>NC_133543.1:56396103-56697353 GCF_048773025.1 Camelus bactrianus
TACAGTGATCTGTCAGTCTTGCCTTCCCCATCCTTTCGTTTCCCTCTCCTTTCCTGGCCTGGTTGTGGCAGTCTCCTTAGCCATTACTTTTTGCATAAAATGTGCAAGATGCCTCCATCCCAAACCGAAGATCAGAAGAGAGAACAGTGGTGGGCAGAAACAGAGGAGGAGAGACCACCTCCCCCTTCCGCCTCGGCTTTGTGGCTTTGTTCTTCCCAGGCAAGGCGGCCACAGCCCCACCATCCTTGCTCCCGCACGCAGTAGACAATCTCACAAACGCACCCGCAGCCGCCCGCGCTCTGCATCCGCCCTCCCGGCCTTCTCAGACCTTTATTCTTTCGTTCTCCTCGGACAGGGCCCCTAACAAGATCAGGCTGAGAGAAAACTTGCTACCTCCTCTCACCCTATTTTAAAGGAAAGAAAGCATGGAAGAAACAGTGCAGCAGCAGGAACATCGGGGGTGGCTTTCCCTCCCGCACAAAGCACAAACCCACACCATTCCCTTCGTTCTTTGCTGTGGTTCTCGGTTGCTTCTGGCCACGTGGTTCAGCCGAGTAACGCGCGGCCTGAGAGCTTACAGCCAAGGCTCGAGACCCCAGAGGACTGGTCTAGGGGCGAGGGGATTGCCTTCGGGAAGCCAAGAGCTCAGGACAGAGGCAGGAAGCAGGGTCTGCGGAGCGGGAAACATATTTAGAGGAGGGGAGGCGGCTGGCTAGCAAATACAAAAATAGAAATAATTCGAGGGGACGGCCGCCCGGCTTTCACGCCGGCTCTTTCCCCCCAATTTGGGGCAGGTTCCCTCCGGCCTCCCGCGCCGGGGCGCCCCCTGGCGGTAGTTTACGCAGCGGGCAGCGCGCAGAGGGCATGTGGGCGCACAGGGGGCGCGGGGGGCGCTCGGGGGGCTCCTGGGCACACTCCAAGCGGCGGGCACGGCCCCCTGGCGGCGGCGACGTAGTTATCTCGTGAGCGGCGCCTCGTCCCTCTGGCCCGGCGGGCTCACGGCCGTCTTGCTAAGCACGGCGGCTGAGTAGGGCAGGAAGCCGCTCTCGGAGCGTGGCGCCGCGGCGCTGCAGCCGAAGTCTGAGCCCCCGGCGGCCCCAGCGCCGCCGCCGCCACCCCCGCCGCCCCCACCGCCACCCCGGGAGCCCAAGGCCGCGGCGGCGGCTGCTGCGGCCGCCGCGGCGGATTGACTGCTGTGGCAACTGAGGCACGAGCAGGGCGCGGAGCCGCCGCTGGGGGGCGCCCCGGCCGCCGCGGCCGAAGAAGCCGCGGCCGCCGCAGCTGCTGCAGCCGCTGCGGCCGAGGCCGCACTGTTGAGCCCCGCGGCGGCCGCCGGCGTCTGGTAGAGGCCCGGGTGGCGGAAGCTGCACAGCAGCTCTGGCCGCGAGTAGGGGTGCGAGAGAGCTCGGAAGGTGTCCAGCGGGCGGATGGAAGTGGCAAAAGGCGATGAAGCCGCGGCCGCTGCGCCGGAGGCCGCAGCCGCCGCGGCCGCGGCCGTGACACCCACATGCGGATAGTAGTGCAGCGGCACGTGCGAGTGGAAGGGGTAGGGCAGGCTTCCGGTGGCGGCCGCGTGCGTCATCATGTAGGTGTAGAAGCTGGGGTCGGCCGGGTGCGGCCACGACATGGCCAGGCGTTGCCGCTTATCCTTCATGCGCCGGTTCTGGAACCACACCTGCGGGAAGAGCCGCGCCGAGGCCCGAGTTAGAGAGTGCCCCGAGGCCCCAGTCCCCGCCCCGGGCCACTCTGCCCTTCCCGGACCCCCGAAAGACCTGGCCAACGCCCCTCCGACTGGACCCAGACCCAAGTCCCCTCTTTTCTCCCAGGTGGGACAGTGTGGGCAGCTGTGTGGAGTGCCGTGGGCCCACCCTCCTCAGCGAAAGGGTCTTCCCTGTGTCCGACTGCTGCGGTTCCTCGGGCTTCTGCTCCTTTACTTTTGGCTGCGTTTTTCTCTTCCTGACCCAACCTTTCCTCCCCTTCCCGTTACCGCCCCCTCTTCCCTGGGCTCGCTGAGAACCCATGTCTCAATCCCTGGATTTGCACGGGGATTCTAGGCCTCTTTTGAAGAGAGGCTGCCGCTGCAGCTTTTGTAAAAAGCTGCACGAAGTCACCGCACGAAGTCTTGAGTCCTCTGAGCTACAAGGAATTGTCCCGAGGGGCACGGGTCCGATTCTGATATGAAGGGATGATTTTGTAGGAATCGTTTGCCTCAAATGAGTGGTGGGAACAATATCCTCCTAAACCGGGAAGGGGACTTTTCTACCCCCTCCCAACACAGTGTCTAATGAAGACAACATTCGTCACAACTTTAAAGAAAGCCCGACCAAACCGAAGGGAGACTTCCACACTCCTCCCCTATCCCGTGGAATTTCCTCTTTTCTTTTTCTAGAGGGCCAGATCCTCCATGAAGTGTTCACGAAGTCGCCCAACCTCCTGGCTATCTCTCCTGGACGTATAATAAAACAAATCACCTAAAGACATATAAATAAGAATAATTTCGTTGTGTCCCACCCCCACGTTGCTTCCCCCCCTCCCCTTGCCCAGGAGAAAAATGTTTAGAAAACTTTCTCAACCTAATCGATTTTTAAAATACAGTATCACTTTCTCCTCCTTGTAACGATTTATATGGAGAATAAATGTCCAAGATCAAGAGCAATGAAAAGTTACACCTCTGGTTCGTGTCAGAGGAACAAAGACCAGCCGGCTTTGCCGCCGAAGGTAAACTGGGGCTATGAACATGGGCTAGAGGCACCTGGGCAGGCCCTGAGCAGAGGCGAGAGTTTGCGGCATCGGCTTCGCCATTCCGGGGCCTTCCCAGGTCAGCCAGGCAGGCTAACCCTTCGGATTTGGCAGCTGAGAAATAAATATGCCAATTCCTTTGGTGACTCTCCCCGCGGGTTTTCAAGCCCTCAGCTAAATCTAGACACCCAGAAAAGAGAAACAAAAATCAACCCAGACACCCCGGGGGAGGCTAGAACAGACGCGTGCTGGAATCGATACCTTGATGGTGGTTTCAGGCAGGTTGAGCGCAGCGGCCAGCTCGCACCGGCGTGGCCGCGACACATAGTTCTCCCGGTAGAACTCCTTCTCCAGACGCGCGATCTGTTCGCGGGTGAATGCCGTGCGGTAGCGCCGCACCTGATCGGCGCCAGAGCTGGAGCCGCCCAGAGCCGCGCCCCCGCCGCTACCGCCGCCGCCGCCACCGCCTCCATGCAGGCTGCCGAGGCCGGAGCCCGATGCAGACGTCGTGGTGCCCGCGGCTGAGCCACTCTCAGTGTACCCTGGCGAATAGACAGCCAACAGCGCATGAGTCACTGTAGGACCGAGATCTCGGCACTGGGGCTGCACGCGGATGGCGGAAGCTGCGAGAGGAAGGCGAGGCGCTGCCTGAATTGATGGGGTCTGTCATGCTTACAAATTGCTGCCGTTAATGGAATCAATAAAGTTTGGGGAGCCCTTCATAACCAAATAATAGGAACTCAATTAGGGATTTTTTTTTTTAAGTAATTGGAAAATTTCAACTCAGGAGGAAAATTGGCCAAGGGAAAATGCCTACATCTAGGTGCAGTTTGAGAAGCTTTAGATTTGCCACGATCTGGAAACTGCATGGCAGCTTTCTGTACGGCCTGTAACCTTTCTTTGACAGTCTTTGGGGTTTGTTTTTAAAACATTTTAAGATTCGAAAGATAGTAGTGGCTCAAACCAGAACCATTCGGGGGTGGACTCTACTTTTCATCTCTTTCTCGCGCTGACACAAGAAGGTATCCCAGAGGCGCCCAGCAAGGCTCCCTCCGACTTAGGATGCCCTCTTTACTCAGCCTTGAGGTTCGGAGGCAGCGGAGTTGAGAGCAGCTGCCCAGGGCACCATTCCCCTAGCGCGACTTAGTAGATAGCTAGGGGCCGGTTGGCTCACACCGGCTTTTAGAACCGCGCACAGAAACATTTTCTCCTACTCAGGAGCAAGGGTAGACAGGCGGACGGGCCTGGAGCCCCAGGCCTGAGCCTCTCTGTGAGGTTCAAGGAGTACAGCCAGAAGGCAAGATCCCTTGCATGCGTCCCGCCCCCGCCCGAACTAGCCCTGTGTAGCTTGCTGCTGTGGGTCGGAGAGGGGCAAGGGCACCAAGAAGGGCCGGCAGGGCCCGCGGAGGAACAGGGAGGATGGGACTGGAGAGCGCGGCGCAGGCGGCTCGATTACCTTTGCCATTGTTTTCCTTGAGCGGCGCGGCGCCGAGACCGCCGGGGGAGCGCAACGCCGAGCAGCCCACCTCCACGTCGCTGCTCATGTCCGCCTCTGCGGCCGCCTCTGAATAATGGCCCGGCTTTTTGCGGCCCTCGGCGGCGGAGGCGATTTCGGAGGAGACGGTGCTTTCGCTGCCCGGGTGCTGCAGGTTGAACAAAGTGTCTATTTCGAATTTGCCCTTGGCAGGGAGGTCTCCCAGAGCGCCGTGCAAGGGGGCGGACGGCAAGCGCGGGCTGAGGCGAGCCGGGTGCTGCGAATTTTCCAAGGCCTCGAGCACAGCATTGCCAGCCGAGTCGGACAAATTGGAGAACCTCTTGCCGGCCGTGGGGCTGTGTAGCCCTCTCTCCATCAGAATCATCTCTTTTCTTATTCTTTCCATTATCTCAGCTTTCTAAAAAATGTCACAGTTGCCCGGCTGTCCCGTCCTAATGATGGGCTGCGCCTAGGGCTAATTCTCATTCAGCCCCAGCGAGCGGCTCTAAATATTATTATCTCTTTTGGAGGGAGGCGGAAAAATTGTGGGATGCCAGAGCGAGGGAATGACTGGTCAAAATGACCCATACATTCTTCCGAGCCCGAGATGTCATTCATCAAAAAGTAGCGCTCGCTCGTCATTAAGGTACGAATGACGCCGTTCGAATAATCATTTATTGTAACAGGTTTATAAGCAAATAAATACACACTCCTGTCAGTGGGTAATGAAGGCAGCTTCGGAGCAGACAAATAGATCCAGGTAGGAGGCGAGAAGAGACAAGAAGTAAGGAGGAAGGCTCCAGTCCTTTGCCCGCTCAGAGCCGGTTCTGCTCGCCCGGGGGTTTGGCCTCGGGGGTGAAATTGACAGTCTGATTAATAGAGCGCGCCGCGGCACATTTCCCCCTTCATTTAGGGGCATCATTACGCTCTCAGTTTGCTGGGTTGCCCCTTAGGTCCTAATCATGCAGCGCCTTCCTCATTTTTCCTCGGACACAGATACGTGTTAAATAATAGATAATGCTTTGATTTTCCAGAGTAGATAGTCGGGAAGGTGTTTTTTTTTTAAACATTTACAAGCGGGAGGAGGGTAAGGGGGGGGGCCAAGGGGGAGGATGTAGAGAGTTGCGTAAGGAGAAGACCTTGCGCTCCTGTCTGGATTACTTATCTTTCGAATTTCAGAACCAAGTATGTATTTTAACAAACAGTACAACAAATTGTCTCCCTACTTCTTCACCTCAGCCTGGCTGCTCTCCTCCCACCCTAGAAGGGAAAGAGGGAGGGGGAGAAAGAGAATCCCGTAGAGTTTTTAGAGCACTTTAGTGCTACGTGGCTGGGGAGGTGCGTTGGGCCCGCGCCTCCAAACGGAAATCATTAGGTCCTCTCTGATTTTTTAACACCGTTTGCAGAGTGAGTTCTGAACTTGAAGTCCCGGTTTGTGTGTGTGTGTGTGGGGTTTGTTGTTTTTTTTTTTTTTTTTACTTTTATAATCCTGCTGATGGATAGGCTTCTCGCCTGCACATTTTCCCTGGGGGAAATGAACTCGACTGGACGATTTCATAGCAGAATTCGACAGCTAACTTTAAACACAGTCGCAATTTACAGCGCCATATGGGCCGCCCTGAATCCGCTTTTTTATGTCGCCAGCTTTCCCCCTCCCTTCTCAAATAGAATTATTTGTGGCAAAGTTGCCGGATATCGAGGTCAAAGAGGGGAAAGAAGAGACTTAGTTTCCTTCTCTACCATCCCCCTACCCTGTCTTCCCCTCTGCTCTTCGCTCCTTCCTCCCCTCCCCCACCCCCGTCCCTTACCTGTGGCCCTGGGTATTCCCCGCACTGAGTCTGGGCGCGAAAAACCTCGGACCAGCCTTGCTGCTGCTCCTCCCGGCCTGAGCTTGGCGGCTGAGCCTCTTGGCGATAACTTTGATGGTCATAATGACGCCGGTGGCAACCATTTTAACGAAGATCAATCTTCACTCAAGGCCGTTGCGCGTCTCCTCCCTCGCTTGCGCCCCACCGTGCCCGGACCCCCAATGCACTGTGAGGTTCCGCCCGCCAGCAGCCCAAGCGGAGAGATCCACGGCCACAGGAGGGACAAGAGAGGATAGAGATGGGACACGGAGGTCGGCATCAGAGCTTCTGAAGCGGCCGAGAGACCCTGGCAATCTGGGCGCTGGGCTCGGCCCTGTATCCCCGCCTCAGCGCCAAGCCAGACCCCGACCCAGGCCCCCTCCCTTTCCTCCCTGCCGCCACACCCAGCACATCGGGGGTGTGTTAAGGGCAAACCCGAGATCTATTTGCCCATCTCTCTGCTGGCGCTTTCCTTTTAACCTTGGACCCGTTGGGGGCGCGACAGGAATGTAAGGGGAGGTGAGGTGTGAAGTGTATTTATATACATTTATACACAGAGTCAAAGCCAAAAGTTTGTCTCCTGTTCCCCTTGGCGCCAGCAACGGGAGCTTTGCTTAGAAAATCAATTCCACCTCTTTAAGGTAATAAACGGAACTCTCCCCCAAGGTGTGAGAAATTGAAAGCTGGATAGGCACCCGGGGGCGGAGGAGGTGAGAGGTGGGACCCGCAGCAGGCGTCGGGATCTGGGAGGACGACTTGACCGGTCTCCACCTCCCCAGAGGCCATCGGACTCCGAGCATTATGAGCCCTTCTTGCTCCGTCTTTCCGAGCACTATGAGCCCTTCTCGCTCCGGCTTTCCGGCCACTAACGTGGTCAGAGATCAGCTTTGCAGATGCTCCATCTCTCCTTCACAGCCCCACAGTCCGGGTGCCCAGTTCCACCATCCCTGGCAGGCTATGCCCAGCGGAGGGGAGTTGCTGTCCCAGGAACTTGGGAAGGTTACCCCATAGTCCCACTTCGCTTTGGGGACTAAATGGGACACTTTGGTCCAGGCTCGGATCCGTGGGGGGGCCAAAGAGCTGGCGGGGTGGGGGGTGGGATCTGGTGGAGGCGCGACTTAAGCGGAAGTTGCGGATGCCTTTATTGCTGTCTTTTGGCGCCCCCGTCTGTTTTCCTCGTGGTTTCAGCGGCTGTGAGCTGCTTTCAATCGCAGAAATCGCCGTTGGGGATTTGGGTGCTGACGGCAACTCCTTCCTCCTTCACCCAGCGGGTGGGTCTCCAACTTCCTCCCTTCCCCTGGACCCCTCGCCTCTAGTCCCAAGGCCTGTGCCAAACCAGACCTCAGTCCGTTGGAGAGGGAAAACACCATTTCTCCACGACACTTTCATTCATTAGTGGTTTTGCAAACTATTTTGCACCTTTTAAATAACACTAATATTGCGTGTTTTAGCACGGTTATTATGACAAGTACTTTTGAGACCATGTCAGGGAAACTACTAACACTAAAAGGACACCTATAATTTTTCACGTTTAGCAGACAGTGTTTCTTGGGAGACAGTGAATATTCTGTTACAATATTTAATGTCCTTTTATTTAGATCACACATCTACTGATAGTAGTAATACTGGTCGACTTATATAGAGCTTTTACTCTGAAATTACAAGTGCATTTTACATATATTAATTCCTTTAAATCTCAGAGCAACTCTAGAGATCGATTCAATTATTTTTTTTTCTGAGATGAGAAATCTTTTACACAGAATTTGAAAGATTTGCTTGTGATTTAAAGTTATCTCTGATAATATCTGGGTTATATTTAAAGGCTTTGGAGAAATTGACTCAACATTGTAAGGTGATTGATTATACTTTAAAAAAAACTGGGCATTTTTGGTTGATTCTCTCATTTTGCATATCTTCTTTAAATACAAGCCTACCTCAAAAACACTGTGTGTATAGAGGATAATAAGATTAACACAGTTCTGTTGGTGTTTCTTAATGAAATGCCCAAACTTTACACCTCTCCCAGAATTAGAGGCTGAGACTGGGAACGGGCCTGTCAAAAGTCCTTGGTTTTCAGATGCAGCCTCTAGGCCACCAAGACCTCCTACTCACTACAAAAGTACAAGACTCACTTTAAAAGAGAGAGAGAGAGGGAGAGAGAGACACACACAAGAATCCAACCGATGTCCTTGTGGTTTGGCAGGAATTTTTAAGATGCATCGGGAGTGAGGATTTGGGAAGGGCTTTCTCCAAATGGACTGAAAAGCACTTTTGCTCCAAAGGAGGAATTACATGAAAGAGGCTTAAATTGTTGTTGTCGTTGTTGTTGTCGTTGTTGTTGTCGTTGTTGTTGTTGTTGTTGTTGTTGTTGATAGGCCTCCAGACTAAATATTTATTTCTCGAGCAGCGGCGGGTCCTCCGAGGTGAAGTGGTAAACACTTTTGGCCTTCGACTGAAGGTAATAAAAATCTGTCTAGGCTTCCCGAAGGGAGGGGGGCCAGGAAAGCCGGAGTGGCAACGGAGCCCGCAAACGCCGGGGCCTGGCTGCGGCCTTCGGCCAGGAAGGCTCCGGGCCAGCGGGGCCTGACACCTTCAGGCCCGCATCCGGACGCAAACTCGCTCGAGGAATGGGGTCCTCGGGTGCGGTGGGACAGCAGGACCGCTAGAGCCTGGGCTGCGAAGCCCGAGTCCATATTTTTTAGGCCAAGTGCCGTCCCTACGGCTTGGAGGTTTCGCTTTATAAGGGAAGACGCAGGTCTGGCGACTCCAAGGCGGACTCCGTATCGGCAACTTTTT
The DNA here is from genome assembly GCF_048773025.1 of Camelus bactrianus. NCBI lineage: Eukaryota > Metazoa > Chordata > Mammalia > Artiodactyla > Camelidae > Camelus > Camelus bactrianus. The sequence continues at coordinate 56,404,960 of NC_133543.1, forward strand.
GCTGCCAACCCTCGGCAGGCCGGCCTCGCGCTCTGTCTCTCTCGGGTCTCTCTGGCCGCTTCTATTTCTCCTCCTCCTCCTTTCCCCTACAATCTCGCGTCCCGCCGGGACGGCCATGGATGGGGGGTCGGAAAGTACTTTCTCCCTGGACTCTGGGGCTACCCCGACTCGCTGCCTGCCTGAAGTTCTTGCGCCCTCAGATGCGACAGGAAAACTTGCAGGGACATCTAGCGCCGGGCCTGGGGAACTGCGCGTCGCCCAGCCGGGAAGCTAAGCCTGACCACTGGCTCCTCCGCCTCCTTCCCTTCGCCCCTTCCCCCTGCCCCCGCCCGACCCGCCCCTTCGTGGTTAGGCATTTCCCTAACCTTCATCCTTTCGTTCTGCCCTTGACCACAAGTGGATTTCCCATAGAGACAGCGGGGCTCTGCGGAATAGGCATGGGGATGGAGGGAGACAGAGAGAGTGAGAGATAGAGGCTTTATTTACTTTCATCTCAAAAGCCGACAGAGCGAGCACTTACTGAACTTCAGTTAACAATGGAATTGGTAGAGAAGTATTCCAAGGATAACCCAGCACCTTGAGTTGTGGGACAAAACAGCAGAAGATGGTTTGCGGTCCCATCTTTTGTTTTGTGAGAAAAGCAACAAGTTATGGGGTCCTCCAGCTCCATCCACCCTCCGGCGCCCCCTTCGCAGAGAGATTAGTGCTTCTCTGAGAGGGAAGACTCTCGCTGTGTTTAATTCCCGCCAGGACTGGAGGAGTTCTCTCCACCCCGAACAAGAGCCCGATGCCCTGTGGGAGGTAAACCTGGTTTCACCAAATAAACGCTTTCAGTTTGGAGAGGTTTTTGTTGTTGTTGCAAACAATTTACATTTAATAAAACCTAATTGTGTTGTTAAATTCAAATGGAATACATCTCAGAGGCAGAAAGTGCCTAAAACTCGGGATTCCACTGTCTGGCTTTTGGTAGAGACCCCTTTCTTTATCTCAGGTTTGTTACTCAGATTTGTTGTTGTTTAATCCCTCTGATATTTTCAGCCTGAGTGAAACTGGGTATTGCCTGCAGAGGAAAAATTAGCTACAAAGTTGTCAGGGTACAAATTTGGTTAAGAGCACTGTCCAGCCAGTTCCGCTGGATTTAAGACTTTACTTTGGAATTATGACTTTATTTCTACACTAAATTTTTGTTTTCTTACAAATGAATTAGGATGGTGTCCTGCACTTTCTGGTGTGGCCATCAAGGATAACACTTTCAAAGAAGTTCCTAGGACCCCATTCTGTTAGGACCCGGCTATTGTTGTCCTGAACCTAATGGCCACCGATTAGGTGGTTAATTGAGCTCATTGCTGTCTTGGCAAGCAGAGGAACTTACGTTCTTCAATAAATCTTAATCTCGGCCTACATCTACCCACTCCCCAACCAAGGACAGGGACGTGATTTGAAAGATCATCTACAAGGAGGAAAAGAGAGGACATGACTTCCAGAACATCATCAATTCCCAAAAAGAGTGCTTAGGGAGAGAAAGGAGGGAGAGAAACAAGTGATGGGAGAGGAGGGCAAAGTTGACCTGACTCTCTGATGGAGTAGGACTTTGGGCAATGAAGGGCCATCTTGAGTTTCACCAAAATCAGGTAAGAGGGCAAAACTGATTTCACTGAATAACATATCAGTGTTTGGAGATGTTTTTGGTTGCAAGGATTTTCATTTGACAAAGACTACTTCTGTTGTTAAAGACCCACCGTAATACACCCACACACATATACAGGGTTTCAGTCTGTGCTCCTGGCCAGTTAAAGAAAATTATTCCCTCTAAGTTTAAACCTGAAATCAGCTTGGATACAGGGTACACAAGCTAAATGAAATGTTTCTGCAAATTTATCCTCAAAATTCCTCCATTACCTATCACTTCCAGCTTGTAAACTATGTGTTGTCTTAGTTCATAAACAGAGCAACCCAAACTTTGCCTGGTATTCAACCACAGCCCTATGATCCAATAGCAGCAGCTGCCCTAGGGTGCTGGGTATAGGGGGCCCTCATAGGGTCCAGTCAGAGCCTCTTTTCTAAGGAGAATCCCCTCTGCCAGGGCCAGGACCTAGAAGGCTGCACTGGAAGAAGGTTCAGCTGTGGAATAGCAAGAAGTAATTCTCCTTATTGTCCAAAACCTTCTGGGTGTCTGAACACTGGCTAGGATGGGCAGAGAAAGTCCAAATCCTGCCAGAGTCCCACAGGGCAACTGGAGGCAGGGCCACCATTGAGAAGTGTCTTTCAACCAGAGCATTGATTCAGACTTTTCTCCCAATCCTGCACAACTTAATTTGCTGAATGGAAAATAAGCTAAAAGTGAAAGGCTGTTTGAAATCAGCAAAACCTGACAAGTTCTTCCTTCCTATCTTAATTTCACTTTCTTCAATTTTAAGCATACAATCAGTCACTATAATGTATTTATCAGAAAATAGAACTGAAAGTCCCGGGCACAAAATCACAGGGATATTTAGTTTTAAGAGACTGAAAGTTCATTGGTTCCAGTTATGTCTTAGAGATATTTCAACGAATTTGTTTTTCAAGGTGACAAAAAAAAATTAAGTATCTCCATGTTTTTCCTCTCTGAGAAAAAGAAAGGGAGACAAAGAAAAAATAAGAGCACTGGGGGGGGGGGCATCTCATGATCAGTTTGGTAGTGAGATTGTTTAGTAAAGAGGACACAGCCAGAATCTTCCAAAAAGTCAGCACCGCTGTCATCTGGCCCTGGCTGTCATTTGAAAAATACAAATCCAGCTTCTCTTGTTAACTTCTGCGTTCTTTTCTCAACTAGCCAAAATTGTTCTCACCAGCAAATTTCTATTCCCTATGATTTTCTGCAGAGGCTTAGGCCCCTCCTGTCTTGAATTTGATCATGAACATGTCTAGGGCTTCAAAAAGGTCAAATTCTCCTGCTTTTCCTTTCCAGTGCCCCTCTCATAACTTTCCCCTTTATTTGAACCTTTTATGGTTACTGCGTTTTGCGTGTCAACACTCCCAACACCAGCAGCCCACCCTGCAATGCCAGGCCAGGCCCAAGAGAGCCTCTGTGGCTCTTTTACTTGCACCATCCAGGTCCAGTCTTGGGTCCAGGAACAGCGGGGCTAGGTGACAATCTGGCCTCACCAATCGCAGGCTCAGGGGACCAATTTTCTTAGAGATGGGCTGGTCTGATGCTACAGAACAAAATGGGCTCACTCTGAGGGTTCCCCCACCCACCCCAGTACCTTCAGCTTATCAGATCTAATGTTGCTCCTAAGGTGGAGCCTTAAATTTGCCGCAGGACTCACATCAGATCCCTGTTAATGGCTAAGATGGAGGATCATGGATTGGGGCTCTGTGGCTGAGGAGTGGAAGGAAGAGATGAAGAGGGCTCAAGGCTGTGATCCCTGACACCTTGGTGGGGCTGCTCAGAGCCCACTCTACCCCTCGAATTCAGACCCAGTTGCTCTCAGCTACTCCTGTCACGAGCCCCAAATTTGCTTGGGGAAAAAGAGAAAAAAGCACTCTTAATTTGCCCCTCTCAGTTCTCTGTAGTTGGCAGCTTGGAAAAGAAAGCGAAACAAAGGTCCCTGGGAAAGTGAAGTTTTCAATTAATTGGTGTGAGTAACGGGCGGGGGTGGGTGGTGGCTGCAAAACGCAAGAGGCAATTCGGCTGCAGGCGAGGCGCAGAAGTTTCCTGGAGGGCGGCAGAGTGGTTTTCTCCGGCACACTCCACAGGGTCTTTCTGCGGACCGGGAAAGGCTGCGCCAGGACTGAGGAGCCCAGCTAGGGAGGCGACTCCCGGCTGGCCTGAATGTAGAGGCGAATAGTGTGGACCAGGCATCCGGACTTTTCTCACTGGAGCAGATCCTCAGGTTCGCCGCGCCGAGGCCAGGTCTTTTCGTCTGTTGAATCTGCATGTAAGTCTCTGACCCGGGCCCCACGAAGCACCCTTTTTTTTTCCCCCGGGCAAACAGTGTGTGTGTGTATAGGGAGGGTCTGCTCCAAATAGTCTTAATTCGGAGGATCGCCAGGGAAAACATGCGTTAAATCCCTTTGCGCCGTAGCAACGCTCAAGGTAGGGAAAATTAGCCCCCTCGACTTTGGGATCTGGGTTAGCTAATCGGAGGGATTAAGCAACAGGATCAAAAATCAGCCTGTTTTCACATCATTCTGACCATTCTGTCCTTCGCCTTCATTTAGTTGTGCAGCTCAAGGAGCCGAGGAGAGGTGGCAAAAACAGCCGTGGCCGAGACAAGGCGCAGGCCTCGGCGCCCGCCTCAGTCGCAGACAGGGCCTAGGATGGGCGGTCGCGCAATCAGCTCGTGGGGGTGGCTGCGGCGCAAACGCCTGGGTCCAGGGGAGGGCGGGAAGGGGAGGTGGGCTGCGCAAGAGATGAGGGGTAGGGGCCGGGGTGGGTGGGTCCACCGGGCCGGGGCCCGGAGCCAGGCTCTCCCGCGCCCCCACCCCCACGTGGCCCTGCGCAGCCAATGGCACGGCCCCGAGCGGGAGCCCTTGGGGAGGGAGGCGGCCCCCCAACCGGCCCAGGCCCCCTCCCAACCTGAACTTCGTTTTTATAAACGTCCCGCGATGAGCTAACCTGTTGGAGGGCGGGCGGGCGGGCGGGAGGGAGGCGGGAGGCTAGCGGAGGGAGAGAGGGCAAGAGGAAGAGGGCGGGAGCGAGAGAACCAGAGAGAAAGGAGAGGAGGGAGGAGGTGCGCCGCGCCATGGTCTCCTGCACGGGGCCGGGGCCGGGGCCGGGGCCGGGCCAGGCTGGGCCATGAGCCGCGCCGGGAGCTGGGACATGGACGGGCTGCGGGCGGACAGCGGGGCCGCCGGGGCGGCCCCGGCCTCTTCCTCCTCCTCCTCCTCCGTGGCGGCAGCGGCGCCAGGCCAGTGTCGCGGCTTCCTCTCGGCGCCAGTCTTCGCCGGGACACACTCCGGGCGTGCGGCGGCTGCGGCGGCGGCGGCGGCAGCAGCGGCGGCTGCGGCCTCGGGCTTCGCGTACCCGGGGACCTCTGAGCGCGCGGGCTCCGCCTCGTCGTCGTCATCTTCGGCTGTGGTCGCAGCGCGCCCGGAGGCTCCCTCCGCCAAAGAGTGCCCGGCGCCCGGCGCGGCCGCCGCCGCGCCCCCGGGCGCCCCAGCCCTGGGCTACGGCTACCACTTCGGCAACGGCTACTATAGCTGCCGCATGTCGCACGGCGTGGGCTTACAGCAGAATGCTCTCAAGTCGTCGCCACACGCCTCCCTGGGAGGCTTCCCGGTGGAGAAGTACATGGACGTGTCCGGCCTGGCAAGCAGCAGTGTACCGGCCAACGAGGTGCCCGCGCGAGCCAAGGAGGTGTCCTTCTACCAAGGCTACACGAGCCCCTATCAGCATGTGCCCGGCTACATCGACATGGTGTCTACCTTCGGCTCCGGGGAGCCACGGCACGAGGCGTACATCTCCATGGAGGGCTACCAGTCCTGGACGCTGGCCAACGGATGGAACAGCCAGGTGTACTGTGCCAAGGACCAGCCACAGGGCTCCCACTTTTGGAAATCATCTTTTCCAGGTAGGCATGTCACACAAAAAAGGGGGAGGGCAGGAGGGAAGGATGCAAGGAGGGAGGGAGAGAGAGAAGGAAAAGAAAGTACTGGGAGTCTGTGCCCTTACTTGGGAGTAGGTTCCTCTCCTCCTTCCCTATCTAGATTAACCCAGTGGAACAGTTGTCCAGTTTGTGTGAAATCTGTAACTTCATCCTTTAATTTAAACTGCTTCTCTCACAATTCTTTTCCTCCTGTGTGTGCGCATAGGCCTGTTTTTCTCCTAAAGTTGAGGGTCTTTGCTGCCCTTTGCTCAGCTTTGGCCCCTCCTCCCCAAAGAGGTGTCAGGGAGTTGGGCCTCACTTTTCAAGGACATGAATGCCCCAGAGTGACCACTAAGACTTCCAAGAGCTCCCAAGCAAGCTCCAAACACAGGTACACAAGAAATCAAAGCTTGAACAAACAGCCTGGATATTTTTTAGAGTCTGTGTATGTTTGCAACCAGCATTTGCAGAAACTGGCCTTATGAGCATCCCCAACAACCACACCATAAAATCACAGGCCTGTTAAGATGCCGGTTTGAGAAACTATGATGATCCATCAAATTGGCCTTCACTTTGAAGTGTAAATAATCTTTCTTTAATAATGTGTAAATAATATGTCTGTGTAAATAATAATGAAGTGTAAACAGCCTGACTTTCTTCATTCCCTGTACCCCCTCCAAGTATACACACAGTCTTCAGCTGGGTGCTCCAAATATCCTGGTCTAATTTTCCCGTGCTGTTTTTTATACCAGGGGATGTGGCCCTAAATCAGCCAGACATGTGTGTCTACCGTCGGGGGAGGAAGAAGAGGGTACCCTACACCAAACTGCAGCTCAAAGAACTGGAGAACGAGTATGCCATTAACAAGTTCATTAACAAGGACAAGCGGCGGCGGATCTCGGCTGCCACGAACCTATCCGAGAGACAAGTGACTATTTGGTTTCAGAATCGAAGAGTGAAAGACAAGAAAATCGTTTCCAAGCTCAAAGACACTGTCTCCTGATGTAGCCAGCTTGGCCACAGAGATTTTAAATGCTTTCAGTTGTCTCCAAAAGACCTTTGAAAAGACTTGAATATGTATTTAATTCCCCCACTACCCTGCCAGTGATGGCACATTTTGTGAATTGTTTTTTTCTCCTCCCCTTATCTGGCTCTAAAACCTTTTGCCGCCCAACCTGACTGTGTAGTTCTGTTTCTTACTTGTTTATTATTGATTTTGCTCTTGTCTAGGTTTATTTTTTAATGACTTTTTAATGTTCTGTTTCTCCCTCCAGGCCAGTATAAAGGACTTGAAGTATTTTTGAATAATCCCCACAAATGAATTTCAGAAGTGCCATTCTGGTTTTAGGGTTTTATTTTTTTTAATCACTTTTGGTGCCTGTTTCCAGAACTGATTATGTTCATAATCCATTAGGGCAGAATGATTTGCAGTCACTCATATCCTGTGATTGGGTAATTGAATCATTAGCTCTTAGCAAGTCTCCCTGAGGCAAATGGAAACATCTCTGGGCAAGCAGTGTTCTTAGGGTCACTGGTAAAGTCTAAAAACAGGAGGCTGGAGGTACTGTGACAGCTTTAAAAGCAGCTACCTTGTTAAATAGGGTTTGTATCAATATTGGAGTGAAGACAATCTTTCTGACTTTGGGTCTTTCACTTGCTGTTGTACGTGTTTATGCTTTTATAATCTTTAATTTGGATATAATGTGTGCTGTAATATGGATGCCTTCACTTCTCCAGCTCTAGTTGGAGATATTTAAATGGCTGCACTTGGCAGAGTGACCCATGGATGATATTAATGCATCCCCTTCTCTTTGGCCTCGGGTCTGTGGCATTAAAATTGAGGGCCATCTCTTCAGTTCCCTGAAAGAGGCTGAATCACTGTGGCCGCGGGTGGGAACTTTTATCCAGGACCCAATGAAGAACTTGACTCTGAACAAATGTGTTGGGCTCTCATGGAGCTTTAAAACATTTAACAAATGCAAAATATGTGGAGCTCTGATGTCCAGGAAGAAAAAAAAATGTTTCTGAAAGCGGTGATAAATAACTGCTTCTAAAGTGCTGCATATTTATACAACCGAGAGACTATTTTTGTAGATGCAATGTCTGTGAGCTGAGATACATGGACAGTGCTTCAGGCATTTAAAAATCATTTTTTACTCCTAGGGAGATGCAAATAAACAGAACTCTCTTGTTTCTTCTGAGTCTTTATACATTTGTTTTCTTTTCCCAAGCTTGTGTTGCCTCTAGAAACTGTTCTTATTTATTATAAAATCTTATTATGCTGAACACTATGGTGTTCCCCACAGATGAAGGAAACTCAACACCAGCCCTGGTCTCCGAAACCTCCAGGCTCCCACTTCCATTACCCTCCCCACCCCTCTTTTTCCCGTGGCTTTAACATAGTGATATCTTTAAATGAGGATATAATTTGTGGTGTCTAAAATTATATTTTTTACCAGATCAACTCAAAAATATTCCAATAAAATTCTACTTCTTTTTCAAAAAATTATCAGTTTATTCAATAGTTTTATTTTTTTAAACCAATATGTATGTATGTGCCCAGGTATTGGAAAACGTACTCACTTGGAGGTTTTCTTCCTAGAAAGGCCATTATAAATATCTATTCTAGGAAGGTCTTGAAATTAGTCATATCCATATTTGGCAATTGAAAAAGAAACATTTCAGGCTTATCCCTTATCGCCTTCTCCTGGCAGCCTGCACACAGCAGTTGAAGACTGAAACCATAATTATACACCCTAAACCTCTAGACGCAATTTTTAGGCACTATGAACTTTCCTTCTGAGGGCTTTTTGCCACTCGGAAATGGCCGCTGAGGAACTAAATGAATGCCCCGTCATTAGTGCTAGGGCGCAATGAATTCAATGGTTGCTAACTTTTGGGTATGTGAGTCAAATTCAGATGTGTACAACCTCACACAATATGTAAATTCTTCTGGCAGGAGGATTCCCTTATGGATCTGCCAGAGAAAGTGCAGAGACCCAAGGTTCGGAGCTACTTTCGTTTTCTCTGCCTCGGCTTGATTTCTTTCATATCTTACAACCGACTGCGAGCAAGCAACTTCATTTTAATTGAAAGAGACAGAGAGACAGAGAGAAAGAAAAGTGACTGTAATTCCATCTCTGGAGAAGAAGTAGCCTCTGAAAAGGGGGCTACGCGGTCCTGACCTTCCACTTCGGGAAGAATTAACATTTTCTCTGTTTTCCTCACAAAATGTGTTTTCATCTGAAACGGGCCTGTTTTTCCTTCTTCTCCAACGTCGTTTTCCTTCCCCTTCCCCTTCCCCTTCCCCTTCCCCTTCCCCTTCCCCTTCCCCTTCCCCTTCTTCTTCTTCTTCTTCTTCTTCTTCTTCTTCTTCTTCTTCTTCTTCTTCTTCTTCTTCTTCTTCTTCTTCTTCTTCTTCTTCTTCTTCTTCTTCTTCTTCTTCTTCTTCTTCTTCTTCTTCTTCTTCTTCTTCTTCTTCTTCTTCTTCTTCTTCTTCTTCTTCTTCTTCTTCTGTAAATTCCAGACTCCAGGGCTGCACCCCATTTTCCAGGTTCGTTTCTGAGGTTTCTGAGGTTTCCCGTCGTGGATGGGGAGGATTGCCTAGAGGTTTTCCATTCATCAGTAGTTTGCGGGTCAGTTTTCCCCCACCTAAGTGAAACAGAGAGGTTTACTGAAGATTAAAACTGGGCTGAAACCCTCTCCATTGGAATTTGAATTGACGGCTAAATCGATAACAGATGAAGACTTTCTTACTTATATGAATTCCTTTTATACTCCAAATTGAGGAGGGAGGAGCGGAGCCGGTCGGTGGCCGAAGGGTTGGTAGGGAGGCCAGCGAGGCGAAGGGAGCTTCGGGGAGAGGCCTTTGCTTCGGGTGGAGACTGAAAGGCCGCAGGAACAGCGGCTCCGAAACCTGGCAGGTTTCGAGCGCCACTGGTGGAGAATCAAGGCCCGCGCGTTTACGCGTGATTCAAGAGGCGAAGGAGGCTTTGGAGCCGGGACGCACTGCCAGACAAAGGGGCGTCCGCGACGCTTCCCCGTGTCTGGCAGCCCGCCGGGTCCCTCTGGCTACTCTGTCACGGCCAACCTTGCAGCCACGATCTCTGGCTTTCTGAGACGCTCGGCCATGCCTGGTAGCGGGTTGTGATCGCACGGGCTGGCGACCCCAGGCCAGCTGCGCCGCCCTTCACTGTTGATCTTGACCGTGCAGCTGCGCCTCGCCAGGCGTGGAGCTCGCTCGCCATCTCCTGGGCAGTTGGCGGCACTGGCAGAGCTTGCCGTTTATCTCCGCGACCAAATCTTCCTTTCCCATTCTCCAGCTCAGCAGCCTAGACTCCTGCCCCATCCCCAACTCGCCTCCCTCCCTCCCTCCCAGTCCCCAGTTCCCAGCTCCAAAGTACCATTTTGTTTGCTGGACCTCGGAAATAAAAAACCCAGGAGATGAGGTGGGACACCTGGGCATCATCTATGCCAAGGAGAAATAAGAGTCTAGTTCTAATCTTTTCTATTTCTATCTTAATTCCTTTTATTTCTAGTTCCATAGGACAAGCCGCAGCTATGCAGCTGCCTAAGCGTCTGTAGAAGGCAACCATGGACTTGGAAATACTGGAGAATCGCTCTACAGTACTAGATGGGAGGATGGGAGACTGCAGGGACCCCTTGGAACTGGGGCTTCAGACCTAGAGAGGCTGTAGCTCCTTGAAAACAGGGCGTTTCCCAAAATGAGACTAGGTTCCCTAAATCCCTAGGAACTGAAGTTTCAGCTTGTGCCTACACCTCCATGAAAGGACAGGGAATGGAATACGCCTCTGATTCTGAGTTCCTAAGGAAACTGACAGAGCCCTGAGGAGCCCAGACTTGCCCATTCCCACCCCCTACCCCCACCCCCTACCCCCGCCCTACAGCAGGAGGAAGAGGCCGATTGCGTTCCCCAGAGCCGCCCAATTGGTCGCCATAACTCACACAATAAAGTCGCAGCGCGGTGGTCAGCCTTGCCCTCCGGCGGCGCCTGTGTGGTCTCTGTGCCGGAGCCGGCGGTCTAACCAATTCCAGCTTGGCGCGGGGACCGCGAGGCGGGCTTCAGCCTGGGGCGGGCGCCAGTCACGGGGTCGCTGGGGGTCTTGGGGCCGGAGGCAGGAAAGGAGGACCCTTAGCCTTCTGGCCACACTAGACTGGAGGGCCTGCGGCGGCGGCTGCCATACTGCTCCCAGCGAGGGAGCGCAGCCCGTCGGCCTCTCTGTTCGCCAGACCTCCGAACCCGCCAGCAGCCTGCGCGCCCCTGGAGGCGCTGAGCATAGGAACGCTGCTATCCCGCTGCCTCGGTGTGCCCGGCTGTTTCCAGCCAGTGGTTCTGGCTCTTCTGTCCTTCCACACCAGGTCAGGGAAGCTTGTCCTGCGTGTTATGGAGTGGATGAACACCTTGGAGTTCTGGTTTGCAGACTGCAGTCGCCAAGGCGACTCCCTGCAATGAAAGGAATGTAGCCTTTCGCCACAATTGGCCAATCAAGTAGCACTGGTTTCCGAACTCCATGGACCTGGATGGTGACTTTTCTAGAATCAGAGTGCTTGGCCATGGAGAAGCACACCAGGAGCGGTGTGAAGCCCCCTTCCTGGTGCCAAGCTTGGGCAGAGTTTGTGATGCATTTCTCCTTTATCAGCAAACTATGTCTGCAGCCTGGGACCCAGGGCTCAGGCAGCACTGGGTCTTCACTGCCAGATCACCCATGTAGAATCCTGTCAAGTGGGATGAGGGGGTGAGGAGTAGCTTTGCTCAGGCCTACAGACAGAGCTCGTGGCCCCACCAGAGCAAGGTTCTCTCTGGACAAGCCAAGAAGTGCGCTGACCTGGAAAAGGCCTCAGCTGCAACTTAAAGCTGGTAGAAGAAAGCCAGTGGAAAACAGGAGCACAAAGCCAATCAAGACCAAGAAGGATCCCAAGGGACACTGAGGCAAGGGCACCCAATGCCGGATGCCCTCAGCTCTTGAAACCATCCCCGAAATTCAGAGGCTTCACCTTCGCTCAACATGCCTTGGCTCTGCCTGGCAGCCTCGCCCTTCGCCATCAAATATTGCGGGTGTTATCATAATACCCTGAAGGGGGGGAAAACGGGTCGGGGGATGTAGGCGGTGCTGAAATGACCGGCTTTGAAGAACCTGCAGGCAAAGTTTCGTCCAATCGTCTGAGCCTGTCCTCTTATTCCCGGTTGTAACTAAATACTGCTGCGAGCGCAGCCCAAGCCCTTTGTTGGAGATGTGTGAGCGCACTCTCTACAGAGCGGGCTATGTGGGCTCGCTTCTGAATCTGCAGTCGCCCGACTCCTTCTACTTTTCCAACCTACGGACGAATGGTGGCCAGTTGGCCGCACTTCCCCCCATCTCCTACCCGCGCGGCGCGCTGCCCTGGGCCACCACGCCCGCCTCCTGTGCCCCAGCGCAGCCCGCCAGTGCCACAGCCTTCGGCAGCTTTTCCCAGCCCTACCTGGCTGGCTCTGGGCCTCTCGGCCTCCAGCCCCTGGGCGCCAAGGACGGATCCGAAGAACAGGCCAAGTTTTATACTCCCGACGCTGCCGCCGGGCCAGAAGAGCGTGGCCGTGCGCGGCCGCCCTTCATCTCCGAGTCTAGCCTGGCCCCCTCGGCCGCTGCTCTCAAAGCGGCCAAGTACGACTACGCGGGTGTGGGCCGTGCCGTGCCGGGCTCTTCGGCTCTGCTGGAGGGGACACCCTGCTCTGCTGGCTTCAAGGACGACGCCAAGGGCCCGCTCACCTTGAACATGACAGTGCAGGCGGCGGGCGTCGCCTCTTGCCTGCGACCTTCGCTGCCCGACGGTAAACCGTGACCACGCTCCCGGAGCCAGTTTGGGCTGGGGTGGGAGGTGGGGGCAAAGGAGAGTGTGTTGGGGGAGGGGGCTGCCGGGGGAGGACAGGCAACAGGGAGGGAGCCGGGCTGACTTGGGTTGGGGCTGTGTTGCAGGCCTGCCGTGGGGGGCAACCCCGGGGAGGGCACGCAAGAAGCGTAAACCCTACACTAAGCAGCAGATTGCGGAGTTGGAGAACGAATTCCTCCTCAACGAATTCATCAACCGGCAGAAGCGCAAGGAATTGTCCAACAGGCTCAACCTCAGCGACCAGCAAGTCAAAATCTGGTTCCAGAACCGGCGTATGAAGAAGAAGCGCGTGGTGCTGCGCGAGCAGGCGCTGGCGCTGTACTAGCCCCGGATGTGGCCGCGGCCGGGCGGGGCCTGCCTTTTTTCACCGAGGCCTGGCATGGAGGAAGAGCTGGGATGGGGCCTTTCCTTCCACTCCTCCTCCGCTGGTTTCAGGTACCCTCCCGCTCAGTCTGCAGTCTCAAACGCCAGCAGGAGATTTGGAGACCTGGCCAGTTGAGCGTCCATGCCTTCCCCTTTCTGACAGAAGCCTGCAGAAGTTGCGGCACAACCTTGGCCTTGAGTATTCCAGAGCGGAGGGCTTGGGGTCACCTGTCCTAACTCTTGGCTGGGGCATGATACCCGGGGCTCACTCTAGTGCCCTTGTACTTGGATTTCTGCTTCCACCTGACTAGTCTCCCTTTTCCCATCTCCCCAGACATTTCTGCATCGAGTAGATGCCTAACTAGAGCTCGGAGTGGAATTGAATTTAAGAAGGCCACTCGGGCAGACTGAAAAGGACTAGAGTACAATTCTGTCTCTTTGCAGCCAAAGCCAGAATCTCAACTCTGGAGGAAGGAAAGGGTGCCGTCCCCACTCTGGTCTGCCTTGGCTAGTTTGGGAGGACAAAAGCTGCCCTAGACCTTCAGACTTTAGGAGGAAAGGAGAGTAAGGGGCATGGTGGCCAGACAAACTCCAGAGACACCTCTGGGTGTGATGGATTGGATACTTCCTTCCCATGTTTGGGACAAGGGAAGCTCGGGCTCAATAGCAAACTGCAATCTCCAGATTAGACTGGTAAAATGCCCCTACTTCTCCCACTTCCTCACACATGCCCAGGCCAGAGCCCTGCCCTCGGTAACTGGACCCCCAGAGCTGAGCTCTGGTGAGGAGAGCTGCTAGTAGGCTTTGAGGCTGGGTTGCACTAGGAGGAGGGAAAAATATCTAAGGGGAGGACAAGGGAGTGAGCCAGGAAAGGGTAGGGGGTCCTACATTCCAACTATAAATATGGCTTTCCTGTTGAGGTAGGCAAAGGTGTCAAGAATTGTCTTTTTTTTTTTTTTTCTTCTTTCTTAAATTGCAGTAATGGGCTGCCACAGGGAGAGGTGAAGTCTCCCGCAGCAGTCAGCACTCGGGGGCCTAGGAAGAAGGCCCTCAGAGCCTCAGCCTCCTTCTCTGTTCTTGGCCAAGTAGAGAGAAGCAGAAGTTCCCCTCTCATTACCCTCTCCACTGCCCAACCACTGTGCTCTTTCTGGGGCTATGTCTGACCTATCCCAGTGGAGCCTGAGAGGCCTGGGCCCTACCAGGCTTCCTTTGTGGAGGCTGGGATTGCTGAATGTCAGATAGAGATGTCCTCGGTGTGTTGGGGTGTTCTGACTTAACTTCAGTTAACCTGAGGGCTCCCTAAGATCCTTCTACCATCTTTGCCTCTTTTCCCTTTCCTTCAAAGAAGTAGCGCCCCCCCAACACCTGACGAGATGCACGACAGCCAAAGAGTTGAAGATTCCTTCCCAAAATATGATGATTTATTTTCAGTGGAGGACCAGGCCCAGATCTGGAGTGCGCACCTCATGGGGAGCCCTGAGCCTCAGCCCAACTGACCTCAGTTGATGTTTAGACAAATTGAATTTTCTCTGCTAATAGTTTTCATGCATATTTTGTTCTGTTTTGATTTTATCAGAAACAATAGTTTGTGTATATCACACATATAAAAATGTTTTGAGTGGAAATAAATATCCAGGTCCCAGTCAAGCTGTCATGGGACTGATGTCGGTTTTTCAAAACATTTGATTCCCTTCTAATGTTTTTCAGGCCACCAAATTCGTTTTTCTTTCCTGGTTGTGGTTTCACTGCGGGTGTTGACTTGACTATTCATTAAATGAGAAAATGGTTCCAAGTCAGAAAATGGTGTAGAAAAACCTACGAACAAAACGTGTATAAAACATCCAAGGGGGGTTGGACAGTGAGCAGACTTCAGCGTGTCTTACACACAAAGTGAACTCTCTGCTTGTTCTTGGTTGGGGGTTCCGAATTTTGCCTAAATTCTCAAACTTTGAAGCTCGCTGTTATCAAGGGGCTACCTAGATACGAGGGTCCTTGGATTTCAATACAAAACATATCTCCCTGTCATGTTTTTTGGTCAGGTTTGTCTTGAATAGGTTATGCGCTGTGGAAATCCTCCACACTGGCACCTCTGCCTGGAGTCCAGCCGGCTCCCTTGGGAAATGTGGTCTCCACACCCTGCCCCCCCACCCAGGCCATCAGAGCCTCTAGGTTGGGCCGGGAAGACTAGGGCCTGCTCGGTGTTCACCGAGCTCGTGCAGACCCCAGCTCTCCGGCTAGCTCGGAGATGGAAACTAGAGAATTGCTAGCTTTCAGCAAGTGGGAGAATTAGCAAAACCGTTAAATCTCCAATTTCGATTATTCAGTGGTTCTAACTCCCTCCCCTGAAGCAAATTTGATGAAATATATGTTAAACAGCTCCTTTAAAAAAGGGGAGGTGGGTAAAGGAAGCAAGAAGCTGCTGAGGCCATATCATTAGGAATGTTTCCCCACCTACTGGGGCTCAGGGAGGCAGTGGTAGCAGAGCTGAATCTCTCTGAGTCCTGGAAGGTTTTCCTCCTTCAAAATAACTGAACAAAGGCAGAGGCCACACTCAGACCTCAGGTCCCAAGGGCTGGGTAAAGGACAAGGAAAACGGACTTAGACCCAGGCCCTAAAACAACACAGGGAGGCCATTTCTTTGCAATATATACCATTAAATCATTGTGTTCTTTCTCTTTAGCCTGGGATGTAGGGTGGGAGGAGATATTCATGGAGACCACTCCCCAAACAGATTGGAATTATTCTAAGTGTAAGATTTTGTCTGTCGATTGGGGCGTCGGTGTTTTTCAAATTCATTTCTTTTACTGGTCTATACAAATACAAATACAAAGGTGGTGGTGTCCTCTCTCCCTTTTCAGCCGAAGTCCAGGCAGGGATTCAGAATCACAATGAAATTCATAATAAACAAATGCCTGAGAGAAATGCTGAAATCTGAGTGCTTAACATTCCCTAGCACAAAGACAAATGCGTCCTCCCAAATGCTGCAGTACAGGCAGGCCTCTTGACCAAGAAAAAGGTTTTTAAAGAAGAAAAAAACGGCTTGGTCTGGTATTCAATCGGCTGCGAGCTCAGAGGGCCGATCAGGGGACTCTTTTAAGGCCTGGGGGCTCTCCCCAAGGGAAGCGGACTGGGGAGGCTTCCGGGAGGCGGGTGGGTGGAGGAGAAATTCAGAAACGCTGTAAATATTCATGTCTGGGGGGGGAGGGTGTGCCCCTTCAACCCGCCTCTCCCAGCTGCATCCACCCCCCTTGGTGGGGAGTGGGTACGGCGCCTGTCCGATCGTCCTTGGACAAAGGTAATATCCCCACATTTTTGTTCTTCACGCGCTTGACTTAAGGAGCCCATTCCGAAGGCTCTGCAGGAAAGGGACTGGCTCTGGGTGTTTTCTCCGCGTTTATCCTCTTCTTTCGTTTCCTAAAAGAGCATAAATAATTAAAGTTAGGCAGGGAGGAAAAGCTTTCTTGCAGAACTGTAGTGGCAATAAATGAAATGACTCAGAATCTCTTCCCCAGTCAGCTTTTACGAGAGCTGCCAGACAGTGTCTGTTCACGTTCTCCAGATACCAGGGGCGCCCTGACAAAGTTAAGGTCAAGTTAGTGTCTTATCTTGGGTGGCTCAAAATTACCGCATCGCGTCCGGGCGTTGCGCGGAAAGCCACCACTCGCGGAGCTGCTGGCTGTGTCCGGAGGGTTCAGTGCGCTCCCTGCACTTCGAGTGGGGCCGCGCAGGCAAGGACAAGGCCACAGCGCCGGGGTCTTCACGGTATGTTCTCGAGCGGAACGCGCGGGTCGGGAGGCTGCGGTTTTCCTTGGGTTTCGGGGTGAAGATGAAGGAAAAAGCTGAGGCCAAAAGGCGAAGAGGGCTGGGACCCGAATGAAACCCTTGAGTGTGGGGGTGGGGGTCCTCGCTAACGCGCGGAGAGGGGCCAGCCGCCCCTTTCTCCTATGCACCGGCGCGCCGCTGCAGATGGCGCACCCTCCCCCGCCAAAGCCCTGCTCCAGCCCGAGCGCCGTCGCCATGTCGTTGAACTTGAATGGTTCGTCCTCCCCCATTTCCCCACTTCGGCGGTCAGTAGGCTCCACTTTGGGGGCAGCGAGCGGCCTGGGCCCCACCAGTGCAGAGAGAAGGTGCCTGAATCCTGAGCACTTGCAGACATATAAAGACTCGGCCGGGGGCCCCGCCGCCCCTGCCCTGGGTCCTGAGCGGCCGCAGGACTAGAGTGCAGTGTCCGGGGAGCCATTTTAGGAGAGAGATCCAGGGGCGTCGACTACAAGCCCGAAAGGGAGAGGCTTGGGCCGGGGATGGAGATGGGGAAGCAGATAAGTGTGCCGGCGATCTGGGCAGAGGAGAAGGGGGCGAGCTGGAATCTGGGCGAGGGTGCCAGCTGTGTGGATAGTGCACTCAAGCATGGGCATTGGTGGGGGGTGCTTCTTGCCCTCCGGTCGCCACTGAACTGTTCGCGCAGTGTTCGGAGGCAAGCAGAGGTGGGAGGGGGGCGGAGGAAAGAGAGTGGGAGGGAGAATGGGAGGGAGGAGAAAAAGAGGAAGGGGGGAACATCGGCCAGAAAATAGATATGAGCTCTGATCACCCGCCTTTTCTCCGTCTGTCTGCATGGTGGGCAGAGCTCACTGCACCAGCACTGCGGCGGCCAGGGCCAGGGAGGGAACCAGCTTCACAACCTGCGCTGCCTGTCCTAGGCGTAGGGTTGAGGCCCAGGACCCGTGCTGGGATTGCCTGACAGAGGAATCCTGGGGAGAGAGGCAACTTCCTGCCCTCGGTTCTGGAATTTAGGTTTGGGGAACTTCTTTCTGAGAGACTGATTTTACCTTTGGAAAACGCTGGCTTTCCCGGAGGCGGGAGCCCAGGCCTTGCCTGGACCCCGGGGCTAGAAAAGAGAGACGCTGCGGCTGGAGGAGAGTGAGGCCTTGGGACCAGTGGATGGGGGCACACAGAGCCCAGTGGAGAAGAAGGGCTTGAGCAAGGAGGCAAGAGCTGCTGAGATTACGCCCCCATCCCCCACAGCCAAAGGACCTCAGGGAGCCCCCTCCAAGAGACTGTGGGGGCCCAAGGGTGCTGTGGGAGCCTAGAGTAGACGCGGCATGGATGCGTAGGCCTTGGCAGGGCTCCGACGCAGAGAAGGGGCTGGATGCGAGGCGAGCTGGTCCCAGTCCGGGCCAGAAAGCAGAGAGGGTGAGGAAGGCAGAGGCACCGGTGATTTGTCTACGCTTGTGGGAAAGTGGGAAGCCAGGCATCCCGAGAGTAGGACTCCAGATCCTTTTGTTCAACAGACCCACCCAGCTTCTAGAGGGCCACAGAGTATCTCTTGATAGCTGAACTGCTTGGTTTAGCACTGGGAGATAAAAGGCAGAGAGACAACAGGGAGAGAGATACAGAGGGTGATACAACTGGGGTAAAGGAAAACAGAGGATTAGGGGACAGAGTGAGAGACAGAGAGTAAAGTAAGAGGCAGGAAGAAAAGAAAACGGGAGTGAGAGAAGAGAGGACAGGAGAGAAAGTGAGAAGACTGAAAGGAGACAAGAAAGGTGAAAGAGATACAGGAAGGAAGAGAGGGCAACAGGGCCTAGTGGGCACTGAGGCCCTGGCCCGGGTGAGCTCCTGATAGGGTTCTGGCATGGGTTTTTTGAGGCTGGTACTTGCGCTCAGGGGGTCAGTGAAGAGAACCAAGTTACTCCGCGGCGAATGCGCCGGCAGAGAAATATGTAAATCAGGGCTCCTTGTGCCCCGAGAGTGGCGCAATTACGCCCCTTGAACTAGAAGCAACAAGCTCCCGGCGGGCAAGCTGCAGAGGGTGGCGGCGTCGCGGGGGAGGGAGCGGCTGCAGGAAAGAGTGTAGGGGGTGGGAACCTCACACCCTCACACCTAGTTCCCCGTGCCCCGAGCTTGGGTTCCCCCCTCCGCTCTCCTCTTCTTTCCCTTCCCCCTTCCTCCCCCTTCCTCCCCCTCCCTCCTCCTCTCTGCCGGCCTCGGTCCGCGTACTTAAAGCGGCGCGGGCGGGCGCGGGCGGGCGGCCTAGCCTGGTGGTGGCAGATGCACCCAGCAGTGGCAGCCGCCGGCGGCGCACAGGTGACCGGCCTGCGCCACAGCCTGGTCAGGGGGCGCCCGGGGAGAGCTGGCTGGAGAGGGAGGCCGATCCGCCCCCAGCGCGCGCGCGTCTCGGCGCCAGGAGCCGTCCTGGGGCGTGTTGGCGAGCACTGATATAGATATAAGGACATTTCTCTCCATGGCGTCACGTGACATAATTACCACCAGAATCAATCAAGATGAATTGCACGTCAGCGCCCGGTGGGGTTTTTTGCTTAGTTGATCCTGGCCCAAGCCTCTTGTGCAATCGATGGCTCAGGTTGGCGGCGCGGGGAGCGGCCCGGGGCTCGCCGGCGCCCACGCCGAGGAGCCATGAACGACTTTGACGAGTGCGGCCCGAGCGCAGCCAGCATGTACCTTCCCGGCTGCGCCTACTATGTGGCCCCGTCGGACTTCGCAAGCAAGCCGTCGTTCCTGTCACAACCGTCGTCCTGCCAGATGACTTTCCCCTACTCTTCCAACCTGGCGCCGCACGTCCAGCCCGTGCGCGAAGTGGCCTTCCGCGACTACGGCCTGGAGCGCGCCAAGTGGCCATACCGCGGCGGCGGCGGCGGCGGCGCGGGGGGCGGCGGCAGTGGGGGCGGCCCTGGCGGGGGCGGCAGCAGCGGCGCCGGGGGCTACGCTCCCTACTACGCGGCAGCGGCGGCGGCAGCAGCGGCGGCGGCTGCGGCCGAGGAGGCGGCCATGCAGCGCGAACTGCTCCCGCCCGCGGGCCGGCGGCCGGACGTGCTCTTCAAGGCGCCCGAGCCGGTGTGTGCCGCGCCCGGGCCGCCGCACGGCCCGGCGGGCGCAGCCTCCAACTTCTACAGCGCCGTTGGCCGCAATGGCATCCTGCCGCAGGGCTTTGACCAGTTCTACGAGGCTGCGCCCGGGCCCCCGTTCACCGGGCCGCAGCCCCCTCCGCCGCCGGCGCCACTGCAGCCCGAGGGCGCTACCGACAAGGGCGATCCCAAGACGGGGGCCAATGGCGGCGGGAGCAGTCCCTGCACCAAGGCGACCCCCAGCTCAGAGCCCAAAGGGGCGGCAGAAGGCGGCGAAGGCGAGGGGCCCCCGGGGGAGGCGGGGGCTGAGAAGAGCGGCGGCGCAGGTAGGCACTTGGGTGCGGGGTGGGCGGCTGGGCTCCCGGGCCGCGGGCACGGGGGGGCGGCGGGGGCCTCCCTCTGCTTGCGCCGTTTTATGTGCTACTTTATAAGCGTTCGAAGGGGTTTATACATCCTATAAGATTTCCCGGGCCGTTGTAAAGCGTGTTTACGATAGGAAACCAATTTAGGTGGGCTTAAGGTAGACTTCGAGAAGGACATTAATCGCTGCAGAGCTTTTCCCTAGTTTTGTGTGTGTGTGTTGAGGTGGTGGTCGTAGACACCATGGAGGGTGGAGAGAGTTCAAGCAAGTCTGTGAGTGTGGACACTCGAGCCTTCTTTTAAAGGGGTAGGGGGGTGGTTGGGGAGAGTTTGATTCTTGAACTGGACTTTATCCAAGCCGCTGGCTGACGCACGCTGCTGGCTGGAGTCGAGCAGATGCCCTGCGCGCTGGTGTTTCTCTCCCTTTCGAGTCCAGCTGAGAGCCATCTTCACCCTCTGCTTCCCTACCTCGGTGCCAGGATATGTGTGTGTGTGTGTGTGTGTGTGTGTGTGAGTGTGTCCGGGCGTGAACACACACTCGTCCACGCCCGCACTCTCTCCTGTGCCCGCCCATATATCATCCCCCACGATGCAGGCAGGGCCTTTCAGCGGCAGCAGGGGACGTCCCCAATGGGGCCCGAGGCCTGGCCCTCACGCGGGCCTGGGAAGACAGGCGGAGGTAGGCAGGCAGCGGCCTCTCTCACCCCTTGGTCTCTTTGCCTTGCAGTGGCCCCCCAGCGGTCCCGGAAAAAGCGCTGTCCCTACACCAAGTACCAGATCCGCGAACTGGAACGCGAGTTTTTCTTTAACGTGTACATAAACAAAGAGAAAAGACTCCAACTCTCTCGGATGCTCAACCTCACCGACCGGCAAGTCAAAATCTGGTTCCAGAATCGCAGGATGAAAGAAAAGAAACTGAACAGAGACCGTCTGCAGTATTTCACTGGAAACCCCTTATTTTGAGAGCTCCAGGAAGCACCCCTCTCTCCCGAACCCCACTCACCCACTCTCCTCCCCACCAACCTGCCCTGGGCAGGCCCAATATCCTTGGGTTTAATGCCGCCTCTTCTCTGTGGAACTCCACGATTCCTTCCCACGGTCAACTCGGGACCTCCCAGCGACCACTGCAGCCTGCGGACGAGGTCGGGGACTTGGCCGAACGGATCCTAATAAGGGGAAAATGGTAAATGCAAACGTCCCTTTACAATTTTATCGCCAATGCGCTGTTGTTCTCCCTCCCTCTCTCTGAGTTCCCGTGGGGACGCTGTGGGATTGGTAGAGTTAGGCCGAAGGGCTGGAAGGCGCTTGTTTTTGTTCTGAGTCTAAGGGACCCCGTCCTTGCCTCTTGGTGAATGCAGATTATTTAAACTCTGGGAAATGTACCTTTGGTCTGTCTTATCAAGGCATGAGTCACTGTTTTTTTGTGTGAATAAATGGTTTCTAGTAAAATGGAGGTTACAGCTTCAATACACTATGAATTTTCCTCTTTGAAGAAGTTTAGTGTCTGATTAGGATATTTTAGTGGCCAGAACCTTCTCTCTGATGCAACTGAAAATCAAGTGAGATGCTTTGTAATCCCATTAAAATAAGAGTTGTTTCCTCCTATCCCTTCTAGACTACACTGGTTAAAAAAAAAACCACTTTAAGAATAAATCTCTCAGCTGAAGATGTGACCCAGCCATGCTGGTGCTGCCTTCTTCAGGCGATGAAGCAGGGGCAGCAGGAACCTAAGAAGCAAATCTCCTTCCCCACCCCACCCCCAGTGTAGTAAGCTTGAAATTTCTGAAAAGACAACATTAAAAAAAACTGGTTAGGAAATCCAAATTCACTCTTAACAAGGTGTCAAGGATCCAGGGTCCCTTAAAAGAAGAAACCAAAACTAAAACCCTTCACTGAAAAAAAAAGTTTGCTAAACAAAGTTATCAGTGGGTAGACAGAGCCTGGGGTCCTTGCTGGTGTCACAGGGGCCTGGAGCAGAGAAGGTAACCCCCCTCCCTGGAAATAGGGCCCAGGGCTACAGACCCACTTCTCACCACATTTATCGCTTCAAGTTAAAGAATGTGGTGGGGGCTGCACTGCACTTTATGTTGCAGGGCCAGGCCAGGCTGTTTACAAAACCTTGAACTGTCTAGACAACACCATAAAAGCCAAAGTTCTAAACAGCTTAATTGGGTTATATTATACACCTTCTGGTGGGCCCAAAAGAGATTTCCGCAATGTGCAATAAACTGGAAGAGTGAGAAAAAGCTTCTCTTTCTCTGAAAAGAGTTAAGTGAATCTTATGACTCTTAACCTCTTATAAGCCCTAAGTCAAAAAAATAAATCCACAAGATGTACAGAACCCCATGCATCTTGCAAGGAGGCATGCATTTCCAAATGCAAAATTTTTTTAATTACCAGAGCTTTGTGGGGAAGGAAAAACATAAGTGTATGCCTTTGAACTTCCAAAATGTCAAGGTCATCACCTTTAACCTTTCTGAATAATTAGGCACCTTAAGGTTCTTCTGTGATATTCAGCTGCCACCCACTTACACACACACATGCTCACACACATCCAGACCCCCACACACATTTATGACCACACAGAATCATATCGGGGGCTCACCATAAATCTTAGCAAATTCCTAATTTCAGGATCAATAACCTTAATTTCCCTTCAAACATTTGTGTAATTCAATAGCAATTGACTTCTTTTAAAAATACTAGTTAGAATAAAATGTCTACCAGCATGCTTTGAAGACAGATAAGAAATGCTGGGTGTGTTTTGGGGGGGGGTCATAGATAGCTCTAATGTAGAACTGCAGTTTTAAATGCAGGCATTTAAAAAAGGAAGTTCTATTCAGCTTTACACCTTCGTTATATTTGAAAAAAAAAAAAACCTGTCACCCTGTCAAATAAATTACTGCACTTGCTATGACATGGAACAAAAGAAAATATATTTATATTGTTTCCAAAAGCGTCCCTCTACCTTTGGTGAAAAATGCAATAGAAACGAAGTCTACAATGGAATAATTTCGTTCAGAAGGGGATTCCTTTGTTTGGAATTCTGAGCATCCGTTACAATGTCAGTGCTCTAGCAGTATGATCATTCCAGGAACTTAAAACTGGTTTCTTTCTTTCTCTCTCCATCTCTCTCGCTCTTTTTAACTGCGTCTAAATGTAGCAAGCTTGTATGTCCACCACCTTAGGCAAGCGGAACCTAGAGATACCATTTCACGTTTGCATGGCCTTGGAGAGCCACACGGGGGCGTGCTCATGTTCCAGAAAACGCATTTGTCGGAGAGGCCGCGGTACCATATCTTTCCAATACTAGATTCTAATATGCAATCTTAGCCCGTTAGGAACCGCTAAGGTGTTTGTTCGCTGTGTGTTTGTTCTAAGCAGCCATGAGGTTGGGAAGTTGTATAAAGACAGTGAAAAGGGAGCTACCCAGGTTACTAAAACAAGCGATCACTTAATCGTTGTCTTCTTAAAGCTGTTGCAAAGAGTACCTTGGTATAACCTGGTGGTGTCGAGGAGAGGTTTTTAAAAGACAAATATGTGCATTTCAAAATAGGTCCTGCTACTGCGAGTTAATTAAATTAGGGAAATCAATTTTCTTGTTGGTTTGAGTGTGAAGAGCGATAGGAAGGTTCGGACCACCCCTGTACAAAACCACGTCCGCTTTGCGCGCTCTCCGACCGCCTGGGGTGATTAAAAGGCTTTTGTTTAAGAGATCAGGGCGCCGGCAACTTAGCTGAGTGTTGTCTCAGAAAAATGAGACGCATCGGGACTGAGCGGGTCATTCCACGCGAGGGAGTCACCCCTCCCCCTGCCCCGGTCGTGCCTGATGTCCTGGGCTACCGGTAGCGACCAAGAAGCGCAGGCAGGACTGACTTGGGGCGACTGGTCCCGGCTGGGCTAATGTGGCTGCGGGAAGCGGCAGGCAGTCCCGGGAAACATTTTTACTTTAAAGGCGTCGTGGAATAGGGAATGCATTTGAAGCAAACGAGCTTTGTGTTTGACAGAACCCTGGCCACCCTTCCAAGCCGTCTGCTGGCCTTGAGCGCGGAGTTTGATTTTGGCACCAGCTTTTGAAAGCAATTTTCTCGCCGAGTGCCCTCCTCGACCCCACCCCCACCCCGAGAAGCCCCTGATATTGAGGACGGTCTGTGTCACCATCCGCAGTCCAAAAGGGAAGTTCCAAAATGAAGGGCGGCAGTCCCTTCTTTCCCGAAGTTCATTGTGAAGCACATGCAATCTCCTGAATTAGTAAGGACCTTGTTGGCTCCGCTCTCTCTGCCCCCTCCCTCCAGGCCCTGGACCAAAGGCTCTGGGTCCACCCCTGGGAGGTGGCATCCGCTTCAGCAGAGGCTGGGGGCTGTGAGATTCCCCACACCACGGGAGGCGCCAGCCAGAGGCATGGATGTTCCCCGCGGGCACCCTGGCTCCTGCCTGTCTGACCATGGGTCCAGTTTAGCTATGATGAGGCAACATTTCCCCAGGCCTAATCTGAGCCTCAGCCCAAGGTGGGGTGAGAACCCCCTCCTCAAATGTTGTGTTGCTCTTTAGGTGGCACCAGCGGGGGTTCATGTGGCCTTGGTTGGCAGCCTCACCCAGACCATGAGTGCTCAACGGGTCTGCAGTTTCTTTTCCCCTGGCAGCACCCAAGTTGAAAAAGGCCAGGGGATTGGACTAGGATTTCTGGGGGCTGCAGACCTGACTTATTTTGATTTTTCAGGGTGTGTGGGGCTCATAGAGCATAGCCACATATCTTGAGTCCCTGAGGTCTCAGATCCTGAAGTGGAGGGAAAATAGGAGAAGTAGGAGTTCTTTGTGTCTATGAAGGAAAAAGGTTCCTGGGCACTGGCCCTTTTGCACATCTCCCTAGACCCCTCCTCGCGTTGGTGGTGTCTTCCCCAGTCTCTCCAACTGCCCCCTTGATTTTTTTCCCATTGGCCAGGAGGTGCAAGGGTGCAACCCAGAGGAGTGCCCTGAGGAAGCAGCTTTTAAAATTTGTGCCCAACCTCTCTGCCCCCAAAGAGTGGCACAGCCCTGAGAGGCCACTTGGGGCCCAAATTTAGGGTGAACCTAGGAGTCCCCAGGTCCACTCTGGCCGAGGGCTACTGCTCTTCTTCTCGGTGACAGAAGAGCACAGATGCAAGCCACTTCTTGATTACAAATGCTAATTTCTTACTAAAGCGACCCTTTTAATTTTTTTCTGGAAAGAACTGAGCCAGAGAGAAGGATGTCCTGGTACAAATATGGATATTCATCTCCTTTATGATGCAATATTGATTTATTATTAATGGTAACTGCTCTAACCAATCTAAAGATGATCGAAAACAGCAGCTATCAGCTACATTAAATACTTGTAAGCAAATAAAGGCTGGCCTTGAAAGCCACTGCCTTTTCATTCCATTTGCTTTATTTTAGCCTTAGTGTCTTAGGCAAACTTTCCATCCTCCGAGGCCCAGACCCTTCTCTTGTATTATTTCTATTTTGCTTGATTTTTATAATAAAATCTCTTTGAAATATGGGCAGTCTCTGGTTTCAGGGAACTGGTCTGAAGACAGACATTTGAAAAAGAATGAAAGAAAATTTTGTGATAATATACTCAGAATTATATCTGATACACATTTTCCCCCCTGTGAGTAGAGAACTATTTAAAACCAAATCCGCTGTGGGAGTGACTTTGAGTTTGAAGGCGCCAGGAGCTGAAACAGAAAGGCCCCCCAAATTCAGAAGGCAGATCCTGCCTGTCCTGGCTCACGGCAGACCTACCCGTTCAGTGAGGAATCGCTGTTTTTTAGCTTGGATGTTTTCTTCATGTATAAATAAAGATTATGAAAGGGCATTTGATGGGCATAAAATTCCCGATTAGATTGAATACTCTTGCCTCTCTTGTGCGATTGGGAGAATTGGACAACGGAGTTCCCGGCAGCTCCCTTGGCCGTCATGCAAAGGGAGGACAGTGCTGTAGCGCCAGGCTGGCGTCAGGGCGCCTGCCGTGAACGCGTGCAGCGGGCACTTTGTCCAGCCTGGGCACGCTTAGCTGAGGCTGGGATCACGATCTCCACCTTAAGAGAAAGCAATTTTCGGGGTGCTAGTCAGTGGCTGTTAGCTTTGAAAGGGAGCTTAGCAGGCTAGAGTCAAAAGGTGGGGTGTTTTGCCTTCCTCACTCCCCCGCCCCCAAGCTTAAAAACAGCCACCCCTGCCGAAGGTAATGTTTAAACGTCTGCGTCGTCGGCCAGCATCCTGCAGCCCGAGCAGTTAGAGGCGCCAGGCTTTTAACCTGACAATGATGTTGTATTTGAACAGCTGCATAAAGGTTTAAAAGGTCTGTCTCATTGCCACCGCGGAGTTTTTTAAAAGGGGTTATTGTTTGGGCGAGGGCACTGCGAGGGAACAGGCGAAGTGGTCCCAAGGCCGAAAATAATGTCCAATGCCTGTTTCTACCAGACCAGGGGAACTTCCTTTTGGGGAGGGGGACAAAAGGTTTGTTGGGAAAGGTTTTTGTGAAGGGGCCAGCAAGCTACTAGGTCCCCCAGTAGGCTGAGGCACTTTAGTAGCATCGGGCTCCAAAGAAATGTTCTGCTGAGGCAGAAACCCAATTTGCCCACAAGTTCAGTCTCCGGGCCTGAAATCCAAGGCCAACCCATGACAGGATGAGTGTGGGGAGAAGAAAACACGGATACCTTTCCAGACAGAGAACTGGTTTATGAGCAGAGTTTCCGGGGCCCTTTACCTCTCTTGGATGCAGGGAAGGGGATTCAAAAGCCAGAGGTCGGCTCCAGCGCCCTGGCCAGGGCCCCTCGCCCAGGGCAAGCCTTTGGAAATCAAGGTTAAAGCTCCCCGCTGCTGCCCCGAGGCCGCGGCTTCCGAAAGACTGCTCACCCGCCTGCAACCAGAGAACGAGGCGGGAAGTTGTTGGAGAAGTTTCTCATAAAACTCTGAGTTTCCATGGTGGTGATGGTGGTGGTTCTTTTAATGAGCTCGACCACAACCCCAGACCAAATCTTCTTTATAGAACTTTCCATCACCAAAGAAAACAGAGGACTAAGGTTCCTCCACCTCTTTTTTTTTTCTCCCTTCCCTTACCCAAGTAGAACCATGTCAAATAATTTTAGAAATTGTCCAAAACTATAAAACTCAACTTCTGACAAAAGTATAGCTTTTAATATTTGACAATTTGTATTAAAACAAAAATTGACCTTCTTGGTTAGTAGCGAAGGGGAAAAATCAATAGTATAATTTTCAATAATTCATAAAGCGAACGCCATTATGCTAAATCTTAACTATTAATCTTATCCTTTACAAAGTCTCGATTGATTTGTTAATAAAATATCTTCCCGTGTGTGGCAACAGCGGGTATAACTCTTTAAAAACCTTCAGAAGCAAGAAAATTACCAAGTAGCCCAAGAATGTAGATGAGAATTTTATTGATCGCCCTGATTCTTCTTAATATGTATTAATAAATTCCACAACCTTTTGTACCTTGCACTTGTCAGAAACCAATGCTTTTACAAAATCCATAAAAGGAAAACATATTTTTCTTTGCAGAAGAACCAAATGACACCTTTGCATCTCTCTCGGCTCCTGCTTGGCCCAGTTTTCTAAAACTTCTGGAGTCTGAGGGCGAGTTTCCCCCTTTCCTGGAAAAAATTCTTTTCTTGTTCTCTTCCTTCCTTCCTCTTTGCCCTCTATTATCAGGGTGTGTGGGGAGGGAAACCTCGGTTTAGTTCTTCCGCTGGGAACCCGAGGGACGCTTTCGTGGATGGCGAACTGCTGGCGAGGGATTGTCTCCGGGCTGAAAGCTCCCAGCGGCCCGGCCCGCAGAGGTCGGGGTGTGGTTCCTCGGAGAGTCGAAGGCTCCGGTAGCCCACCGGGACGGGGAGGCGCTGGGAGCTGGGGCGGGCGGACCGAGGCAGACGACAGCGCCGGGGCCAGGCCGGTCCTCGGAGCTCCGCGGGGCAGGCCAGCTGCGTGGCCTTTCGGCCCTCGCGGCCCTTCTCGCCTCTGCTCCCCAGGATACCTTGGCCGCGACTCCGCGCCAGGGCTCTTTCCTGTGGACCCCTGGGGTAGGCTGTCTCAGAGCCTGGTGAATCCGACTCACCTTCCCAGGCTGCCCGGGACAAAATGAACCAGGCTGGGCCCCCACCCCCTGCCCGGGCCCCGGCCCTCTCGGGCGCCTTCTGCCTGGGTGTGTGCGGGGGGGGGGGAATGCTTCTGTGTGCTGGCGCCACTGCGCTCTGGCATCCCTCCCCGCGTGTGTCCTCCCGGAGACCCCTCGGGCCGAGACTTTCCTTCCGCCTGCGGGGCCCAGAGGCCCGAGTGGGGGACGCGAGTGGGGGCGGGCGGGCCGAACGAGCCCTGGGAGGCTGGCGGGCGGCGGAGAGTGCTGGGCCGGTTGTCTCTAGCGCGCACTATCGCGGTCGCATAGTAGATGTCGCTGTTGTCCGTGCTTACGCGGCCGGCCGGCCGGGCTCTGGAGCACGTGACCTGCGAGGAGGCTGCGGCTCAAGGCCATTTTCAAATCTCATTGGCTTGGTTGTCATGTGGTCGGCAGAGGCATCCACAATTACACCGGGAATGTTTTCCTAGAGATGTCAGCCTACAAAGGACACAATCTCTCTTCTTCAAATTCCTCCCCAAAATGTCCTTTCCCAACAGCTCTCCTGCTGCTAATACTTTTTTAGTAGATTCCTTGATCAGTGCCTGCAGGAGTGACAGTTTTTATTCGAGCAGCGCCAGCATGTACATGCCACCACCTAGCGCAGACATGGGGACCTATGGAATGCAAACCTGTGGACTGCTCCCGTCTCTGGCCAAAAGAGAAGTGAACCACCAAAATATGGGTATGAATGTGCATCCTTATATACCTCAAGTAGACACTTGGACAGACCCGAACAGATCTTGTCGAATAGAGCAACCTGTTACACAGCAAGTCCCCACTTGCTCCTTCACCACCAACATTAAGGAAGAATCCAATTGCTGCATGTATTCTGATAAGCGCAACAAACTCATTTCTGCCGAGGTCCCTTCGTACCAGAGGCTGGTCCCTGAGTCCTGTCCCGTTGAGAACCCCGAGGTTCCTGTCCCTGGATATTTTAGACTGAGTCAGACCTACGCCACCGGGAAAACCCAAGAGTACAATAACAGCCCCGAAGGCAGCTCCACAGTCATGCTCCAGCTCAACCCTCGCGGCGCGGCCAAGCCGCAGCTCTCGGCCGCCCAGCTGCAGATGGAAAAGAAGATGAACGAGCCCGCGAGTGGCCAGGAGCCCACCAAAGTCTCCCAGGTGGAGAGCCCTGAGGCTAAGGGTGGCCTTCCGGAAGAGAGGAGCTGCCTGGCTGAGGTCTCCGTGTCCAGTCCCGAAGTACAGGAGAAGGAAAGCAAAGGTCGGTATGAGCAGAGTTGCCACCCCGGCGGGGAGCGCAGCCCGGGAACCTGGCAGAGAGGGAGCACCCGCGTGCCCAGTGCCGAGCCCGGCAGTCTGGGACCCGAATGGCAGGTGCCGCTCCTCCTGGCTTTTAGAGGGGCAGTCTTAGTCCCGACATGGTCTCTGCTTCTCCCTCGCTGCTCTGGCCCTCCTGGCTAGTCCTGGCCGCATGCTGATGGCGCCTGGGCAGAGGAAGGGCTTGCCGGGTTTATTTTTTCCTGAGCTAGACCTGAAATGCAACAAAAGAGCACAAATGAGACCTGCGGCTGGTAAACACGGCCCCAGAACCTCCTTTCTCCTGCTCATATTTGCAGTCCCAACGCTGCCTTTCACCTAGTGATTTTAAGATGGTCCAAGACACTGTGTGTGTGTTCAAGTGTATGCACCCCGCATCCTGCGAGCTTGGGGGTGGCAAGGGGAATGAGATGGCTGGGCCGGTTGGTGCTTGGGCTGGGAAACAGGGCTCCCTGCCTCTGCGGGGCTAGGTAACCTTGGCTTTGTCTGGGGAAAGTGTCGCAAGCTTTGCAGTCCATTTGCAAAGGGGGCAAAGGGGGAAGGAGGGGGAGAATGGAACGCAAATGGCCCACCCGGCAGGGCCAGCCATAGGGCTGGGCAGGGCAAAGAGCCAGGGACTCTGGCTTTTCTGCCCCCAATCCTCTCCCTCAGTGCCCAGAGTTGGGCCACAGCAAGGAGCTACATTTCTGGGAGAATGCTTTTGCGTGGGGACAAGAAGGCATGAGAATTCAGGAAATTTGGGGGCATATATCAATGCCCGGGCAGAGCAGAGAAGGTGTACGCGATTCCTCGGTTATCTTTTGAAAGAAAATGGGTACGTATAAACCTGGCTGTGGGGCTCCCCGCCTGCCTAGGAGAGGTGGGGAAGAAGTGGCAGACTTGGGGATCTGAGGCTACACTGGGGTGGTAAGCTTGTCAGGCTGTGGTTTGCTGCTTCCACTCCAGCCCGGTTATGAGATGATCACTTAGAATGTTGCCGGTGAGATCCTGAAAGTTTACTGGTGTACTAAGGTTTTGTGCAGGTCAGAAAGTTGAGAGAGGGGGGGGGGGGGAGAACCCTGACACAGAGGGTGAGAGTATCCGCCCATCTTGTCATTTTGGCATTTAAACTAATCTGACATCATTTACAAATCCCTTCCAAGGCCCACCTCATGTGAATAATGTTTAATTCCAGCATTTCCCCCAAGCAGCCTGGCTGCCAGCGGGGTCAATGCCAAGGGTACATTTGAACAGACTGAGAGAAAAAAATTCTTGATTTTTTTTCTTCTCCCTTTAATTTTGTTAGAGGAAATCAAGTCTGATACTCCAACCAGCAATTGGCTCACAGCAAAGAGTGGCAGAAAGAAGAGGTGCCCTTACACTAAGCACCAAACGCTGGAATTAGAAAAAGAGTTCTTGTTCAATATGTACCTCACCCGCGAGCGCCGCCTAGAGATCAGTAAGAGCGTTAACCTCACCGACAGGCAGGTCAAGATTTGGTTTCAAAACCGCCGAATGAAACTCAAGAAGATGAGCCGAGAGAACCGGATCCGAGAACTGACCGCCAACCTCACCTTCTCTTAGGTCCGAGGCCGGTCAGAGGCCAGGATCGGAGAGGGGGCACCGTGTTCCAGGGCCCAGTGCTGGAGGACTGGAAAGGCGGAAACAAAACCTTCATTGCTCTTTGTTTTTTGATTTGTTTTGTTTCGTTTTTTTTTTTTCCTGCTAGAATGTGACTTTGGGGTCATTCTGTTCGTGCTGCAAGTGATCTGTAATCCCTATGAGTATATCTATATATATTAAAAAACTAGCACGTGTAATTTATTATTTTTTTCATCGTAATGCAGGGTAACTATTACTGTGCATTTTCATTTGGATCTTAACTTATTGGAACTGTAGAGCATCCATCAATCCATTTGTCCATCCAGCGATGTGACTTCTTCATATTTTTCCTAACACAAAAGGTCTGTGTGTGGTTAGTCCATGAGCTCATGGCGTTTTGAGTCCATCCAGTACTTAAAAGTACTTAAATTACATATATATTTAAAAAAGAGTAAGAAAACCCACAAGCTTTGGGGGGAGGGGGATGAAAAAAGCACATTACAATGTATCTTTTTGCAGATGAATTTAGCAATTGTCCTTAGTGAGATGGAATATTGACGACTTATGCCTTGTAGCCTTCCCCTTGTGCATCTGTGGTTTGGTAGAAGTACAACAGCAACCTGTCCTTTCTGTGCATGTTCTGGTCGCATGTTTAATGCAATAAACTCTGGAAATGAGTGCGCTCTCTCTGCTTTCTGAAATGGAACTATGTTATGGTGGAAATGAAAGCCCTTGGTGAGATTATCTTCCTGTTAAACTGCTTATTTAGGGCAGTTGTGGGGGTGGTAGAGCGCAGGGGAAGAGAGATGGGAGAGAAAAGCTGGAGGGGCCTTTGGTGCTGAAATTTGGCAGTGCTGGGAGGAGAGATAATCCAGCCTGCCTCTGCTGTTTTTGTAGTTGGGAAATAGAGTCCTCTCTCCCCCTCCCCCCATGATAGTAACAGAATTGATTTGTCAATGGGTGTAAGCTTCCCTCTAGCCTGAGCCTGGTAAGTAAGCCAAACTGCTTTTTCCTCACAGCTCCCCAGTTATATGATTCCTCTCCTTGGTTTTGGTTGTGGTATTTTTTTTAATGCTTTCAGTGGGGTCTTGAGATTTCTGACTGTCGCGCGGTCTTCAGGAGCTGGGTTAAAACCAGTCTTGCCCATCTGGAAGCCGCCGGGGCCTCCAATGCAGGAGCAAAGGACAAGCTGTAGCTTAGCATTGCTTCAGAGCCAGTTCCACACTCCTTTCCCTCACCCCCAACCTCCATTCCAAGTGCAAGACGTCCAGGCCACAGTGAAGCTTAGGATGGGTGAGTTTTCCCATTCCTCTTTACCATGGTTTCCTTGTGGAAGGATTTTATGCTCAATCATTACCTTTTAGTGGCCCACATGAAATTTTTTTTAAAGGAAGAAAAGATATTCCCAGTTAACCCTATTTAATTACAAAATGCTGGTTGGAGCCATTGTATCTGGGAAAGAAAATGTTCAGAGGGTGACTGAAAGAGAATTTGCAGATGAACATGACTTCCCATGAAGTCCAATGTTCTAGCTGCTACCAAGGCTCGGAAAACTCCAGCCAGTTTTCACCACTGTGTGTGTGTGTATAGCAGGCTCCTTAGCCCGAGAAAGCACAGATTTATCTAGTCTTGCCAGGGAGAAAAGAGGAGAAGACTTGGGGGAATGAGCTAATAGAATTCGTTACTTAAGTTCATACGTAGTTTCAGAGGGTCTCCAGTAGATTCAAGCAGCTTCACAAAACGTGTCCTTTTCATATTTTTCTCCCTAAAAACAATTTCTTTAGGGGATGTAAACCTTAGAACCCTCATCCATAGAGTCTTTGGAAAACTCAATACTTATTCAGTTTTAAACTTCCTCCCCAAAATCAAGACCATTCCCCAGTTTCAAAACAGAACCCCTTAGGGGAGCCATTGCCTGGGGTGGGAGAGACACGGCTCTGCATCAATGCCACTTTGGGAACACTGGAATAGATTTGCCCAGACCTTCATTGGTTGGGCAGGAGAAGGAGAACAATTTTATCTTCTCAGTTTACCCCCTGCGATGTGGGGAGCACATTAGTTGTTGACAGGGGGCCATGTCTCCGAGGAAAAACCCGTGCTGCAGGCAAAGGCAGCTCCTCTGGAATAAAATCAGAAAGCCATTGGCAAAGGCAATCAATCAGGCCATAAGCAGCCATTTCCCCCTTTCCTTTCCGGGGCTAGAGGTGGTCTGGGAGCCCTCCAAGGGTGCACTGGGCAACTTGTAGAGCGAGGAATATATCCTCCGGAGCCGGCGCCCCCGCTGCTTTTGTCTTGGCTCCCAGCCTGGCTTCCGAGGCTTTGTACCATGGATTTGGGAGTGACAATGGGCATTTCCCTCAGATTCAAGGCTGCCCAGCCTTACCTCTGGAGGCTAGAGAAAGAAAGAACGAAAGAAAGAAAGAAAAGAAAGAACAAAAGGAAGAAAGGAAGGAAGAAAGAAAGAAAGAAAAGAAAGAAAGAAAGAAGAAAGAAAGAAAGAAAAGAAAAATAAATCGTAAGAGAGGGGACCAAGGACCAGGCCATTTTTAAGACATCTCTGGAATCCACTTGGAGGTCTCTAAGTGGGAACCACGGGGAGAGGCCTTGCCCAGGGAGATGCTCTTCCCGCTGGCATCTTTAGGCACCGTCGAGCCAGCGGGCGGGAACGGGCCTGCGCTAGCATTTGGGTTCTGCTCTGTGGCGTGTTCTCTTCCAGGGCCTTTCCAGAAGTCCTGGAGAAGACAAGGCAACCTGGCCACCTTGTATCGACTGCCAGCCTACGGACCCTTCCGAGGGCAGACAGCCCAGGCGGTGGCCGCTGCAGCGCCCAGCCCGCCGGCCAAGCCTCCCCAGCTTACCCTTCGGGCCTCGGCGTGCGCTCAGCCTCACGTCGAGGGTGTGTGTGGCTGCCTGGGCGTGTGTGAGTGTGGTAGGGGGAGGGGGCCCTCCGAGCTGCTCCATCCGTCCGTTTTATTAGGGACACATTAATCTATAATCAAATACACCTCATAAAATTTTTATTGAAAGGCATAATATCATTACAGAGGTCTTCCACCTGTTTTAAACAACACGACAAGCTGTGAGAGAGCGTGTGTGTGGGTATGCGTAGGGAGGGGTGGGTTCGGGCCGGGAGAGAGGCACAGGGAGAAGAACTCCCCTCGGGCGCCAGGGGGCCGCCTCGGAAAGCCAGCCTGCCTCGGGCCGCACCGGCTCTGCGCTGCCTTCGGCTGCTCTGGGCTCTAGCCAAGCGCTCGGTGCGCCCAGGACACGCGGCGAGTAGCTCGGAGCCCAGGCGCTGGGGAGGTAGAGCCAGGTCCGGACTGCAAGACCGAAGGCTGCAAGAGGCGAACAAATAGTCCCCAGCGCCTCCTCCGGCCGCGGTCTGGCGTGTGGTCCCAGCTGCAGCCGGGCTGGCCGAGCCAGGCCGGGCCGAGCCTGACGCACAGGCCGGGACCCGCGGCCTCTAATTGCGGCGTTTATGTTGATGATGATTTTTTTTTTTTTTAAATCACAGCAGCCCCCAGTTTAGCGGACTGATTTACTCCCGGTATTGGTAAATATGATCACGTGGGCCGTGCGACCAATGGTGGAGGCTGCAGCCTGCGAACTAGTCGGCGGCTCCGGCGCCGGCGGGGAGCGGCGCCGAGGCGGGCAGTGTAACCTTGGGTGGGAGCGCACGGCGCCTCAAAATGTCCTCCAGTGGCACCCTCAGCAACTACTACGTGGACTCGCTCATAGGCCATGAGGGTGACGAGGTGTTCGCCGCGCGCTTCGGACCGCCGGGGCCGGGCGCGCAGGGCAGGCCCGCAGGTGTGGCCGACAGCCCGGCCGCCGCCGCCGCCGAGTTTGCCTCGTGTAGTTTTGCCCCCAAATCGGCCGTGTTCTCCGCCTCGTGGTCCGCGGTGCCTGCCCAGCCCCCGGCGGCGGCGGCGATGAGCGGCCTCTACCACCCGTACGTGCCCCCGCCGCCCCTGGCTGCCGCCTCCTCCGAGCCCGGCCGCTATATGCGCTCCTGGATGGAGCCGCTGCCCAGCTTCCCGGGCGGCGCGGGTGGCGGCGGTAGCGGTGGTGGAGGTGGCGGTGGCCCGGGCCCCGGTCCCAGCCCTGGCCCCAGCGGCCCATCCAACGGGCGCCACTACGGAATTAAGCCTGAAACCGGAGCGGCCCCGACCCCCGCCGCCGCGGCCGCCTCCACCTCCACCTCCTCTTCCACTTCCTCGTCTTCCTCCTCCAAACGGACTGAGTGCTCCGCGGCCCGGGAGTCCCAGGGGAGTGGCGGCCCCGAGTTCTCGTGCAACTCGTTCCTACGGGACAAGGCAGCAGCGGCGGCTGGGGCAACCGGGCCCGGTGCAGGGATCGGGGCCGGGGCCGGGGCAGGCGGCTCGTCGGAGCCCTCGGCTTGCAGCGACCACCCGAGCCCGGGCTGCCCGCTGAAGGAGGAGGAGAAGCAGCATCCGCAGCCGCCGCCGCAGCAGCAACTTGACCCAAGTAAGTGCAAAAGAAATTGCCCCCTGATTTATTGCTGAAACCTGTAAGGCTCGAATGTGCAAAACTGATAGTTTTACTAACCTATAAAAACGTCTAGACGCCTACCCTAGCCTAGGCGAGCAACACGCATCCATAAAAAAGCTTCCCATAACCACCTACTCTGGGCGCGCGGTTTGTACGGTAAACAGAGAGCGGGCATTAAGGCTTTTTATGATAATTCCCCAAGTTGTGAAAAGCGGCCATCCTTGGTGAAATTAATTTAACGACCTCTCCCCCCACCACCCTGTCTTCTCTTCCTGTCTCCCCTCCGCCCCTCGCTCCCCTTCTCCAAACCCCCCCCCCTCTTCATAGACAACCCCGCAGCAAACTGGATCCACGCTCGCTCCACCCGGAAAAAGCGCTGTCCCTACACCAAATACCAGACGCTTGAGCTGGAGAAAGAATTCCTCTTCAACATGTACCTCACCCGGGACCGGCGCTATGAAGTGGCAAGGATTCTGAACCTCACAGAGAGACAGGTCAAAATCTGGTTCCAGAATCGTAGAATGAAAATGAAAAAGATGAGCAAGGAGAAATGCCCTAAAGGAGACTGACCCGGCGCGGCGCCGACGGAACCGCTCTGCTTTGCAAAGGCAGTGGGGTTTTTTCTTTGTGGGTGCTTGATTTCCAGAAATTCTGCAGCGATTCGGACATTTCTCCCCCTGCCCCTTTTTTTAGGTAGAAGTGACTGTGTGGTTGGTCTCTGTGAGGTATTTTTGGGGACTCTGTATTTGCTCGCTTATGTGTTGGAGAAACCAAGTGGCTTTGGGGTTTTGCCCTATCCCGCTCCCCATGTTTCCTGTCCTATTGGTTCCTTAGGAAATGCCATATTTTGTGAGTGCACGCCGGCTTGAGGAGCCCTCTCCTGTGTAAATGTCCCCTATGTTTCTGAAAAGTGCTGTAGTTTAGCCCCCAGCGCTGCTCAAGCAGGGGCCAAGCGCACCCCACTTCTGAGAGCGAAGGCAGAGCGACGACAGCGAGGAGGCCCGCCCAGGCCAAGACCCGGTCGTGTTGTCCACCGGTTATGAAAGCCCCCTTTCCTCAGGGAGCCCACGGGCCCTCCACTAAGACGTGGAATGAGACCGAGAGAAGAGCCCAGGGCCGCCAGTGGGTCGGGGGTTTCTTCTCAGTGCACTGGCGGAGCCGCATTCTCAGGGGAGGTGTTGGCTCGCGTGGGCTACTGCGGGTGTAGGCCCTCCGGGTTCCTGCCTGAGGACCAGTTGTAAATGTTACCGCTTCCTACCAATAAATGCTGACCTGATCAAACGGAGTCCAGACGCTGGCCCTGAACACTGTGTGCTTGCTTACTCTCTCTCTCTCTGCAAAATATCACCCTCGTGGGACTTCTCCCTCTTCCCTGGGAGGGAGACACTGCTAAAATCCTTCGCCCTTCCACCTGAGAGGTCTCTCTGATGTGCCTGGGAGTCTTCCTTTGTGTGGGCAGACCAAGCCTAGAGAACAGCCCCTGGGGGTACTTTGGTGGCCCCCCTCTGTACCTAGCCTGCTTCCAGTGTCTCGGCAAACTGTGCCCTGGGCCCAGTGTCAGCCTCGCAGCAGTGCCAGTAGAGCCCACGGTCTCCAGAAGCCAGGCCCCCCCACCCCTACTGGCACTTGGGCATACCACACCCCACTTCTGTTCATGAAGTCCTGCCATCACCCCCCTCCTCCAAACCAGGGAAAGGCCAACTCTGCATTCTGGGGCAACTCCTTCAATTCCAAGGGGCTGGTTGACTCTGGGAAGGCTGAGCCGGTTAGGCTATGAGCTTCCACCCCGCCGCACAGGAGCCCCGAAGTGACCTTAGCAGATCAAAATGGTCAAGGCTCTCCTCCACAGCTATCCCCACCCACGGCCCCTCCCCCCACCCAGTTTCTGTGTGTTTAGCCCCCAGCTTGGCCCTCTGAGGGCCGCATTCAGAGGCTAAAATGAAGGTCATTGTAAGTGAGGGTTCGGGCCCAGCACAGCCTTCTCAGGCCAGAGAGGCTGTGGCGCCTGACGGCCTGGGCTGGGCGGAAGGCCGGGGCGATGGCAGAATTTTGGGGGGCCGGGATGAAAGAGGGGACTTGAAGGAAAAGCAGAGGGGGGCTGGGAAGGAAACCCAAGGCCCAGATCCGACAGAAGGTGCTGCGTACCCCCGCCCCTGCGGCCAACCCGATACCTAGGGCTCTTTGAAAACAGGAAGAGCCAAGGTGTCATAAAGCCATCGAACTGGCGAGACGTCTGGAGGTAATGAGTTTACGACAGGCTCGGCGCTTCGCTTTGAAACCATCTCATTTTGATGTTTGTGTTTGTGGGAGGAAAGGAAAAATGCAGACAAAACTGGGTCTTAAAATCTGGACAATAAAATATAAACAAGACTGCGTTGGACTAAGAAGGCAGGGGCCTGGGAGCCCCGGATGAGGTGTGAGCACCTAGGAAATAAAAATGGGAGATGGAGTAGGAGGAAGATGATCTATTTCTAATTTTTAAAATGCGCTGGGTATTAAAAGTAGCCAACGGTGGTTGGCTCTCAATAATATTTGACTATGGCCGCCGTCTAGCTCTTCTTTAAAAAAGAAAAAAAGCAGCCTGCTCTTTAGGGGGTTGGAAAGTTAGTGATCTTGGGTCATTTATTTAGGCCTAGGTTTCCCAGCCACATGGTCGGCAGAAAAAGATGAAGTTATTTGAATGACTATTCACAAAAATATCTGGCACTACACTCCAAGCTTCGTAGCAAAAATATTGGAAATTAAATCAATTTTCTTATGGAAAAATACTTGTTATAGCTGAATTGGGGGAAAGCTTTTTTGAAAATGGGAAAAAAGATTAACCTCTCAGGAAACAAACTGATTAAAGTCTTGGCTTTAAATTTTTTTTCAGGTGAAATGCTTAGTCAATTCATTTCACTCTGACTTTTAATATAAATTTAATGTCTCATTTATTGTGCATAGAGGATCCAATGAACACAGCCCAATGGGGTCTTTCCAAACAGCCATTCAGAAATACAACAAAAAGCTTTTAATTTGCCTTCTATCCACCCCCACCTTGCCCAGTGAATTGGGCCTGAAGCATTAAAATTACAAGGTTAAAATAGCAAATATTCACTATTTAATGCAAAGTGTAACTACATTAAAAGAAAAAAATTAACTTCTATAATTTCTCAGTTTTCGAAGTGCCTATCCCCTTTGGGAAAAAAAAAGGCCTGTTGCAGTTAATATTTAGAAAGTTGTGATTTTGTTAAATCTAACCCATGCTATAATTGTAGGCGATTACAGAATGGGGACCTACTGTGTCTGGCAAAAGAAGGGCTAAAAGCTTTTGAAAAAAACACTACTGGAAGCTCTTGGGAGCACAAATATCTTTGGCATTCAGGAGCCCCTGTTGGCTGCACTTGACTTGTCGACAATCAAAGGGATGAACCATTATTAGTGTCAGCGATCCAAACCCAGTCAAAGTAAAGAACAAGATTGGAATTGGTTTTAGTCGAAAAAGAAGTTAAGCTCGGTCGACTACAGGTGGCATTTGGCCACTAGAGAGCGCCGTTGCTCCATTTTGTGATCGTAAAGCTGGCGTTTCAGCGGAAGAAGGTTTTGATTAAAGATATTTACAATCTTATTTTAAATTCCAAATTAGGATAAATTTAACCAAAAAGCAGCAGTGTGCACTATTAAATTCTCCAGAAGCTTGTTTGTTATGTGTAAAAATTTGGCTTAGTCAGGATTTCAGAAAATTTGGACTATGGCACAGATGAAACTATAAAACGTTATGGTAAGTTAATGCATTCTGTCAAAACAGAAACGTGTAAAAGCATACATCTTTGTTTACGAAGTTAATCGCACTCTTTTCCCATTCAAATTATAAACAGACTGCTTGAAGAAAAAAAATTGTTTTGTCCCAAGAGGAAATGTTGCATTGTAATGTTTTCTTAATTAGGCCTGAATGTGTAGAACTGAATTTTGTAGTGTTTGTCTTTCTTTTTCGCCCCCTCAAGAATCACACAGTTCTAGAAGATGCCTTGTATTATTGAGATCTGGGTTCGTTCTTTTTCCCCATTCCATTCCAAATCTCATGATCGAGAGTTTAAACAGGCATACGCCAAACAGTGAAATAAAGGCACAATTACAAAGTTAGTTACAAGGCTTTATTGAAAATAATACTCTTTTAATTGCGTATTTGCAAGATTGTAGTACAAATTGTTAACTGTCAGAAATCAGTTCATTTGTCTTTGGATTTAAAGGAAATTTTACCTGACAGTAACTGGCAGAAAACAACAACAAAAAATCTTTATCCTTCACCACCCACCCAACGAAAGCCTCCTTGCACTCCCTACTAACTTAAAAATTAAATAAAGCATGCCCTTTTCATCTGGAGATTCATGAGCAATCCTTTTACCTTAACCATTTCCAGCTATTCCCTGTAGAACCAAATGAGTCTTAAACATTATTTTGCCTTTCCATCTCGACCTTATTTTTCTTTATTGGCAAAATATGATATTCAGTCTACCCAGACTGACCTCAGATCTCACTCACAGGCTGGGCCAACCCACAAGGAGCGAGAGGTAGATGAACTCACTCGCCTGCTGCGCCTTTGGGGGGCTGTCTGGGGGTTTTAGGCATTTGCATTTGGCGTGAAAAGCGGGAGAGGCGTGTTTTAGCTTTAGCAGGAGCGTTCTTGTTGGGAGTGTTTCCGAGGTCGGTCCCTAAGGCCGGTGGGCCTGGCTGCCTCACAACGGATTATCCCAAGGAAAAGGGTCAAAGAGCTGAAGAAAAAGTCAGAATAGGCAAGAGAAAACGAATCAACAGAGATCTATTACAGTTACTGGACATTAAAACAGACGGGGGGGGGGATGGAAAGAGAAGGCGAATGGTGGTGTAACGCCAAGCAGCTTCAGAGCGAACTTCTAAAATCAGGAATATTTTGCCCATTCACACTCATGCCCACATGACTCGGGACGTTTCTTTCCCTCATCGCTCTATAAGCTCGGTGAACTTTCTCTTTCTTTTCTTTTGGAAAAATTAGTAATTTTTTAAGCTGACCCTGGCGCCCGCTCTTGGCAGTAACTTCACAGGTTAGTTGGATGAACTAGAATCCTTAGAAGAAAGGCGCCGCCTGCAGCTGCTTGGAACCGGCGCTATCCGAACTTCGGCCCGGAGGCTCGATGGGGGGACTCGCCAGCATCGGCCCCCCCATTCTCTGCCCGGGGCCACCGCCTGCCCTGGTCCGCTCCGCGCTGGAGCTGAGACTCGGGAGCCGAGCGTCCTGCCGTAGGAAATACCACCCACCCCAGCGTGAGTCCTCCTTCCCGCCTTGGAACATTTTTGTCCGCTTTTCTGTGTACTCCCTCTGCAATGCTAATGCCTCCCCCTACATTCTTCAGCCTCCCCCCTGCGCCTGGTGCTGACGTCTATCAAGGGTGAAATGATGGAAACTATATTCATGGGCATGATTTCCATTAAATATCAATTAACCT
The DNA here is from genome assembly GCF_048773025.1 of Camelus bactrianus. NCBI lineage: Eukaryota > Metazoa > Chordata > Mammalia > Artiodactyla > Camelidae > Camelus > Camelus bactrianus. The sequence continues at coordinate 56,445,992 of NC_133543.1, forward strand.
GGGAGCCTCAGGCAGGCGTGCAATGCGTCAAGGGTAAATGTACATCTCATTTCCACAAGGCCCGCTCAGCTGGAAAAGAAGGGCTTAGATTCGCTTTGATAATGCAAAGTATTGGGGTCACCCTTGTGGCCTTTAATCAAACCACTTGGATAAGACCTAAGTCAAATATTCTGTTTGGACCGTCTACACTGCTTGCCCACGTCCCCTGGGCTGCGCCCACGTCCACTGGGCTGCACCCGCGTGTCCAGAAGCGCAAAAGCCACGGCCAACCTCTAAAGGGCTGCTCCAGGGACCCAGTCATTTGCTTCACAGCCTCCTGGGAGTGGCCTCCCTGACTCCCCCCAAGTGTAAGTTTCTGCCGCGCCCCCGCCCCGCCGGCCGCGGCCCGCATTCTCTTGGCCCCGGGAGCACGGCGAGCCCTTGGCAGTGCGGCTTTATGGGCCCCCTTTAAGGCCGGCGGAGGCATCTCCCAGCCAGCGTGAGGCGTCCCGTCGGGAGCAGTGAAGTCGCCTCCGCGCAGATCCCTCCGCGCGGTTATCTCGCGCCCATCTCGCTCCCTCTACGCGCAGTGGCGTGGTGCGAAAATGCCTCGCCGGGGCGCACCGGGGCGGCAGCCTCGGCAGCGGCGGCGAGAGCGGTGGGAGGGGGCTACGGGGGGGGCGAGGTGAGAGGTGGCGGCGGGCAGAGGGTGTTTTTTTCCTTTTCCCTCCAGAGCAGGGGTTTGTAAACCGAAGCTAAAGAGTGTCCCCGTGGGCCGGGCGCACTTTTTTTCTTGTCCCGGTGCGCTCAGGGCCGCCTGGTGCCTGAGAGGAAACAGTGGAGGCAGCGGGGCAGGTCACCAGGGGCGTCGGTGATTTTATTGCGGCCGAGCCGGCGCGCACCGGGAGAGGCCGGGTGGGTGGTGGAACGCGGGGGCTGGGTGAGGCCCCGCGACCTGTGAGGGAGGCGGCGCGAGGTCGAGGTAGCGAGCGCGAGGACGGGGCATGAGCGCCCAGTAGCCGAGCGCCCGCGTCTGCCGGGCCTCAGAGGCGACGCGCGGGCGGGCGGGCGGTAGCAGCAACGTAGCCCGGCCGCCCCTAGCGGCTCGAGCAGCCGCCCCAGAGGCCCCCGCGGCAGTGCGGTCGCGCTGTGGCGCGCTCCCTGCCTGCTCCGCGCCGCCCGCCCGCCCGAGGCCGCCCTACCTCGGCCCCCGGCCGCCGCCGCCGCCGCCCCGATGAGCTCGTACTTCGTGAACCCGCTGTACTCCAAGTACAAGGCGGCGGCCGCGGCGGCGGCTGCGGCGGGCGAGGCCATCAATTCCACTTACTACGACTGTCACTTTGCGCCCGAGGTCGGCGGCCGCCACGCCGCCGCCGCCGCCGCCTTGCAGCTCTATGGCAACAGCGCCGCCGGCTTCCCGCACGCGCCCCCGCAGGCGCACGCGCACCCGCACCCGTCGCCGCCGCCCGTAGGGCCGGGTTGCGGTGGTGGGGGCGGCCCGGGCCCTGGCCAGGACTACTTCCACCCTGGAGGGGGCAGCCCGGCCGCAGCCTACCAGGCCGCCCCCCCTCCTCCGCCGCCGCCTCCCCCCTGCGGCGGGATTGCCTGTCACGGGGAGCCCGCGAAGTTTTACGGATACGATAACTTACAGAGACAGCCGATTTTTACGACCCAGCAAGAGGCCGAGCTGGTACAATATCCTGACTGTAAATCGTCCAGTGGTAATATTGGCGAGGACCCAGACCACTTAAATCAGAGCTCGTCTCCTTCTCAAATGTTTCCCTGGATGAGACCACAAGGTTGGGATGCAATTTTTTTTTTTAAGCGGGGCGAGGGGGAGAAATCTGTTTTCATCTCACGTTCTAGCTTTAAAATGCCTTTTCCTCTCCCTCTCCTTTTCCTTGTGTAGCTTACAGTGGCTCTTATTCATAAAGTAATGCAGACTCTTTTTTTCCCCCATTAAAGTAGAAACCATGTAAAGGTGACAGGGACAGAATAATTGCGAAGACGTTCTCTCAGCCCCTCTTCCCTGCACATCCTATGTATATATATATATATCAGACTTAAGCAGAGTTGTGTATATTTCACTCAGACCCGTTCCAGAAACATCCAGCAACCTGCAGATGCACCATTACATTTTTAAACGTTTATTTTCCTCTTTTTTTTTTTTTTCTGTTTTAATCAGCAGCTCCTGGTAGACGGAGAGGAAGACAAACCTACAGTCGCTTCCAAACCCTAGAGCTGGAAAAGGAATTCCTTTTTAACCCGTATCTAACCAGGAAGAGAAGAATCGAAGTTTCCCATGCCTTAGCCCTCACCGAGAGACAGGTAAAAATTTGGTTCCAGAATAGGAGAATGAAATGGAAAAAAGAGAACAACAAGGACAAATTCCCGGTCTCCCGACAGGAGGCGAAGGATGGGGAAACCAAAAAGGAAGTCCAAGAGCTGGAGGAAGACCAAGCTGAAGGCCCGACAAATTAACTTCTACCTTTAAAATTTTACCGCAGACTGTTAAAACTAATGATCAGCATATGCTGGTGGACACCGCCTATTTTCTTTGTTGGAAAGGACTTTACCTGTATTTCAAGCTACCTTCGTGTCACTGCTCTTGAGGTTTCTGCGCTTTGAGAGGGATTTGGGTGTTAAAAAAATAAAGTTTCTAGTGTCGCATGGGAACAGCCCTTGAGCTGTCCTATATAAGAGTAATTTGATACTGACCTTGTAGTTATATTTTTATAATGGTAGTTTTTAATGTCTGAACTGGTGATTTGCCTCAACAACATAAACTTCCTAATGATTAGCACTAAATAATTGAATATAAAATGCTTTATTAATCAAACAAGTGCACTTGAACATTTTAAATCTTCTTTATGGTGAGTAAATTAAAAGAAGTCTATTAATTTTTTAAAAATTATGCCCGCAGAATATTTACTTTATATTATTTGATTAAAATTTATTATTTATGGTTTTCCTTTCTGCTTTTATGATGAATGGTTCGGGTGCCTTTTGTTTACTCCTAAAAGTTTGAGCATTTTGTACATGTAATATCTCTGGGGAAAAGTCTGGGCCAAATATTCGAAAAGCACATGTTAGCTGAAGAGTGTAATGTGTAGTCTTGGCTCTGCAGCTTTTTTAAACTTGGGGAAGATGTTGGGCCAGTGACAGAAGTTTCAGGACAATGTCGAAGATGACATTTAATAATTTTTCTATAGTTTATACAAATTATGGCAATTTAATCATCTAGAGTGAATGAATACTTGAAAAACAAATTCCAACATTTTCACTCATATACTTTTTACCCTGGCTAGTTGCCTTGTGGAATGCCTCTCGTTTCTGAACTTGCTTTCGTTTTGAACCGCGCTTGGTATAGCCTGAAATTGCTAGGTCTCTATGCTGTGGCCGCCGTTGTGATTCTGCTTTTTTAAAGAGGTGCCATATTTATTTGTATTCTCTTTGCTCTATTTGCACGCCCATTGTGAGCCAACTTGCTGTGCACATCTCAGATGTCGGTTGGTACGTCCTCTGCTGTTCGCCAGGTTGGCCTCACCTATTTGAAACAGGCCCTGAGAGCAAACGCAGAAAAATCCGAGTGTAAACAACAGCTCCAAAACATAGCTAGCTCCTTAATAAAAGAAATGAATCTTTTTCTAGAGCTAGTGCCTTTGAGCGCCGCCAGTAACCCTTTTCCTGAGTCAGAAACAATCGCATGGGCTACATGAAAGCAACATCCTGGTAAAGCTTCTATCTGATTAAAAAAAAAGGGGTGGGTGGGGTTACATACACCCTTCCTGCAAAAATAAATCAATAAATACAAGGGGGGCTTTCTTTCATTCCAGAGGGGGCTGGAAGGGCTATCCTTGTTTCATCTTGCTCTAAATAATCTTGATAAGATACTGGGAAATCTTTGAATTTCGCAAAGGACTGGAGTTGTAGGCCCAGTGGGGAACAACCCAGAGTCCTGGTTACACCACAGCTTATTCCACTTAGCCAGCCCTGATGCTGGGGTTTGGGATCTGTTATTAACAAGATATCCATTTTCCATTTGAGGCTGCTCCTGCAGCTGCCATTTTACGAGGGAAGAGGAGGGGGAAGAGGGGCGGGAGAGAAGAGGAGAAATTCAAGTAAACTAATTCTTCTCCTCGAAAAAGGGAAGACACCTTTATCAGGTAGACACTGAAGAATTCTTTTTTTTTTCTAGATGCCTGTATATTTTTAAAGAAGTACTTTTTAATTTCCAGAGTGGCTTTTATTGCACAGGTAAGAAAATGGAATCCTAGTTTTAGGCCTGGATCATCCCTTCAGGCATTGGTGGGCTATTTGCCTGCTGCATCAAGGACCAGGGAATTGTTGGCACTGGTTCAGCCAGAGGAGAAAGCACCACTTGGCTTTCTATCCAAGGAAGAGGCTGTAGCTGTAGCATTCGCTGACCTGAGCCAGGAAAGACAATTTTAAGTCAAGAGTGGCCTGGGGCTTAAGAAACATTTGCACGATCGAAGACAGCTGCAAACGTGCACGCTCGATTTGGAAGCATTTTGCTCTGTGTGCTGCCTGAGACTTGCTGTTGACTGGTTCAGAGCAAATATGCCAAGTGCCTGAAAGCATGGTTAGGGGACAGCCTGACTAGAGAGGACAGCCTGACTGGGGAGGGGGTGGGGGTTATCTGGCTAGAGACTGGTGCTGGCTAACCTCCAGCTGCCCTCCATTTAAGGGACTCCTCTATTAGCTAAATTCCCTGTCTCCTACACAGGAATGTTCCCCAAATATTAAATTTAGAGCCACTGATTTGGGCAAGACTCTATAAGATGGGGGACCTGGTGCATGGGTGGACGTGGAAATCAAGGAAGGAAGGAAAGGTAAAAATTTTTTATTTTCTCCATTTTATGCTACTCTGGAAATGGTGTACCTTCTGGCCCCATTGGCCCCCTAAGCCATGGTAAATTCATAGCTCATGTCCAGAAAAAGACTGTTGCAATAACTGGTACATTTGAGAGTATTCGTACATTTACAAATTTGGGGTTTTGGGGTATATATTTGGTGAATTTGTACATATACATAGGTTACTTATGTGTAGAAAGTGTTGGTAATAAATAAATGTAGGCTTGTTTCCTTTTGCAGCTGGGAAAAGCATAGACTTGCCTTCAAATAAAGAGCTTGTGGAATTACAAATCACACACACTCACCATCTTCTTACAGTGGCTAGAAACCCCCATCATAGTGTTTCATGCAGACAACTCACAGTGACAGTACAGAAGATGCCCTTCTAATTGACTCAAATCTGTAAACACCTGAGGGTTGCAGCAATAAGCCAGCCAACATTTTTGCTGCATAAATTTGCATAAACCTTCAAAGAACTCTTTGCAAACCTGGGCGAGACACCTATGCCCTGGACTGCTTAAAGAGTCTGCTTAGAGAGGTCGGTAAACTGTTTACAGAAAAATAGGACCCTCCAATGTTAACATTAAATAAAAGAACCAAGCCTTCGAAGTGATTTAGATTCTCTGTTTGTATGGACCAGAAACACACAAAAGGGTGTGGGTCTCAATGGTTCCTAGAGAGAAGTCAGTTCAGGGACTGCCATTTTGTGAGGTTCCACAAAGCCCAGCACATGGCTTACCTCTGCACAGGGGGACAAAGTGCAAATATGGCTGCCTTTTCAAAAGTGCAGAGCCTTTTCCCAGCCCTCCTTCCCCCAGCTGAAAAGGAGGGTCATAAAGCTCCACCTTTATTTGGGTAGAGGAAAACTGACAAGTCAGGTAATTTCTCAGAATATTTTAGAAGTGAACAATCTCTGTTCACTTCCACATGTATAGACCAGTGTAAAGTGTTCTAGCTTAGCAGGATCCAACAACATGCTTCATTTTCTTGTATAATGAAAAATATTGTTTCATTATTCTTCAGTGCAGAAGGTGTTGCTATTTCACATCCAAACTGTGTCCTCTCCTTCCTCGATGTTTGCTGAATCCTCGGGCATCTGGTGGTGAACTGGGGAAAAGAGAACATTTTAATGGATTCTGGCTGCTGCTATGGTTACTACCAGCAAAGGAGCCTACTGACTTTTTCTAGAAAGAATGACTTTTGCTGACACATGGCAACTGAAGTACTTTAATCAAAAGCATCCAAGGTCATCGGAACTTTTTCAAGGGACACAAATAGCCTGCTCCAGAGGGTGCTGTACACTTCCCGCTTAAGTCTATGTCCACTTAGGTACTTACTGGGTGTGAGGATGTTAAAAATAGAGAACTTACACACAGACATCCAATACAAATATTTATAAACGTATTACTAGAAGTCCAAAGACAGTGTCCTTGAAAGGATGGGGGGAGGGATTACCTCTTACAGGCAAGTTCTGAAGCCCGGATGGCCATGCCCGTGCATTAATGACGAGGGGAGCCAGCCAAGGACATTTACTTTCAGCTGGGGTTCACTGGAGCAGCTTCCATCAGAATGCAAAGGGAATGTGACTCTGCCTTTGAAGAAAAAGGACTTTTTTCCCCCAAGGCTAAAACTGGGGACTTGCTCTTTTCTTGAACAAATGCAGCCCCTCTTCTCTTACTGCACTGAGCAGGCTTTTCAATGGACAAACATTTAGGGGGCAAGGCAACGGGGGCTAGAATTAATTCCATAAAATGAGAATAGCAGTTAGGGGAAACTTAAGCAAAGGGTTTCAGGGGGTATCCAAAAAGATTGTTTCTTCTCTAACCCAGGACTGTCCAGGAAGATGTTCCTGCCTTAGATAAAGGGCAGGCATTGAGAGCTCAAACTGCTATTTTGGAGAAGTTGACAAGAACCTAAAACCATTTCCAGCTTTTGAGCTGACTGGCAACTCTTCTGCGGCAGAAACCCCAGTAAGTGGGAGGGACCCCAATTTATGTTGAAGAGGGTTGATGGGGGCAGAGCACACTTTCTTGGCCTGCAGAACCCAGGTTTTCTGCACAGGTTCACTGGGGCTTGCAGAAAGATGAGGGGGGCAAAAACTGAAAGTGCTTGGTTGCTCTTTCAGAGCTGCCTTTTTGTGAGGGGAGGAGAGGAGAAGCCAAGTGAGGGGAAAGTGGAGGGGTGACCGCCAGGATCACTTCTCCAAGCCAACACCCGGGCAGTACACCACACTCATTCTCCCTGTAACACAGCACTCAATGAGCAGAGGTTTCAAGCCAAACCACCAAAATAAAAAAATTAAAATAAAAAGGAAAAGAATTCCTAGAAAAGGTGAAGCAGCGAGAGACATAGAGGAACCATCAAGGCAAGAAAGGCAGAGCAGAGAGGGGCATAGAGGAAAAAATAGGAGAGGAGGGAGGAAGGAAGAGGAGGAGGAGGAGGAAGAAGGAACGGAGAGAAAGAGAGAGAGGAGGAGAGAGCGAGAGGAAAAAACATGGCGCTTGCGAGCTGTATGTGCAAAATCCGCAAGGAATTGCAGTAAATTCCTTTTTGTTTGAAGAAAATTTACAACTTGGTAATAGACCTTTTTATGACCTATTTGCGGTCGTCATTGGCTGCGGCTGGTCATGTGCAGGCTTCGCTCGCCTTCACGGCCTTTTTCCTGATTTCCCAGGCGAATTTCCCCCCGCATTCTGCCTTCCTAGAGCCTCACCCCCTCTTTTTCTAACCTTTGTCTCTGCAGAGGTGGGCTCCAGTCGCCGGCTGCGGAATTGCGGGGTCCGCGGCGGCCTCGGCTCCCGCTCGGTGCCCAACTTCGCCCCACAGCCGCTTCGCCCCGGCCGCTGCCTCCTCCGGAGCCGGTGGGGAGCCCGGCGGGGAGCCCGGCGGGCGGGAGAGCCCGCCAGCGCCGACACCGCCCGCCGGAGCAGCCGGCCTGCTCCGAGTGACCCAGCCGCGCGGTTCCGACGCGGCTCCTTCTCCAACATGAGCGGGTTCCTGCCGCCCAAAGGGCGCGTGGCCCGGCAGCGCCTAGCGGATTACAGCAGCCGCTCCGGCCAACAGCCACCTCCAGCTCGGCAGCCTCCGGGTAAGAGTCGTCCCCTCCGCGCGCCCCAAAGGCCGCCACCGAGGAGCTCGAGGCGCCCACCCATTTGGGCAGCTCGATGAGCCCCGCCCGACCCTTTACCCTTCCCCAGGACCTGGGAGTGGCTGTCTGCGCCCCCTCCTTCCAAATCACTCCATCTCTGAGCCGGCTTGTCCCCTGGGGCCCCGGGTGGGGTCCGGCTGAGCTCAAAAGTCGAAAGGAAGCCCTATTTCCTCTTCGATTCCGAGAGGTGGATAGCGGCAGACGGGACCCACTCCTTAGATCCAGAGCCCCTCATTCCCCACCCCGGGAGGTGTGTAGATGGTTCTTGGACGTCTCAGCTTTGCTGGGAGTCATTAAAAGCACTCTGTAGTATAGAGCAGTCTTTGCGGTTTGTCTGTGGTCAGCGGTACCTGAGAGGCTAACAGGTGTTTTTTTTTTGGGGGGGGGGATGGGGTGGATTCTGTGTATCCAGGATGTGCTTGGTTAGTTAATCTAGGCTTTGATGAGTGATGCTAATTTCTAGGGTTTATGTTTTATTGGGCCTTGTGCATGAGATGGAATTTTAAATATTATCTGTTTCTCTAGTTCTTAGATAATTTTTGTAACAACTCAAGAAAGGTTCCTCCTACATCTAATAATCTGGCAGGTGAATTTGGATTATTTTATGCCACAAAATGGATGCATGTTTTAGGAGGTAATAGTATTAGAAAATCTGATGCAGGTCTTTGGGAAAAATCAATAGACATTTCAGAAATGCGAAGCATGTCTAAATTCAAACATAGTGTGTGTTTCTTATTTGCCAGCGTAGGAAAAGAGTAGATATTTTGCTCTCTAAATGCACTGTCGTGGTGTTGTGGGTTTTGTGTGTGTGTGTGTGTGTGTGTGCCTACAAATAAGTATTATATAGCAACCTTTCCAACTCTACTTCAAAATTACTGAACTGTAATATTATCTATAAGTCAAAAAATTCTTTGCAGAAAAAAAAACTGCTTTTTTCTTCCACTGATTTTGAACAGCACTTGAGGATGCAGTTCTCAAATCCTATTGCCTATTCCCTTGTGGGCATATTGTGAAATATTAAAACCTTGGACAATCTGCCGCATTGCGCATGGTGTTGACCTGCGCATGGCATAGTATCGTTTTTTCAAGCACCCAGCAGCAAACCCTAAATTAATGTTCTCCCAAATATTTCAGTGTAACTATCTTGGTTGTAAAAGCATTTTTGAACAAAATAAATGACATCTTTGTAGGAAAGTATTTTTAGTAATTAACGATGCAATCATGCTCTGTTCAAAATGGAGGGCCACGATTTGTGTATGGCCAGTTGACATCTGCAGAATTGTCGTGGATCACTATGATTACTCACAAAGAAGAACCTCTGAGTGATTTTTAAATTTGGAGTGTCTGTATTTTGTAACTATTTCTCTACTATGGTACAATGGCTGCTAAGATTTTTGTTTTATATTGGTAAAAGAGCATCACCTACTGAAAAGCAGGCCCCTGGTCAGGAGCTCCCAGGCCCTCCCCTGGAAGCTCCAGAGCCTAAGAAGCCCCTAGGTGGGCTGCAAACGGAGTGGGGGTGGGGATGAGTTGTGGCCAAGATGGCCAAACCCTAGTACTTAGATCTTCGACCCCTTTTCCCTGGGTTCCGTGACTGAGCGCGCCCTCAAGTAACTAGGAACCTGGTCAGGCTGCAGGTCCGATTATGCTGCAGAGGGTGATGTCACCAGCAGATATGGAGGACTAAAGGGCTCTTTGTAAGTCCTTTGGTAGCATTAAGATCTTACTGGAACTAAATGATCAATTGCATCTAAAGGAATAAATAATCTGCAAATCACATTTGAACTCAGACCACTTAGCCCACGAGGAGACTAGTTAACGCTTTTGCCACTTCCGGAAATGCCCCCTCTGTCCCTGTTAACCCAATAAAAAATTAAACGAAATAACACTTGGCCCCCAAGAGCGCACAAGCCGGGAAGCCTAACTCTCAGCGTCCTTGGGCAGAACCTCTATCTGTTTATAGATAAAGGGAGTCGATGGCACGTCCGGGCCTTAGTATCAACGGTCAGGCAGTGAGCTGGGCTTGCGCTTTCCAGGAGGTGAAGCTCGTTGTTATAAATGTGGCCAAGAACCAGGGCTTAAAACCAAATGTATTTTCCTGTCAAATGCTTCTCCAAATAAATATATTTCGCCAGAATTCTGTTTTCTGAGCTCGAGAAGCAGGGGAAATCGGAACAAAGACAGTATTTCACTCTGGGCTGGCAGGCAGCTGTTAGAGGTATTTACTGCCTTGCCGCAGTGCGGCCGCCGGGTAGGGCACGCGGGGGCACCGGAAGCTGGGGAGAAGCCACCAAAAACTCGGAATTCCGATGTAAGTCCAATTTAGGGCCACTTTTCCGGAATTGATGTGAATAGATACCCTCTTTCTAGGAACTGGTCCCTTAGACTTCATAGTTGTGCAGAATGAGGGAGAAGGTGTGCCCTCTGAACGTAGGGCGGTTCCCCCCCACCCCCACCCCGCCTCGATTAACGACTTAGGAGAAGCCGTGCACTAGAAATGAAATTGCTGATCTAAACGACAACCTGCAGAGGGTTCACTGGCAACATGGCGATTTTGTTGGTTCGGTAGAACAGGGCTTGCAAACCAGAAAAGGACAGTTGAGGCTTTTAACGAAGGTTTTCCTGAAAAAAAAAAAAAAAAAAAGTATGTTTCCTTCCTAAGATGGGGCTTCCAAGCTCCTCTGCAGGTAGGCGCTGAAGCAGTGCTCGGTGCCGCACACCGCCCAGCACTGCGCACGCCTCCCGCACAGCTCAGGACTCTGAAGCGCCTTCCTTGCACGATTGCTCGGTGTCCGGCGCATGTGCAATGAAATAGCCCAGCCTGGGGATCCAACCAGCAAAGCACGAGTGGGGGGAGGGGGCGAGTGGACTCGGAGGTGGAAGATATAACCCGATCTCTCCACTCCTCCCTCCCTTAGGATTCGCTCATCTTTCCTTTATTCCAGCCTTCAATCTAAATATAGCTAAACATCTTGCCCTTGACTACGTTATTTTCAATCATCTTGACTCACCACCCCACCCCAATTTAAAGCTGTACTTTAGAAACACTCTGCAAATACAAGCTAGTGGCCGAAAAGAAACCAAATCTTTCGAGGTGTTAAAATACACATACATATCTTTTTAACATCTTAAAAGAAAATTATATATATATATGTGATCCTTGGGGAAGTGTATAGATTTTTTTTTTCAGCCTGGTGCTTCTGCTTTGGGAAAAGTCCTTTCCTCCTGGCGGCTGTTCAGACCGCCAAACTTCAGGCCAATCCTTCAGCTGGACCATTTTCGTATCTTGTTACGCCAGCGCAGCACGTTGGAGGGCTCTGTGGGAGCCAGTGGCTCAGCGGAGAGCGGTCAAACAAGTAATAAATAAATAAACGGACAAACTGGAGGGTTTTTCCGCCTGGGCTCGCCTAATGGGGGATGCACGGTTCTGGGCCGCGAGCCTGTTGTCAATGCTGGGAGTGAGGAGTGTGAGTGGTAGTCTCAGAGCCCTTTCGACTCCTTCTGGCCGCCCCAGGGGACACTGCAGGAGCAACTCACAGCCTCTGGTGCTAGAAGACCTCCACCGGCGCGGAGAAGCCCCGGCCTCGGGTTTCCAGGGCTGACGCAGTCCCCCTGCCCGGCTTGCTGGCTCCTTGTCCAGGAGGAGGCGCTGTAGGACAAGTGTCTCGTGCGCGGAGGCGCGGGAGATGCCCCGGGCGCGAGCGGGCGGAGGGATGGGAGGACACGTGACCTCGCCCCTCCCTCCCTCTCCCCGCCCTCCACCTCTGCTCTCAAAGTGTTTTCCACCTCTGAGGAGAGTTAACGATGCTGCGCCCACTCCCCAGGGGCGGCTTCCTAAGACAGGCAGCAGAGGCAGCCCTGAGGCCTGGGAGCCTGAAGGCAGGTTCCGGGGTGGCAGGCCACCTCACTTCCTCCGCCTTCCCGGAGGGGGCGCGATTTCCGCGCGCTGGACCCCTAAGAGCAGGAAAAGAGCTAAGATCCGGTGGTGGGGCAAGCCGCGCCCAGTCCGCAAGGTCCTAACCAGCCCCCTCATGTTCGGCTGCCGTTCATGCTACTTTCCCTTCCAGCTGTCCCTGGTACCTAGAACGGGCGGGGCAACCTTGAAAAGCCTCCAGCAGCAGGCTGACAGGCCTCTCCCTGGCTCACCTAGAACAGGCCTGGCACCGGGTCTCCCTCGGGCCTCCCTTTGGGCTCTGAGAGCCAGGGCAAATCCCACTGACCGTGCAAATACCCATCTCTCCCTTTTTCCATACCATCCACACACTCTTCTTTCACCATTGTGCCCATTTCAGGCCTTTGGTGGGCTCCAAGGGACTTTTCTTGCACCAATGGTGACACCCAACTTCAACAACTGGCTCTGATCCAACTCTGCTGATTCTCCATTGATCCCTGGCAACAGTCTTTTGTCTCCCTCTTTTTCCTGCGTTAGGATTCTTAATGAGCAATGATTCTTAATGAAGGCCTGCATTCAAATCTCTTGTTCACAATGTGGGTTCCTGAGTCTCATTGCCTGACTTCAACGTCCAGAACCTGCAGTTTGTGAACATTTTCCACCATGGCAATTAGGATGTGTGGTTATGTTTGATAAGTGGTTAAGGATCTCTCCTGCTTCTTCTGTGGTCTCCAGGGGCCAAATTCTATCTATCACTCAGCATCCCCCATACTTCCAGGGGCTACCTGCTTAATTAGGTTTTCTAATGTCACAACCCGGTAGGCCGAGTAATTGCCCATATAGGGAAGGGGACATTGATCCCTTGCTTACTTGGAGATTTTTTTTCAGAGGTAAGTAGGTTCTGGGTTCAGACTGCCTTGGTTCAAATCTTTACCACTTACCTGCTGTGTGACCTTAGGAAAGAAAGGCAGACTCTCTGAGCTTGTTTCCTCATTTGGAAAGTAGGGATAATAAGAGTACCTTCAAGGATTGTTATGAGGATTTTTACTTACATAACACTAATATGTGTCAAGCACTATTCTAACTGCTTTACATACATTAATTCACTGATAAAGCACTTAAAAGTGTTTGGGCACAAGCCAAACATTCAATACCTGTTTTGATCATGTATTGAATAACAAGAATTCAATAGGTGTTCCTTATTATCAGTATTCCTGTTCTGCTCAGTAATCAGGCCTAGACTTTTAGAGCTGAAAGAGACTTGGTTCACTCACCTAATCCTTGCATTGTACAGAGAACACAGGCCTAGGCTTGGTCACACAGGGAGTGGCAGACGCAGGAGAACATGGATCTGGGATCTTTTCCTATTGCTGCAATGGGCCTCACAGGCCCTCCTTCTTTGAGTCTCAGTGTCTGGTACCTGTCTTCAGGTGGACTTCAGAACCATACCAGGAGGGAAGTCCCCCTAGCTCTTCAGTGGGTAGATGTCAGATACGGGAGGCCTCACACCTGCAGTGGCACATCTGTGACTCCTACCAAAGGCTCAGGCTTTACCAGAGAGCAGGCCCCACTGTCCACGTCCTGGAGTCACCTTCACCTATCACTCACACTCACTAGGCTTCCAAGTACCCTCTTTTACAGCCCCAGGGTGAGTACCCTCTTTTCAGTCTCTCGAAAGCTGGGACAGGATGGAAAAGGAAAAGGCCAGTGGGCAACAGCAAAGGAGGCCCACTCCCCCTTAATCTGCTTGTGTTCCAAGTTCTGGGCTCCAGGGCCATGACTGAGCCACAGCGCCCAGCTTGGGCCACAGTGATGTCAAGGTGTGTTGTTAAGAGGCTTATTCCCCCCACCCCAGTTTCCATCAGCTCTTCCATTTTTTGAGGTGCTTATCTTTTAAAAAGAATTATATAAATATATTTCAGGCTACAACCCACACATGTGCACACACCCTCTGCAACCAGGTTCCACTCCGTCATCCCTGGCTTCCATGACTTCTGCCTGTAGACTTTTCCTGGGAGGGCCTCTGCAGTCCTCAGCCCAGCTGCTCCTCTTGGCTTAACTAGGTGTTCACCTAAGTCAAATTTTCTGTCAAAACATACATAGTCTCTTCTGCTATCACTCATGTCAGGCAGAGTTTGAACCATGAACTCAGGCAATACTGCAGCCCCCCAGTCACCCCTGTCTCCTGTGCCTTCTAACCTCTATTCTTGGTTCTCAAAGGACTTAGATGGCCACCCCAGACCCTGCTTTTCTTGGAGACCACTGAAGCTTTTCCCAGCGTCTGGCCCCACCATCAGAGAGCCTGCCCCAGGGCCTGTTCTTTTGGATTCCATCTCCCACTACTGGAGTTGTTCCCTCTGGGGTCACCTTTCCTTCCCAGAGGACACCAAAGCAGAGCTCCAATGAGCAGACCCCACTGTAGGGGGTAGGGGTGGGGATAGCAGGAGAAGTATTCTTCTTTTGGGGATAGAGTACAGTGCCAGGAATATGGGATTATATTTCCCTCCTGCTTGGGACTCCCTGTTCTACCCTTCTCTGGCTCTACCCGCTGCCTGTGTACATAAGTGCCAGGCTTGGCAGTCTCCTTCCTTTATCTGCCCCCTGTCTAGGGGGCTCATCCAAAGTCCCATCTCCACCTCCCCTGGTGGTTCAGACTCTTAGTTTAAGGGGAGAGTTCAACACTGCCTCTGGGCAAAAGTCCTCTTAAAAGTCAAGATCAGAATATTCTTTCCTAGGCCACATAGCAAGGGCCCTTAGGGTGAGCAGAGCACCTCATTATGTTTGGAGTGCAGCTGTTGCCTCTCAGGGCCCCTTCACTCTCTCCTCCTTCCTGGGAGCTACTCTGGCATTTGGGTTGGAAGAATCCTACTGGGGACACTACATCATGGGAGCTCTCCTGGAGGAATTCCCAGAACTGAATCTTTCCAGCCAAATAGGGAAGAACGGTGCCCAGAGTCTCACTTTACCCAGAAACCAATTCCTTACAGGTTTTGAAGAAGGCTTCCACCTCTTCTCCCCCACCTCTTCTTCCATCACCACCAGCACTGCTGAAAAACCTTGGGAAAACCCCAACAAATGGGCCCACACCAGTCTGCTGCTCAGCCTCCTACTAGACAGAATTTGCTCTCCCCCATCTCCGCTTTCTCATTCATCCACAGAAGCCCAACACTGGGGGCAGGGGTTGAGGGAAGATTGGAGGAAGATGGACACTCTCTCCATAAGCATGTTGCCTGTCTGTCCTAATATTAGAAAGTAACTGAAGCTGTCTTCCTCAATGCTTCTTTTCTTTCCTCCTTTTCTCTAAGTGTAGCTAGTTAGTTTCCTGTTATCATCTAAGTATACACAGTAGGCTTTGTAATTTTATTCTTCTTATGTAAGCCAAGTGAAGGCTGCAAACAAAAGTCCCAGTCACCATCCTTCATCACCATTTGTTCAAAAAAATATCTATTGGGCTGCGATCAGGTGCTAGACATTGTTTCAAACACCACCTCCTCAGCCTGGTCTTCTCCTTACCCTTCCCCCATAAAAAGCTCATCACAATTGCCTAGAATGTCATTCATCCTTTAATTCTGTTTTATTAACTTAAGGAAAAATAAAGCTTTTCTTATCCCCTCAAACTTCCAAAAATTTTTTCACAGTGAATTAACAGGGGCTATTTTGAAACTGCTCACCTAGTGCTAATAGAATCAGAAAACATTTTTTAAAGGGGTTGATCTTTACCCAAAATATTTTAAAAACAGATGCTACCAACTGTAGAGGAAAAAGATCCTCCTAAGTTGCTAGTGGGGGTGGGAAAGGAGGAGAAATAGACACCATACAGTCGGGGCTAATAGCCCTCTGCTTTCTACCCGGTGAAAGTGAATCAGGAAATGGGTTTAGAAATGTATGGAGAATGGGTGGAAATTAGGATGCAAAGAGATCTTTGTAGAGGGGAATCCCTTTCATGGGCTTGATGGGACTTGCTGATGAGAACTTTTGCAACTGAATTTGATTTAGAAATCATATATATGTGCGTGCTCTACAAATCTACACAGAACAGCCATTCTTTTAATCGGAATGGTCAAAATCACACAGGTTTCACAGTGTTTGATGGCAGTTCTGGCAGGCTGTGGAAGGATGCTGGGGGTCAGTTCTCTTTTTATTTACTCTCTTTGGTGGGAGCTGGGGGCATCTTTCCCACACCCACCTCCTCCAAGCATAGAGTGTCACATTCTCGGTGCAGCAGCGTGCAGGAGCAAGCTCCTCTTCTTGGCTTTCTCAGCAGGAGAGCATGCTGCCTCCTTCTTTCTTAGGCTCTCCCTTGGGGCGGCGGAGTGGTAGTGTGAGGTTGGAGGGGCAAGGGGGGAGGAGGATAGGATCCCACCCAGGTTTGGACCCCCAAGCCCGAGCCCCCGTGGTTGGGGGCACTGTGGGAGTGGGGACATCTGACTTCCTGGGCTTGAGTTCCTTGAGAGTCTCATTTGCTTCCTCACACCCTGTCCCCTTCACACCATGGCTGTTTTATTGTTTTATAACCTTTAGAGTTTCAGTTGCCAAAGATTCCGATGGGGCTATTCTCCACTTTCTCACTTTACCAAACCTGAAGTCTTGCTGTTTTAAGCAGTTTGGCCACTTGCAAAGGCTTCCCTTCCAGATCTAAGCAAATTATAGAAACCTCTAGGCATGTGGCTACCTTCAACTTTCACTGAGCCCATTCACAACAATACAGAGCCAAGTGTTAACTCCAACTGCCACCCCCACCCCACCCCCAAACCCACCCAACCTCTCCCTAACCACCCCTTTCTTATTAAAGCTAGAACAAAATCTCAAATAACTTCTGCTATAAGCAAGAAAGAAGTGGCCTTTGACTTTCCTTTTTATATACCACATCTAGAGCTAGAAAATGATTGAAATAAAGGAGTTGATGGTACTCACAGCGAATGCAGCCAAAGAATCATAAGACATGCCCACCAACCAGCCTTTTCCAAATAACACTATCTCCAAATTTAAACAGACATCCCTGAAAAGATGCTATTTGAAAAGCCCAGGGTATTGATATGAATATGACCCCCCTTGCATCCTAGATATTTGGAACTATTTAAATGTGAGGGAACCATTGCAGTGAACCTTTATTTAGTGAATAAAAGTTTAAAGCCGAAGGTTATTTATGGTTCTGCAGAGATGGGACCTGAGTGGCTATTTACGAGCACGTGATTCCAATAAACTTTGTTTTATGGCTTGAGAGTTGACAAGCCAAAATATAATTCCCACCATAAATTAGGTTAAGAGCATACAAGTGCAGATGCTTGGTTCCTGGATCAGCAATAGGAAAGTGAGAGGCTCCAGCTAGCGCCGGGCTCAGAAGGAGACAGTTCTGCTCCCAGCTCCCCTGCCCACTAGGCGAGAAAATCAGTAAGTCACTTATTACTTTTTCCAGGACTTTCTCCAGGGGTGGGGGATTTCTCTGCCCCATCTTTTCCATCTGATGTGGGAGAAGTCCCATGGAAATTAATTTTAATTTTAGCCTAAACCTAAATTAACAAATAGAATGGGAATTCCGGTTTTCTCCCCTCCCTTCTGGCCATAGAAAGGAAGCAACTGAGGGCTCCCACCTCACTAGAGGGAATTACTGACTCTCTCCTGCCCATAAAGGAGCATCTGCTTCAGAAGTGGAATAAAACTGGTAGTCTGGGGGGAGAGAAAGGATAAGGGTGGAGATGGCTCTGCCTTTGAGATTTCTCAGAGGGAAGACTGCCATCCCAGAATAAAACTAGAGGAGACTAACAACTTAAGGCTGGACACCAGCCCCTGTGAGGACCGCTGCTTTGTAAGATTGCTTTATGTGTTTTCCAGCAAAAATGCTGACTAAATGATGTCATATCCATAGAGCTGGATAACAATCTAAAGCATTGTCATTTACCTTTAAGCCCATCGATTTTCCTCTTCCTTGGTTCTCATTTGGGTCCTCATTTCCCTTGGAAATTGCTCTTTGTTTTGAATTAGAGCACAAGTGGGAAGGCAAGTCCCAGCCATGCCTGGTCCTTCTATGGGAAGGAGAAGACATTTCTGGGGGGCGCTAAATGGCGCTGGGGAATTTGAAACCAATCTGAAACTGGAAAAGGGGGCTGAATTGCTCCCAGCGCGAGACAGACGGGGGAGCTGGGGCAGGGGACAGATGCAGGAGCTGCCCCCTCCCCAGTGAACCTGCGCCCACCCCGCCGACTGTGCAGAAGGAAAAACACAAAGGCCCGTTTTCTCCTCGCTTCCCGTTTTCCCACTGGGGAAACCCTGTTATATACAGCCTGACTCGGGTCAAGCAACCAGTAAGGTTTTGCCCAAGGGCTGCATGGAGTTGGGGAGGTGATGGGGACCATACTCTCCTACCCCGTGGGTCTGCCCTTGAGCACTGCAGTCTCCCGCTCCGCGGAGAACTTGGCGCAGTTCCCGGGCGGGGGCGGGCACCCGAAGCAGGGAGGTCTGGGTATTGGTGGGGTGTCTGGGCCTTGTCATTTTTCTGTGTTATCATCTATCTCTGCTTTATTGTCCTGTGGAATTTAAGTGACCCCCGTTTTCATTTCAACAGGTTCAGGACCCTGAGACACCGCGGCTGTAAGTACCTTCCCGTTTCTTCCGAATAGCGAAGGGGCGGTATTGATTACTGGGTAGCTGGGGGGGGGGGGGCGCGAAGGGCCGCGCCAGAGGAATGGGCGGGTGGAAGAGCGGCCCTTCCTCCCCGGCTATGCGAGGGGAGCTCGATTTGGAGGTGGAGGCTCTAAGTTGGACTCCTGGAAAGATTTTCTGGGGCCTAGTTTTACAGTCACCTAACTAAGGGAACGCGCTGCGGGCTCTCGCCCTTGTCTCCGTGGGCCTCCCTGGACACTCCCGGCCTTCCCAGGCCGCCCTAGCTCGCACAGGTGCAGCTCCACCGCGGGGAACGCGGCTGAGAAGAGCTTGCAACTAATTAGCAGCCCGCCCTATTAACCAGTCGCGGCGAGCATCGCGCTCTGCTCGAACCAACCTGCTGAACACCACGGCAGTGCGATCCCCCTCCGCAGCCCAACCCAGCTCAACCCGGTCCAGCCTGGCCCAACCTTCTCTTGTTTTTCATAAAAAGAAGAAAGAAAAAACTTAACCCACTATGGCTGCGGGCGTGTTGAGTTGGCCGGCTTCCGGGAAGGGCTGCGAATTCTGAGCTTCACGTGGAAGTCCCTCCTCGCCCCTCCCCCGGCCCCAGCCCTAGCCCCAGCGGTTTGGGCTCCGGGCTGGGGACACGGGATGAGCAAGGAGGTAGGGATATGGCCTTTCTCTTTCACCTCTGAGTCTCTGTAACTGCAGTTCAAGAATTTCTGCACTGGAGCGGCTGGCGTTGAGGGCAAACATGGGGGAGGGGGAGTGTTGGGGGTGCGGTGGGCACAGAGATTCTTGGGTTCCTAGGTTGGGAAGTTTGGGTCTTTCTGCGTTGCATGTTCTGCAAAAGACCGGAACATTTCTGAGGAGGCCTGTGAAATCTCCAGGAAGACTATCTCATTAAGATGATGGTGGTGGGGAAAAAATCAAGGAAAAAACAGTGGCGCCTCCCTGGCTGTAAAACGGAGATTTTATTTCAATGGGAGATGGAATGTGCGAAGGTGTTAGGAACCAGGCACCCTCCCTCTCTGGTAGGATGTCCTCTCTCTAGGATTGCAGAAGATGGGCTTGGCTCTGGACCAGGTTTCTCCCCTCCAGGCTGGGCAGCCTTATGGACTCACTGGGGGCTGCACCCACCCCAAGAAGTGGAGATTCTGCCCAGTACTAGTTCCCCTCTAGGAATCAGGCTGGCTTAAGTGAAAGGGGCTCTGTGCTCCAGGCTGGAAAATCTGGTGTCCCCAAGACCCCCTGGTCTTGCACCCTTCCTGTGGCTGCCCTGGCTCTGGGTGCTTAGCTCTGTGGATGCTCCTCTCTTGCAAACCCACATTCAGCACCCTGTAGCTGAACACAGCACAAAAAGCCTGAGAGATCAAAAGCATTTGTATGGGCAGTTGAGTGGAGAGGTGAATATTTAACGCTTTTGTTCATCAATAACTCGTTGGCTTTGACCTGTCTGAACAAGTCAAGCAATAAGGTGAAATGCAGGTCACAGCGTCTAACAAATATGAAAATGTGTACCCTCACTGGGATCCCCACCTGGCCCAGCAGGCTCTCCCAATTTGTCTGGATAAAGCCTAGGCCCAAGTCCCCAGAAAGGCGGGTGTGTGGAAGCGTTTGTCATTAGAAGTTGGGGGGAACTCCCCTGGGACAAGGGAATTGGGTGTGGGGCTGCCTCTTGTTAGAATTGGCACCCAGAAAATCCCTACAAAATACCTAAAACACTAGAACCAAAGGGAGGGTGTGTGCAGAGAGTGTGCAAAGTAAAGGGTAGAAGAAGCCGGCCAATTTTTTCAGGCTGCGGGGGTGGAGGGAAGTCACCCTGCTCCACCCTACCAGGCCCAGCTTGAGGCTTAAAGCTATTTTTTGAATCATGAGGGTAAAGTCAAAACAAACAAAAAAATTTTTAAACACCGCAAGCCTAGGTCAGGGATCCAAAAGCGCCACTAGAGCCTGGGCATCCCTCTGCCCCTGAAATCCATCGGAGCCCTCAGTGCTCTTAGCGCCCCCAAAGAACGGTGAGCCTCAGACTGCACTGAGGCACTGGGGCGGGCACAATTCGTGAACTTTTGTAGTCGTGTGCTGTTGTTGGCAAAGCGAAAATAATGAAACTTTGTAATATGTTTGTAAATGATTTCGAATGACCCCTCGCCCTGCCCTTCACCATTAGTGCTCCAGCCTCAGCCCAGGGCAGCTCGGTGCCTGCAAGCAGCTTCTGCCTTGGGGTCTGCAGCAGCAGCCGGACTGAGAGGCCAGCTGGGCTCAGAGCCCAGGAAGGTAAAATGTGCGACTTCTTGGAGAACTAGCTTTATCACCCAACCTGGCTTGCCCTAGCACTGGAAAAAGAATGGGCAGAGGATAGTCCCTCTTGCCTCTTTTTCTTCTGCCACTGAGGGCATTTGCTTCTTTCTGGAAAATACCACTTGATAAGGGAGTGGGGGTTATGTGGATCTGTAGAGGGGGTAATAAAGCCGCCATTTCTGGGATGGATTATTTTTCTTCTGTTCTTTTCTTTTTTGCTTAAGAAGACTGTCCTGACTCCTTGGCTGCTTGCTAACCCTGGTACAAAGATGGGGAACTCGTTGCTGCAAATTGCCACCAAGCGCTGCAGGCTACCTGAACCATCTCTGAAAGTGAGGGTGGCTGCGTCGGGCCGGTGGCGGCTCCGAGGAAGAGGCTGGGGCTGGCAACGGTCTGGGTACTTGCTCTGGGTGGAACCTGGAGGTAGTAACGTTGTCTATATATACCCTGTAGAACCGAATTTGTGTGGTATCCACATAGTCACAGATTCGATTCTAGGGGAATATATGGTCGATGCAAAAACTTCACTTTTCTCCGAAATAGCCAGAGTCAGAAGTGGTGGCCAGAGGCAGCAGTGGGTCAGTCGCCTCTTTCTGTTTTATTACGTTGGACTCCAGGAGGATCGACTGAGCCCAGTGATATAGAGCAGACTTTTACTGGAGAAGCCCCTCATCTGTAAACAGAAGCCTCTGTGAAAACCCCTAATTGGTTGCATGAATGAAGGGCCAAAGGGTTAGGTTTGGGGGGACTGGGGAGTGAGGTGGGAGTCCAGATAGCCCCAGCCCCAGCTCTGCCTTCCAGGGACATAGGGTTGGAGGGTGCCCAATGGAGGGGGCTCACTGGTCTGTTCCTGCCATGTGGGAAGATGGGGGAGCTGGGAAGGAGGAATGTTGGGTCCATTTGGGTCATGTGGGGGTGCCCCCGCCACCTTCCTAGCCCATCCTTCAGCTGCCTGGCAGGAGCATCACGGGCTTCTTGTCATACCCGCAAGGCCCCGGCTTTGGCTAGAAACACCCCGGCCTGGGCACTTGCAGAAAGCTTGGTGGTTACTCATTGCCTAATTTGATTCAGGCCAGCCAGATTGTGGTAACTTTTGGGTGACCCTGATGGAGACAAAGCCAGAATTCGGCCTTTGTATAGCAGAGTCCCCGTTCCCGCGGGCTGGGCGGGCTGGGCGGGCTGGGCGGGCTAGGCAGGCAGGAGCCCTGCCTAGCCTGCTGTTCTCTACCCAACTCAGAAGCCACCTCACCCACCCACCTTTTGGTGCCACGCACCCTGACAGATATGGAGATTCATCCCCCCTTGATCTGTACCATACTAGGGGGATGTTTTCAGGCGGGGTGAGTGGAGAGGGCACTGGGGGTTAGCAAAGTCAGTGGCAGACAAAAGCTGGGATTGCCTGTGGGGAATGAGGGTGCTGGGATTAGAACCACATTAACATCTGGTGTGGGCCCTCAAATGTGCCATGGAGAGTCACTTGATTACACGTATGTTATTTAGTTAAATTTGTGAAAATTATGAGATGCTCACCAACCCGGTGATAAACTCACTCCCTCGCTATTGGCTGGCCTGGTCACATGGCCGCCAACTTTATTCAGTTGACAGCAAGTAGGAGGGCCCTATGGAAGGAGAAAAAAGACAACACGAGAAAAATTAGTATTTTCTACCTTGTGAAATTAATGGCCATGAGTTCGTATATGGTGAACTCCAAGTATGTGGACCCCAAGTTCCCTCCGTGTGAGGAATATTTGCAGGGCGGCTACCTAGGGGAGCAGGGAGCCGACTACTACGGCGGCGGCGCTCAGGGGGCCGACTTCCAGCCCCCGGGGCTCTACCCACGGCCCGACTTCGGTGAACAGACCTTCGGAGGCGGCGGCCCCGGGCCCGGCTCGGCGCTGCCCACGCGGGGTCACGGGCAAGAACCCAGCGGCCCCGGCGGCCACTACGGTGCCCCGGGAGAGCCGTGCCCTGCGCCCCCGGCGCCCCCGCCCGCGCCCCTGCCCGGCTCCCGGGCCTGCAGTCAGCCAGGCGGCCCCAAGCAGCCGCCCCCCGGGACGGCCCTCAAGCAGCCGGCCGTGGTCTACCCGTGGATGAAGAAGGTGCACGTGAATTCGGGTAAGGCACGGGCCCAGGACCTCTCAGTCTCCACCCCAGCCCGGCGGCCTGGGCCCCGCGAGGGGGTGCGAGTGGGGCTTCAATGGGCGCCGCAATTACTCTCTCCATAAATTTTTATAGCTGAGGGAGCAGGCTGGGACCATGTGGTGGCTGCTTGGCTGTGGGCGCAAAAGGGGGTGGAGATGGGGGTGGGCTTGGGGAGGACTCCATGCTCTGAGCGGAGGGAACACGGTGGAGGAAAGGGGATTTCCGAAATGCCTGGTTATTCTGCAGCTGGCGGCGGGCCGGGGAGAGGGGAGCACGTTTGGGGATCCCGCCTGCGCTCTGAGAGGAGCGGTGGTTGCGAGGGGGTGGATGCGAGTGAACGTGTGCGCCAGGGAGAGAGGGCGGGAGGGAGAAAGAGAGCAGGCCGGGGAGCGCGCGGGGAGGGCCCGGGCCTCAGGGCGCGCCAGGAAGTGAACGGCAGTGGCCAGGGGCCTAACTGGTGGCCGGGCGCTGACCTGACCGTGCGGTCTGTTTTGTCTCGCAGTGAACCCCAACTACACCGGCGGGGAGCCCAAGCGGTCCCGGACGGCCTACACCCGGCAGCAAGTCCTAGAACTGGAAAAGGAATTTCATTTTAACAGGTATCTAACGCGGCGCCGTCGGATTGAAATTGCCCACACCCTGTGTCTGTCCGAGCGCCAGATCAAGATCTGGTTCCAGAACCGGAGGATGAAGTGGAAAAAAGACCATAAGCTGCCCAACACCAAAGGCAGGTCCTCGTCGTCGTCTTCCTCCTCCTGCTCCTCCTCAGCTGCCCCAGGCCAGCATTTGCAGCCGCTGGCCAAGGACCACCACACGGACCTGACGACCTTATAGAAGTGGGGACCCTGGGCCCATTCCTCCCTGCGCTCCCGGCTGAGCCGAAGCTGCGGGGGCAGGCCGGGCCTGCTGTCACCTCCCTGGGCACTAAGGTACTGTGGGTTGGACCTGGGACCTGCAGGCCGCCCTCGGACTAGGTTAGCATCCTGCCCGAGGGCAGCCCTCTCCCTGGAGCAGGGATAGGGGTGGGAAGGGGGCAGGATTCTAAGTATATTACTGAATGGCAGGAACTACTGAGAACAGAAAACCTTGGCCAGTCATTAAACTCATGAAAATCTCCACTGTTGGATTTTGAATTTGCAAACAAAGGTTGAATGCTTTATCCCAGTGTGAATTTGAACGTCCTCCCCCACCCCACCCCTCCAGGGATCTTTGGGGTTTGATAATGTGGGGGAGTTGAGGCAGAAGTTTGGCCACCCCTGTGCTAGATGCTTTCAGTGGAAGCAGGAGAGCTGGGCCAGGATTTCTGAACTTTCTGGGTTGTCTGTATAATTTCTGTTGTGAAAAAAAATTTTTTTTAGCTCCCAGTGGCCCCATGCCCAAAGAAATGAGTCTAAGAAGCAAGTGGAAACGGGTTATTTTATGTTTAGATTATATCTGCTTAAATATTTATTTGTTGGGGAATGGGGTACAGAAATAACTGACATCTTATTGCCAAAAAAGTAACATGGTGAAGGGGGCTGAGTTTCAGGGAGCAGAATGAGATGTGTGGACTTACTTCTGACTGTAACTGGCATTTTGAACTCCACCCCCTCCCACTCCCCGGAAATGTGTGTAGGGGGCCCTTAACCCTTCTAGAGGGAAGCAAAGGATCCACTCAAAGTTGAGTTCTTGAAAATATTTCCACATGTGCTTTTTTCAGTACTGTGCTTACAACCAGTTCTGGGTGATTAAAGGAAAGGGAAAGAAAGAAAGAAACAAATGGTCCAACATTTTCCTTCTGGGGAAAGAAAACAAAACCTCTGTGTTCTGGGTCATTAGATAATGACTGAATTTTCTGTTCCAACTGGATTCCAAATGCCCCCAAATCCCCCATATAACACTATTTTGTAGGAATTGGTGGATGGCCTGTATGGGAGAGGACATGTACAGTGGGGAGCAAGTGGGAAGGTAAGGATGTCTTGCTTTAAAAAATGAGAGAAAAACTGAGTCTAGAAGTCCAGAAAAGTTGGTCTTAGGGTTTTCCCCCTAAGTTTTAATTTTTTAAATAAATCTAAGGAAGTTTTTCTCAACACAGTAATTAGAAAGAAAATTTGTAAAAGGCCCTTTCTCTTGCCTTCAGAATAGTAGTTTAAAACCAATCTCTCTCAAACAACAGGAGAGATTTCTTTAGTCATTTTTCTAATGACTTGCCTGGGAAGAGTTCAAAGTTCACTTTTCTAAAATGTTGACCCTTAAGGATAAGGGGAAAGAGTCAAAGGTAATGGCCAGAGTTCATAAACTCAAATGAAGCAAGGCTTCAGAAGTTTAAACCCCAAAGCCTTGGGCTCCAAAAAGAAACCCCTGGTTGCAGCTACCGAAAAGTGACAAAAGCGGGGAGGGAGAAAGAGTGAGCTTGAAAGGGAGACTCAGAATTGGGGCTATTTTTCAGTGCCCCAGAACACTTTAGAAGGTTTCAGAGGTAATTTTTAAAATACATTTTAAGTATAGGAGGGAAAAAGACTTTCTTTGCAGGGGTGTTCTTTGGTTCGGTGTCTCCTGAGAGCTGAGAGCAGGTATTCACTGGAGTCCCTAGGCTGAAATTCCACTTCTCTAAAGTATCTTCCAAGCCTTGGTCTTTTGTATTAGACCCTGGGGACAGCTCTTTGTTCCTCCTTGGGGTGAGCCTGGCTCTCAGACTTGCACATGGCAATACTTGAATATCGCCACGTCGGGATATTAAAGATGGATATTCTTGCATTATTCACATCATTGTTTCTATTACAAAAAGCACAGAGTTCATACATAGTCAAGACGTCTTTTTTCTGACGCCCTCACGTTGAGAAGCTGAAAAGGTATTTTACTGAAGTTCGGCTAAATTACAGAATCAGGTTCATCCAGAGGACAAATTTTCTATTCGATTAGCTGTATTACAGCCGGGAGGACTGACCTCTAAACCCTTAACCTTTTGGACTCTAACTACCCTTCTCTTCTTTTTTCCCCCCTCTAACATGGAGAGCAGTCTTTGGATGCAGCATTTGAAAAGAGCCGATATCCTTAGGCAAGTTGGAAAGTTGCTCAGATTTTCCCCTAAAACCCAAAGCTGTGAATATATTGAACCTTCTGCTTGGGGTGGGGAGAGTATATATTTTCACATCATCCAACTACATATATATTATAAAGATTATTATATAGATTTCCTCCCTTCCCAGAAGTTCAGGTTACTCACCCCAGCTTCAGACCAAATGCCAAAAGTACTTAACTGCCTTCACCCCTGCCCCTGAGGAAAGCCAAGAGGCATATTTTGATGAAGAAAACCCAAGCTCCTTGTCAAACAGAGCCCCACCACTTTGGAAAGTAACTTAATCGGAGAAACAACTTCTTTGTTTATAAGTCTCAGTTCTCCTTCTCAGCTTCCCGGGATTGTCTTTTGAAATGTTAATGGAGCCTGGATGGCCCAGAGGACAGCCCTCCACCCTGAGGTCCCAGTCAGACCCCAGCATCCATTTGGGCCCACAGGAATTGGGCAGGGAAGAAGCACACCCACCCCCAACTACCTAGGGCAGGAAAGGAAGTGAGTTTCCATCTGGGAACGTGCTCTGGAGAAAGCTAGATGTAGAAAGGCTCAGTGCCCATTTGCTTTTATTTGTTTCCAGTTTGTTCCCCTAAATATGAGCCAGAAGTGTTTGTTTTGAGTTTTTTTAAAATGCTGTGTTGGGGTCATGACTGGGGGGAGAAAAGTGTTTGCTGAGGACATTGCTCCTCAGATTCCCATCTCACTTTGTCCATTGCAGCCTTTTGTTGGGAGATGACTTTGTCAGTCAGCCCCATGGTGTCTGTTCACACAGGGTGCTTTTTTTTAAATAGAATTGACCAATGTTCTGCTGCCACTGATTAAAGTATTATTTATACTAATTGTTGCCTGTAGTTTTGATGTAATTCATTGATCTATATTTGAAATAATAAAAGGTGTAGTGAAATCTCCCTCCTGTTTGGTGCCTCCACAGAAGCATTCTTCATTAAGTCTTCTAAAAGCTAACATCTAATATGAACTATTTTATTATTTTCTGTGATATGCCTGGTGTGTAAAGGTTAAGCTGTGTAAGGCTTAGCAATTCAACCATTTCGCCCTCCTCCATACCTACACACTCCCAATTTGGCCATCATACTTTGTGAGTATTGAGAAGCCTGAGGCTGGATTCAGGCTGCAGAGCAGTGGGCATTATTTTTTGAAAGGAAAATAAGTAACTTCTCCTGCTAAAAGGAGGCTCCAGGTTGGCTGTCTGCATGGCCCTGGTCAGCCCCAGACCCCCTCAGTCTCTCTTTGTGATGTGGTGGGTGAGAAACCTCCCTGCCTCCCAACCCAGAGAGTGTCTGGTGCTGGGTTCTGGGCCAAGCTTGGGCTGGCCGGTGGCTGCTCGGGTCTGACCTCCCTGGCCTCCAGTGTTGGGCTCCTTCTGCTTCTCCTGTGCAATTCAGCCCCACGGGGGTATCCAGCACCTGCCCCGCCTCCCCCTAGCGCTCCCTCCGCCCTCCAGACGACAATAAACAGTCCCCACCATAAAAAGTGGCTTGCGCTATTTTTTTTTTCACGAGCGCTTTTTCACGTCTTGGTCTCGCCCTGAAGAGGGGGCCAAGACAGGAGTCCCAAAATAGATTGGGGAGGGGGGGAGTGTTCGCAACAGGAAATGAGCAGAATGCATAAAATCAGACATGTGTCCTTAATATATGGAAGGGCTCGCCTCAGACGCGTGGACATGTGTATTTATAAGTGCGCAGACAGAAGTTTAAATATTCAGACACATTTTATGATTGTCCTCTGCCGGTCTTCTGGTTAATGGCTCCTCCTGTGCCCACCAATACATCAATACGGTTGTGTGTATTGAATCGCGGGCAGGGATGAGGAGGAAGCGAGTCCATAGCCAAGCCCGCCGGAGTACAGTACAATAAATCGGGACCCTCAGCAGACGGCGCTTCCCGCGCGCCTGCCCGCCCGCCCGCCATGTTGGGGAGCCCTCCCTGCCCCCCGCGCCGGGCTGGGCGGCCGGGGCTCGCCGGCAGCCGGGGGAGGGCCTTTCATAACCCGGAGAATTTTCAAAGTGCGAGGAAGATGATAAGAATAGATTTCTACAAGTCCCGACCACGTGATTGGCGAAATAATTAATTCAGCACGTCCCTTAAGAAACACGGAGTCGTCATTAATCTGCCACGCAAAGGGCTCTCTCCGACTTGGAAAGTGCAGGGATCCCAAGAATATCACCCGCCGAGGGGGGCCGCGCTGCGCCCCCAGCCCTCCACCCTCGGCCCCCAGAGGCGGGCGCGGGAGCGCGGCCGGCAGGTAAATATTTTGGCGACTTTTATTTCTTCTGATTTAAATACTTAATGAACTTAGCTGTCAGGGCCGCTGACAAATAGTTCCCTGATTTGGAATAGTTGCTTCCTGATTTGGAACCGCGCGCCGCCGAGAAGTTGTTAGTGGCTTGGATGGTGACCTTTGGTTCAGCAAAGCTTTGCACTTATGAAAAATTACTGAGAGCAGCCGAGTGCGTGTGTGTGTGTGTGTGTGTGTGTGTGTGTGTGTGTGTGTGTGTGAGAGAGAGAGAGAGAGAGAGAGAGAGAGAGAGAGAGAGAGAGAGAGAGCGCGAGAGAGAGGGTGTGTGTGAGGGTGTGCAGGGGGCAAGGGGCGAGGGTGCGCGCGGGCAGCTCGAGACGGCAGGAGTAGTAAAAGCCCGCCCGGCTGGGGGACGCGCCTGGCGCACGCGGGCCGAGGTTGCCCGGTCGCCTGTGTCTACCGGGAACAATGGTCGCTGTCACGGCATCTGCCGCCTATTCTTAAACCGGTGAGAAAAAGCCCCGGCCCTCTTTTCAAGCGAGGGTCGTAAATTTTTCTTTGCGTCATAATAGAAGGCTATAAAATCGAGTTGAAATTTTACCCCAGGCAGGTTTTAACCAACTGATAATGATTTCCGAGTTGCTTCTCCCACACCCCTCCCTCTCCACCCAAGCTCTGCTTCTGTCACCCTAGCAAGGAATTTTCCCCTGTCCTCTCGAATTTTGTATTTTTAATTTTGGGAGGTGGTCTAAAATAAAGGGAGGGAGAAGTCCCTGCCGCCCAAGTGGGTGACCCTAGGGTGAGAGGAAGCCTCAGGGAAGGGATATGGGGGAAAGGCCAGGGTAAGATGCAAGGGCTATGTCTTCGGCAGGCTCTGGTTTCAGCCTTTCTTCTCCAGCACTCCAAGGAGATGCGGGGATGCAAGGTATCAGGAAACACTCCGCTCCCCTCCACCTCACCCCACCCCAGCTAGCCGGAGGTCTGAGCTGGGGGTAGCAGCCGGCATTCTCCTCCTCCAGCTCTCAACTCCAGACCGACCCTGATGCCAGGAAGGAGAGTCTCTTTATTCGCCTTCTTCCCTCTAGTTGGCTTTGAGGATGACATCGGCAAAGTGGGGGCTGGCTGCGTGTGGTGGTTGTTTTGGGATTGTGTGTGTTTTGATTTCTTTTTGGTGTGTGTATATTTCCCCGTCAGGACAGAGACAAAGTTTCCTCCGTTATGAATTATACATTCAAACAACAACACATTAATTCAATTATTCAAAGATGACAAATGTTTATATGCTTTGCAAGTGACTCTGGCACAGATTCTGGGCGCTTTCTCTGAGCTGCTTGCGTTTTTTCTCAATGAGAATTGGCTCCCTTCCCACCCCAACCCCACCCACTCCAACCCACCTCGACAGCCCCTG
This sequence comes from Camelus bactrianus, assembly GCF_048773025.1. Classification (NCBI taxonomy): domain Eukaryota; kingdom Metazoa; phylum Chordata; class Mammalia; order Artiodactyla; family Camelidae; genus Camelus; species Camelus bactrianus. Next base: position 56,475,648 of record NC_133543.1, read on the forward strand.
GTGGGCCCAGAGAGGAACCCACAAAAAGCATCCCCAGCCCCGCTGGCAGCCCGGCAGCCAACAGCCTCCCAAGGCCCGGGCTTGGCGGGCACCGGCCTGGGCTATTTTATCAGTGTGACAATTGCCCGGGTTGGTGTGATAAATCATCGTAAGTAATTCCTGAAAGGGTGCGAGGCTGTTGGGGGCCGGGCGAGGACTGTAAATCTTTCCGGTTTATTGCTCTATGAACATATGCTCCGATTGAAGAAGGCTTAGATCCTTTCCTGGAGACAAATTCCCGCAAAGCGGCCCCCCTCTTTGGCTGGAGATTAACACTTGCTGCGGGCCGGCTGCTCGGCCCCTGGCGGGAGGCTAGGGGGCGGGGTCCTCCGGGTGAGGGTGGACTGAGGGCACCCACGGTCCGGCTCCAAGAGGCACCCAGCGTGGTCATCCAGCCAGGCCCGGCCAGGTGAACAAAAGGAAAGGCTCGCTGACAGGTCTAGGGGCTCGAGCCTGCGACCTGCTCTCTGGGACTTTCCCGTGCCTCTTGAGTGGGGATGCGGAGGACCTTACCCTCTTCTCCCTGGCTCTTCTGCGGCTGCCTGGCACATTCGCCTTCACCTGTCCGAGACCTTGCAAGTAGCACCAGGGCATCTGCTCCGTGCCCGATGCCGCTGAGAAGCAGAGCTGGCTATGAGAGCGAAACTTCGGGGATGGGGTGGACACCCCGACAGAGTGCGGGATTCGGGGTGCGGGCAGAGCTGGGGAAGTGCCTTTGGGGCTCACCGCAAGCCAGGAGCTGGATGCCGGCTGCTCGCTCTGGCTGGGAGCTTTTAACTCTTCTTCCACATGCAGAATTGTTACGTTAATTCCACCTGACCAGAGAGTGCTGGAAACCTGTCCTGATTTACTATTTCTAAAACAGAAGCGCCCTCTTCGCCCAGATAAGGCCAGCCAGGACTGATTCCGCAGACCCCCCTCGCCTTCTTGGAGGTGCCTCGGGAAGCCGGAAGCCGCGGCCTGGCTGTCGAGGGGCCTGCGGGATCCATTGGGCCCTGCCTAGATCTGGAGGCGCACAGGTCACGGCAAACTGCGGCTCCGGGCCTCGGCGGCTCCAGGCGGCGCAGGAACCGGGTGGAATGAGGCAGACGCAGTGAGGGGAGAACCCTCCCAGGCTCAGACCTTCGCCTATGCGCCTGAATTTATGGCTCTAGAAGTGGCGGGTCATCGGTTGCGTCCGCGGAAGGAGCCAAGGCCCCAAGCGGTGGTGGTGATGGTGGTGAAAGAGGGTGGTCCCCGGGGTGACCAGCCTTGCCTGTGAGCTGGAGGCTCTCACCTTAGAGCCGAAGCGCGCGCTGTGCCACAACGTTATTGCCTCGCACGGGGAAGGGAAGAGCGGTGCGTCCACCGAGGATGCGCCTTGCTTGGGTGCTTGCGGATGCGGGGTTCTGGGCGCCGCCGGGGAGCTAAGAAAACCCCGGGCTTCTGATGCTCCACAGCCGCCTCCGGAGACGCCTGTAAGAGAGGCAGTCTCTAAAATTTCCAATCCTGGGACCAGCCTGGTGGAAGGCTGGGCCAGGGTCAAAGGTCGTGGGGAGGGAGAGACTCTTAGAGCCCCCATACCACTGGCCAGCGATCAGGCTGGGTCGAGGTTGCTCCAGAGCTGCGGGATAGGGGGTTTCCTACGGCCCCATACCCACCCCTGTCTACCCTGGGAAGGGGCCGAAATCCCACGCCTCCTGCCCCTCCTCCCAGTCCCCAGGCCTGGCTGCGCTCCGGGGCTGGATGGCGTGAAAGTTTCAGCCTCAATCAGTACAATCTTTCCTCGGGGTCACGTGAACAAATGTGCTCGCTTTTGAAGGCAGCGTCTGTATTTCCCGACTATGAGGGGGTTTCCGGGGCTCTCTTCAAATCCAGAAAGGGCCACATTCCGAAAGCAAAACAAACACCGAGCTCTGGGGGGCCTGGGAGGGCTGGGCAGGAGCCCAGGAGTGGGTGGGGGCGCGGGTGGCCGCCGCTCTGGGCCCGGGAGCGGACAGGCGGGCGGGTGGACCGACGGGCGTGCAGCGCAGGCAAAGCCAGCTCGGGGACTACGAACTCGTTCCTCCTGCGTTTATTGGTAGTTGAACCTCAGCCTGGTTCCGTTCTACCGGGAATTCTGTGTGCTCGGGTATATGGCCGCATCTTCGAGTGCGCAAGACCAGGGTTGGGACAGTGTTGTCTGCAGACAAAGGGGGAAGGCTAGCTCTGCCCCCAACTGGCGCCCACTCTGAGGCCGAGGACACCAGGTTTATGATAAATTGGGATCCAGGTAAGCAATTGCATGACAAAATGGAAATCTTTGGGCACAGGGCTGCTTGCTGCCCTGAGCGGGATACTAAATATGATTTATTTTGTGTAATCTGTGATCTTGATTATTGCCAATTGGTGAGGCAGCCGGCGTAGACCTAGATACACTTCTACATATACACTCAGGACGGTGATTAATCTGAGGAGGTGTGCTTTGTGGGGATGCTCCCCACCTACCCAAAGGTTAGGAGGACACACTACCTTGCCAGGCTTGGAGGGTGGCTGGTAGCATTGTAGGGTGGGGGTGGCAGTTTGAGTAGAGGGTCGGTGAGGGGGCTGGGTGCTGGAGGAACTATTTTGGGGGTAAAAGCATGGTTATGAGAATGGGCTGAAAAATGAAATGAATTAAAAAAAACTTTTGTTTTACACTGTCACTGCCAAAGTAAGATAGAGCGTCATATTAATTCCATGTCTTGGGCTGCCTGGCTGGGTGCAGGCAGGTTGATTTATACGTATTTAAAATAAACTCTGTGGCCAGCCAGCTCCCTGCATTGTTCTGGGAGCTAACTCCACATATACATGCCTTTATCTCTTGCTGTTGGCTTAATATATTTTTCTTGTGAAGTTAAAATGTTTGCTTCTCAAGCTTCTCCCCCAGATTCAAGAGAACCCCCAAACTACCCAACAGAGTTTGGGAGACTCCTCCACATGCCTCCTCACTAATCCGGGTTTTGACTGTGATAGTGGCAAAGAAAAGGTTTAGGGCTTCTGGGTCCTTCTCCCCAAAGAACTCGAAATGAAAGCTAAATCATAGTTTGGTTCCCACATCCCATCCATCCTTTTGTTTACTGTGTCCTGTGGCTCCTGGATGTGGGAGGACAGAGCAATTCATCCTGGGTCTTTCCCCAGGGCCAAAATCTGAGAGAGCAGCTCCATGAATCCGAGTGAGCGGTTCAGTGCTCCTGGGAACGCCATCATCGGGCCGGGCCAGACTGGGCCTCTGTGGGGAAGGGACCCAGAAAGCATGGAGCACTCCCATAGCCTAGGTCAGGACAGGCCCCAGCAGGAGAGGGACCGACTTCCAGGGGCTTTGCTATCAAAGGAGAGCAGTTAAGTTGTTTTGTCAATTGCCTGCGCTTGGCTCCATCAGAACTTAAGAGTCGCTGGACATTTTTCTTCCCTCGCTGCCTTGGAGCTGCAAGCCTGCCAACTCAGTCAGCTGAATCCAATTACTGCGAGCAGCATTTCATTTGGCCCCATGGAGCACTCACTTATAACTTCCCCGAAAATTTCAATAATCCACACCAAGGTTCCCCATCCAAAAGACTTTTCCCCAGGGTATTGGTGGGGAATGGGGTATAGGGCCAGGTCTGCCAGGAACCAGGTCTTCCTTGACAGCTCTCAGACAGGGTTCCCTCCTGCTCCCCCAGTTTCTGGCTGTGGAAAGGGTACTTGAGCTGGTGGCCCAGAGCCAGCCTGGTAAAGCCTGTGATTCTGGGCAAGCAGGAGGCTAAAGTTGGTTGGGCCCCTGTTGGGTGGTGGGTTGTGGGTGGTGTATGGGCTGGGGCACAGGAGAAGACAGTGGGGGTTCTGGGCAGCCCAACTTTGGCCACTGGGGGGGGGTCCTTCTTTCTTTTCCCCTTCCCAAGCCTCCTGCATCCACAGTGCAGAGCACACCGTACACCCCGGAACGCCCAAGAACAAACTTACCCTGTTCCTCCGCAGATGGGAAAATAAAATCTAGCTACAGGCAGGGGGGAATCTCAGCCCTGGGTGGCCTCCCAACTTAGCCCTTCTTCTGAGGGGAAGCTCCTAATTTGAAAGAATTTTTTCCAAATAAAAAAATAACCAAGTGGCGAAAGTTGACGTCCGCCCACGTGAATACATCATATAAAGCGGCTTTGGGGCTCACCAGCCCGGTCCGAAGGCCAAGGTATTTCGTGCCTCCTCTGCTCAGTCTCTGGGGCTGGCCCAGCGGAGGGGGACCCCTGGGTCTGGGGTTGGCTGGAAAGCTGAAGCTTAGGAGCGATGTTAGAAGCCCTACCAGGCCGGGATCTCTCCGAAGCGCTTCCGTTGGGTGTTCATTAAGGGGTGAGTTATTGCCGAGTGAGCCAAAGGTCACTTCAAAGGCTTATGGCTGCCTGCTCTGGTCTTTACAAGGGCCCTGAACGCTTTGTGTGGGGCTTTCTTGGGCGAGGTTTAGTGTTTGCAAACTACTGAGTCGACAAATTGCACAGGGCAGATGCAAGGGGGGGATTGTGTCTCTCCTTTCACCTGACCGGGAGTGGGCACCCGCTGAACACAGGCAGTGGTGGGCAACTTGGTCTGTTTTGGGGTGGGGTGGAAGGGAAGTTTGTTTCTTAGGTGGATTGCAGCCTGATCCTGGCCCAGTCGAGGCCAGCCAAGACCAGGAATGTGATGGGTACTTACTGGGATAAAATAAATTCTGGGAAACCATCGGAGATATAATGTACAAACCAAGAAATAGTGCCCAGCTCCCTCTTCACTGGGGCTGCGTGCAGGAGCCTTGACTAGGACCTACCCAGGCCCATCTACATAGCTACCCTCATTTTCTGATGCCCTAGTCTGTAGCTTCCCTTCCATCCCATTCTGCACAGTCCCTCCCTTTTAGCCCTAAGAGGGTGGGCTTGGCCTGGGGGATTGGGGCACCTGGACCATTTAGGATTTGGTTGGAGTAGGAGGAGAGGGACTGGTTTTCCAGTGCCTCTGACCCACTTGGCTTACACCCCCTGTGGAGGGTCTGGACCTTCTGTCCAGTTCTGGTTCCCCCCTTCCCCCAACAGAGCCAAGAATTTTGGTGTTAAAAGCCATCCACTCCCCAGGAGCCAGCCGAGTCTCCTCTCTGCCAGTGAGATGTCACTTGGACTGCCTGCCATATACAATACACCATATACAATAGTGACATTGATTATGACACCCTTAAAGGGAGTAAAGTCTCTCTGCATGTGTTTGTAAGAAAGAACCGGTTGCCACTGAGAGTTTTCCATTTTGTTCCAAATCGTCTCAGCAGAATATCAAAAGGAACTCGAAAAGCCTAGAGTTAGAGGCAAAATTTTGAGAAAACACACACATTGTGGTGAGTGGTGGTGTTTTTAAAAATAATTTCCACTACATTTCCATTTGTCCTGAAACTCAAGGTAGCCATCTCACGATTCATACATCAAGACATAAAACAAAGGGCGGCTTTGAAGTGGATCACCTCAGTGTGAATTGCTGCTGGTTACATGATAACCGTTCATCGGCCTTCAAATTTATGGTGCTTTAATGGGGTGAGCCCAGTGCCTTAAATGCAGGGTGTATTACATATCGAGTTATCTGGGCTGAATAAGAGTGATTTAGAAGGCACACCCAGGGCTTCCCATAGTGTAGAAGAGCTCAGGTTGAGAGATCGGGAGGGCGTGGGCAGAAAGCTGCCCCAGCTCTGTGGTAAATATATCCCTTTCTGAGCAAACCTGAAAAGGAGTACTTTTAAAATCCCGAAGTAGTAAAGCCAACAGAGAGGAAAGAATCTTTGGTATGTTCCAGTGAATTAACGGGGATGCCCAGCAAGAGCGGTGTCCGCCAGAAAGAGATCTGTGGGCTTCCAAGGCCCTGGTTCAGGCAAAACAGAGAAACTGACACCAGCTCGAACCTTAGAAAAAAACTGAGAGGAACAGAAGCAATCTGCACTCCAACGCCTTTCCCTTCTCTTTCAGATTGCACGGACTACACCCGTCCGTGATTTACGACGATCGCGGTGCTAGTCACAGTCCGGCCACTACCGCCCCCTCCCTCCCCAAGACCTTCGGCCTTTCCGCCGCCACGACTGGCGAAGCTGGGGCCCGGCCTCCGCTCGTCCGGCGAGCCTCCTGGCTTCCCGAGGGCGCGGTGGGCGGCAGGTCTTCGGCCCCCGGCCAGGCTGCTCGCGTCCCGTCCCGCGTCCGGCCCCGTCCCGCGTCAGGCCGCCGAGCAGAGCTGCTCCCAGAGGCAGGCACAGGCTACTTTATATAATCCCCTTGCTCGCCAGGCGCAGGGCTGGGAAAAGTGCGGAGCAGGGAATTCTTTTGCTGCGCTTCCTCCTACGCGGAGCCTGTTTTCCACTTCTGAAAAGTGCCGGGCCTTGGGAAGTGTTTTTCTTTTCATTCCTTACTGAAGCGTTTACTGCCGCCGTGCTCGCAGTCATAAATTTTGTTACAAACCACAATGACAGGTGCATTGATATGCACCGTGAGAGCTCCAGCTGCTTAATAACCCCGTCCCCCGGCCGCTGTGAGCGCCTTTTATTTATTTGGTATCATATTAGGTATTGATCCCGGGCAGAATTAAGTGCAGTGAGCAAGTATCAGGGTTCGGCTGATTCGGAGGCGCGGCGGGTGCGGCGTGGCAGGGCGGCTGGGGGAGCGGGCGGTGGTCACTCCAAGGCCGCCTGCCTTCCTTCCGGCTGGGACCGTTTGGCCCTGCATACCTGGCCTGCAGTTGAGCTGAGCTGGGCAACTTCCTGGGACCGCAAGAAAGAACCAGCCGGACCCCGTTTGGCGTCCCTTCCCCAGGAGGGGCCGGGGATGGCGCCGGCGGGGTTCTGGGGAGGCTGCCTCTGTCGGGGAGCGGGGGAGGCGAGAGTAGGGGGTAGAGGGGAGGAGGAGTGAGAGGAAAGGGCAGCTGAGGACTTCGAAGGCCGCCCCTCCCCCTACACCGGCTAGTCTTCGCCCCTAGGCATTTGGGTCCCGTAGCCCAAAAGAGAAGTACCAAAGGGCGAGAAAAGAAAGCCTTAAAAAAAGGGGGGGGGGTGATCGAAAAGATGAGCCACTGAACAGTTGACCATTGTCCAAGTGATTTATGACCTGTTCCTGCTTTTTAGGTTCAAGCAGAGTTCACAAGGAGTCGGGATTTCTGGAAAGAAATAAGCTTTTTTTTTTTTTTTAAACCAGTTTTGTAACAATATTCTCAGGTTGTGTTTTAGGAAAGGTGGCTTCTTTAGAGCGCTATATTTTGGGGTGGGGGTAGAGGCTGCAAATCCCTTCCCGGTAAGGAGAGGGCTACTGCCCTTGCTTGTGGGAAAATGGACATTGGGTGGTGGATCATCACTGAGTGGTCCTTGAAATTCCTTAAGACAATGAAAACAGAAGCCAGAGAGCAGACTGTGGTTACTCTTGGAGCTGCTCAGTATTTGCACTTTTGAGAGCCATAGACAGAGTTTTATTTTTCTAGGAATATGCCATAAGAACAAATACATACATAAAAACATCTGTTTCAGAGACCTGGTCAGTTGCTAAAGAAGCTATTTTAATGTGACTGGTCTACCTATCAAGATTAAACTTGGTCACCCTGGGAGGCAAGAGGGGGGATGTTTTGCTTCCACAGTTGTAAATGGAATGACAGAAGCAGCAGCAAATTCTGGTGGTCTGTATCAAATGTGACCATATTGGTATCCAGAGCGCCCAAAGTTTAAGACTGGAAGCAGGATTCCAGAAAAGACCAGAATCCTAACCAAACCCAGAGTACCTAGTCCTTTGGCTTGGGGGCAAACACATACAAATATTAGTCACTGAATAAAGATGTAGCTGTCCATTTAAGATTCAGTAACTTTAAAAGTTCAAGAATGATGCAGAAAATGAATGAAAGAAAGATTAAGACTAACTTTGTTTGGTAGATATCCTAAGTGCACACATTTAAGAACAATAATAGAATCAGTTCCTAGAATGTTACATCACGGTAGTCTGTTACCCCATTGAGAAGGGCCTGTCTCTTATCAAGATAAATGGTATAGTCACTTATATTTTTAAAACAAAATGGGCAACAATACTACCAAATAAAGGCTAATAAGAAGAAATTTAAAAATTGAGATAGACTGTTTGGTGAAAGTGGAGAGGAAATGAGTTTATGGAGAGTGGTTTTAGTACTAGTGGTCAAATCCATTAGGTCACATAAGTTGTGTAGATAATGTGGTCCATCATGATGATCACAACGGAAGCCTGGGAGTTTGGGGGAAGGAAAGTTGCCTGAAAGATGAGATTAAGAATTCAGACCAGGGAGCTGACCTATGAGTTTTCATTATCAAGCAGACAAAAGTGGTTGAATGGTATCAGTTATACTTTAACTCATTAGGGGCCTTTCAGGAGAAGGAGGGGGGTGAGTGAGAAGGGAAACCCCCCATCAAGAGTAGGAGGACACAAAAGGCACAGAATTTTTTTAGTTTTTTTTTCTTCTTCTTCTAATCTGGGTCCATCCATCATGCCATGAGAGGTTCTCTCATTGGTTGTAGGTTGGGTAGGAGGTGGAGTGGAATGGATGATCCAGAGCACAAGTCAATAGTAATATCTATTTATACAATGGATGCAAGATAAAAATGATAAAGTTATAATATAAAGCATTCTCCATTCACCCATGCTCCATGTACTTCAAATTCTAAATCTCTTCACTTATTTCCAGTAGTATCCATTTAAAAGTAGTGGAGGACAATGTAAGCATCTAGAAAAATGTAGATGAAAGAGAAGAAACTTTTCTAGAATCAAAATAAGTCCGGGAGTCTTTAAGTCTTCTTTTTGGCTTTTATCTCCTAGTAGATTTCACAGTGCTGACGCACAGAGCTAACCAGCTGATTCTCACACTGTCACCGGAAAGTGGACTATCTTGGTCTCCATGAAAGATGCTGTGATTTTTGAAACCAGGTAGGGGAGATACTTTTTTTTTTTTTTTTTGAGAGCTCTGGCTGTTCTGAGTGTGTTAGAGGGCTTTTTTCCCCCATCAAAACCCTGGGATGATTCAATAATGAACTGATTGATCCATTCATTCATTCACTCAACAAGCATTTATTGCACTTACTACATGTGGGCTGGATGTTAGGAATATATAGGTAAATAGGATACAGTCCCTGCCTGCAAGGAGCTCAAGTCTAGGGGGAGAATCAGCCATTAAAATGTATGAGGCTCTAAGTGCTTTTCTATGTAGTTTCAAAGGCTAAAGTGATAACCTTGGAGAAAGAAAGTTGTATCTGTTAAAAAAAAAAAAAAAGAAAGAAAGAAAAAGAAAAGCCCCTTCCTTTGAATGGAGTTGAGCTAAAGAGAAGTCTTTTCTTATGTTTATGAGAAATTCCTTCTGACTTTTCCAAGGGTTCAAATAAAATCCCCAAATCCTCCCACTATGAAGTGGGTGGGAAGCAGAGAGCCTGGGTTAGTCCTTCTGTATTGACTTGCCAATGACAGTCCCTCTGAGGCCTCTCACTTTTCTTCTTTGCAGGTCACCTGAAGCCTGGGGCTGCCCCATCTCTCTCAGGATTTGGCAGACAGTGGAAGTGGTGGTGAAGGAGACAGTGGTGGTCAATGTTATTTGAGCAGGGTCAGCAGGCCCCGGAGCTTCCTGAGTACACGATGCAGAAGGCTGCTTACTATGAAAACCCAGGACTCTTTGGAGGCTATGGCTACAGCAAAGCTGCTGACACTTATGGCTATGGTGCCCCCCATCAGCCTTATCCACCCCCTGCTGCTGCCAACTCCCTGGACACTGATTACCCAGGCTCTGCCTGCTCCATCCAGAGCTCTGCACCTCTGCGAGCCCCAGCCCACAAGGGGGCTGAACTCAATGGCAGCTGCATGAGGCCTGGCACTGGGAACAGCCAGGGTGGGAGTGGTGGTAGCCAGCCTCCTGGGCTGAACTCAGAGCAGCAGCCACCACAACCCCCTCCTCCACCTCCGACCCTGCCCCCATCCTCACCCACCAATCCTGGAGGTGGAGTACCCACCAAGAAGGCCAAGGGTGGGCCCAATGCTTCTAGCTCTTCAGCCACTATCAGCAAGCAGATCTTTCCCTGGATGAAAGAGTCTCGACAGAACTCCAAGCAGAAGAACAACTGTGCCACTGCAGGTAGCTCTCTGAGGGGACTCACTCCCAGACTGACCCCAAGAAGCTAGCTCACCTAGGTAACAAGAGACTCAGGGCTGGACGTACAACTTTGGAGGCCATATGTCTAAACTCTAACTCATGCAGAAATATTCTATTTAGTGTCTCTGATTGGGGTCATATCCTTACAGTGACAGAGTGCTGACTTCCATTCCAGGCGGCTGGCACCATTACTGGACGTCTCATAGTTATTAATAGACAGCTCTTCCTTATACTGACCTAATATCTGCTTTCCTGGGCTGCTGGTCAGAACTCAGCTCTCTCTTCCAGCCAACAGTTCTTTAGACCTTGAAGATAGGTATTATGATTCCCAGGTTCAGGTGGTTAGGTAGCCCATATCACATGAATCCCACACTCCCTTAAATTAACAAGAACTAAAGTCTGTGGAGTGCTATGTTAAGAACCATGTTAAGTGCTTTACAAGCATTAACTAATTTAATTTTCCAAAGAACTCTTTGAGGGAGGTGTATGATAACACCCCACTTTACAGATAAGGAAACTGTTAGAAATAAGTCACTTGCCCAAGATCACAAAACTACAAAATGGCACACTTGACTCCAACCAGGGCCTGCAGGGCATAACCATGGAGTTCTACTTGGCCCACCCCAGCCCAATTCTCCCCATCTCAGCAAGTCCCTAATGTGAAGGGGTATATCCTAGGGGAAGAGGATGTACTCAAACATGAGCAGCCTTGGGGTTTTCTCCCTGGAAAGGGAGACCCTGGAGTTGAGAGGATCTTCTGTAGGTTCATTCAGGGTGTGTAGAGGAAGACAGGCAGGGCCAGGAGCTCTGAGGCCTGCTGTCTCCCTCTGCTCAGTTGGCTTGGTTCCTGAACTTTTCTGGCCTTGTGTTCTCTGATGTACTTTTATTTCCAGGTAGATAAACTGGCTCCCAGGTCCAGAGCTAACTTGAGGCCCAGGCTGTAGCTAGCTTGTTATCAGGCCTCTGGGGCTGCTGCACCAAGACGAAAGTGTCTTCAAGCCTGTAAGCTCCTTCTCCTCCTGCCCCTCCTTCCCAGCTGCAGGCCCAGGCCCTCCCTCCCAGGAGAAATCCATTTGTCTTCCTAGGGAGGGAGTGGACAAGCTGTGAGAGGTGGGTGGCAGGGGCTGTGGAAATCAGTGTTGAGACTGCTGCTCCCAGCACTGCAATACTCAAAATATGCCCAGGCTGGCCTTGGATCCCCTAAAACTCTGGGGCAGTGTTTTTATGGTTTGTAACTTTCCTGCATTTGGGTACAGAGTCCATAGGTGCAGCTGGGCTGGAGTGAGGTGCCAAGATCTCTACCCTCATTCCATGCTTCCTAGGGTGCTTTGCTCAAGAGCCAGCCTCTGAGCAAGGCAGACTGGGGCTGCCTCCTGAGCCCCAACCCCAGCAGCAGAGGCTGGGAGGAGCATTCAAAGAAGTCTTCTTTGACAAGGGGAGGCCTTACCAGCTGCTACTAGTCTCTCACTAAACTCCTCCACAGCCCCGGATGGGATGATGGACGTGGTTGAAGGGGAGGGGCCGGGCAGAGTGAATTGAACTTCAGAAGGCAGATGAGGGTTTCAGGTGCGACTGATAGGTAGGCCTGGAGCCGTTGAGTTCCCCCTGGGAATCTCACCTCTCAACGCCCCTCCTCCACTCCAGTTAGGATTAAGGGAGGGAGGGGTGAAGGAAGAGGAGGGAGCCAGGGAAGCACCCCTCTCTGGGCCCTGGGTGTCCCCACCTCTTAGGCTCAGCGTCCCCTCTCTCTCCCTCCCTGCCCAGGAGAGAGCTGCGAGGACAAGAGCCCGCCGGGCCCAGCGTCCAAGCGAGTGCGCACGGCGTACACAAGTGCCCAGCTGGTGGAGTTGGAGAAGGAATTCCACTTCAACCGCTACTTGTGCCGGCCACGCCGCGTGGAGATGGCCAACCTGCTGAACCTCACCGAGCGCCAGATCAAGATCTGGTTCCAGAACCGGCGCATGAAGTACAAGAAGGACCAGAAGGCCAAGGGCATCCTGCACTCGCCGGCGGGTCAGTCCCCAGAGCGCAGTCCGCCTCTCGGCGGCGCCGCTGGCCACGTGGCCTACTCCGGCCAGCTGCCACCCGTGCCCGGGCTGGCCTACGACGCGCCCTCGCCTCCCGCCTTCGCCAAATCTCAGCCCAACATGTACGGCCTGGCCGCCTACACGGCGCCGCTCAGCAGCTGCCTGCCACAGCAGAAGCGCTACGCGGCGCCCGAGTTCGAGCCTCACCCCATGGCGAGCAACGGCGGCGGCTTCGCCAGCGCCAACCTGCAGGGAAGCCCGGTGTACGTGGGCGGCAACTTCGTCGACTCCATGGCGCCCGCGTCTGGGCCGGTCTTCAACCTGGGCCACCTCTCGCACCCATCTTCGGCCAGCGTGGACTACAGTTGCGCCGCGCAGATTCCTGGCAACCACCACCATGGACCGTGTGACCCTCATCCCACCTACACAGATCTCTCGGCCCACCACTCGTCTCAGGGACGCCTGCCCGAGGCCCCCAAACTGACGCATCTGTAGCGGCCGCCAACAGCCCGAACTCGCGGCACAATTACCTCGTTTGTTTGGGTGGCGGGGGTGGCGGGCGGGGCCGGCGCGGCAGCTCGGTGACTCCCCCTCCCTCGCTCTGGCCCGGTCGCTTCCTTCGGGTCTCGGGCCAAGAGCGGCCGAGGCGCAGGCAACTGGGCCTCCTCTCCAGGCGCGCCCTCATTTGGGTGACTCGCCATAAATCAGCCGCAAGGATTCTCCTCTGTAAGCCTGACAGTGCCGTATCATGCGGACCGAGGGACTCTAATCTGGTAATGGTGTCCCGAAGGTAAGTCTGAGATCCATGTGCGGCGCTCCTTGCAGAGGGACCAGAGCCCGGAGAGCCCGGGCCTGACCCGCGTCTAATTTAGTTGCGGAGCCCTTAATTTATAAGCTTCTTCCCGTCAAGATTGCATTGGACTCAACGATCTGTATTTATTATTTGAAGCGAGTCGTTTCGTTTCCCAGATTATTTATCCTCGTCTTAATGTATTTATGTGTATATTTGTAGAATTTCCCAGCCGAGTTTAGGAACGTGCTCCCAGGCCACCGGGGGCCCCATTTCACCTCTTTAGTCCCCTTGGTCTGAACTAGTTGAGAGAGTAGTTTTGAACAGTTGTAACCGTGGCTGGTGTTTGTAGTTGATGTAAAGGATTAAGACCGCAAATTGTTCTTCATGGGTAAGTCAGGTGGCCCCGTGGCGTGGCAAGACACCCGTTACTCATTTCTGAACAGCCGCAGCCCTCTCCACTGGACACAGTTTATTGATTTCAAATTGTCTGGTACTATTTGAACAAACATTTAGAATAAAAAAAATTTCTCAGTCAGAAGTGTATCTGTGTTAATCACACACACTTGCCTTTATCTTGCGTACAATCCCGGTGGAAGGCCCCCCAATAGGCTGACCCTTTGAAATATTTTTTTCCATTTATTTGGAATCTAGTACATAAATTGGTTCTGGGGATAGTTGATTATATTCCTGCTGTTGACATTAGGGGATAAATATCTGAGGATACAAACCTAAAAGTGTTCTGCGAGGGATGATTTGGGTAGGGCTTTTCACTGCTGCCTGCTTTGCTGTTTCTACCGTTCTCTTTCTAGACACAAATCGACTTTTTTAGGTTGCATTTACATTGGGGAGGGCAGAGCTCACTTTTCTGCGTTAAGTAGTTAGAAAAAAAAACTGAAAGAAAATTGACAATCAAAGAAAAGACACAACAAAACTCATAAGAAGAACTGAGCTATGAAAAAGCTAAGGTGCAGAAAAAGAAATGATCGTTTGAAGCCACACACTTAAGCTTTTTCTCTAGAAAATGCTGTCAGATTTTTTCCTTTATAGAAGTCGGTGGTTCATTTCTAAAGAAAACAAACGTACCCCACGATGTAAAGTAATAAAAGTTTCATTAATGGAACAAACAAGTATAAACACCTGTTTAACTCCTGTTTCTTTGTACAAAATGGGCAAAAACATCTTCAAGGATTTATAACCGTTTTGTAAATATTCCCGTGGCTTTAGCTGGGGTGGACTACTTACATCCGCTTCTCTAGGAAGAAACACTTGGAAAACGCCTTCAGAAAAGGTTCATTTTTTTTTTTTTTGTATTTCAGTAAAGTCGGCCCACGCATCTTTATTTGGTTTGACAAATAATGCAACTCCTACTACATCCCCAGTGACACAAGGTGAAATTCCTATTGTGTGGAAATAATTTAACTTCTAATCTTATGGTGGAACAATCGTTTTTATTTGGATGTTTGTGTTTCGCTAAATAATGATGGATCAAAAATAATATTTAGTTTCCTTGTTCCTTTGTGCTGTTTTTAAAATGGCATGTTAGATTGGGGGCGGGAGGGTATTGTCTTTTTGGTAAATTTCACTTTATCAGAGCAGGTTTAAAGTATACATGTTGTAGAAGTGTATCAACAGAATAAATGACTTCAACCGAGGGGATATTTTACCCACTTCAAGGCTTAAAATTGTTTTTCTATGAAATTTGCATCCATAGGCAGAATTTCTAATTGTTTTGTGAGAAATTATTTTTTAAGCTATTAGGGAAATCAAAGAGCTTGCTGCCTTGCAGGGATTACAACCACCTTTCTTAACTGGCTAAATATTAAATAGATGAATTGTCAGGCTGTTTAGATTCAGCCCGGTTTTCCCTCATCTCCTCTTCCTACTATAAATAATAATAAAAATACATAATGCATCACGGCTCCAGGCGTTTTCCAGCGCGGTGTGTTACCGCAGGAGTATCTGCTGAGTCTGCGGGTGTCTGCAAGGCCCCAAGTGTCATCTGTGGCTTAGGCTTTCATGGATTAGATTTTAAACGATGTCTAGCCCGGCTGACATTAGCTTTCCCTCACACTCAGGCTCCAAAGAAGTGCAGGGTTGGGGGCTCCCTCTCCAGGCAGCCGCAGCCGCCCGAGGCATCTCTCGATAGTCGAGTAGGAGTTCGCTTGGGACAAATCTGCGGTCCTCTCTCACCGAGGCTTCCAAGAATGGTTCCGATACGTTCCTGCCATTGGCGTGTCATGTGATGGGCACACTCCGTCGCTCCCGGCGCGCGTGGGGGCGGCGGCGAGTCTGGGGAGGGCACTTCCCACGCGGCCGCCGGCCAGAGCGAGAGCCCGGGACCGCGCACAGACATTTAAAACTTCATAAATTATAAACAAGCCTCCTTGGCCTTCGCCGTAAATTCTGCTCCTTTTGAGCCCGCAATTAGTGTTAGGAAGCACCGGAGTCTAAACACAACCACTCTCTGAAGCGCCCAACTGCCCAAGGCTGCAAACCTTTATTTATTTCCCCAGGCCACCCCTCTGCACCCCGAGGTTTGCACACAGTCGCCTCCCCGCCCCCGCCACCGCCCGTGGTATACACTCGACTGGATTCCTGCTCTGCGAAGGAAGGTCACAATAGCTGCTCTATCGGCGGAGGCGCCCGCCTCCTCCCTCCCGGGTCTCGGAAAAGCTGAGGAAGAAGAGTGGGGGAGGGGAGCCCGGCCTGGGCAATGGCGCCCCGGGCTCAGGCCTCTCCTTCTCCCGGGGAGGACTTGCATCGGAAAGGGGCCAGTGGGCAGCCGAAGGAAACTGCGCCCCTCCCCAACCCCATCCCGAGACTTCTTCCTGGGGAGCGCACCAAAGCCTCGAAGCTGCTGGCCCCTCGCCGCCGGGCGCTGGGTCGAGGGTGCCCGGAGCAGCAGGCCTCTCGAGAGCGGCGGCGCCATTGTGTTCGCGGCCCCGCGGCTGGGAGGCTGCACAAAGGCAGCGCGGGGCGGACGCCGGCAGGTGGGGAGGGGCCGGGCCTCGCTTCGGGCTTTGGGCTCTGGAAGGTTTTCCTCGTTTGCCCAAAGGGAGGAAATGGTTTTTAGGCTCCGGCCGTGGCCAGCTCTGCCTTTTCCCTGTAGAGACTGGTTTGGGGGAGGTGGGATCAGGGACGTTCTGGGGGATCCTCCTGAGGCCTGAAGGGGTCAGGGCCTCAAGCTCAGGCCCATGGATGCGGGGCGGGGGGGCGGTGGCAGTCATTTGGGAGCCCCTGATTGTTCGGTTGAGACAATCAAACATGAATTAAAGCAGAGTAGAGATAAGGTGGCTGGAGTGGCCAGCTGCAAAATAGGAGGTGGGGGTGGGGAAAGATTTAGTCAGAGAAAGAGCTTGCCCTGGCTACCAGGAGAAACTTAGGACCCAGCCAGGAGTGGAGTGAGGAGACCCAATTGAGCAAACCAGGGGGATGGGGAAGTTGTGGAGGAAAGGCCCCTGTAAGGAAGAGTAGTCCCGGCCCCTGGAAAGGTGGTAAGAAAGGGCGATTACACATTCTGCCTCCTGGCTTTCAGACCTCAGCCTCATCCAGGGACCTGACAGAGAAAAATCTGCCTCTGATGGAATCATTAAGTTAACCATCCATTTGTACCATTTCTTTGTACAGGCTTTCAAATGAGAGAGAGGGAGAGAATATAGAGTGAGTACTTTCTCCTTGGTGCAGCCCTAAGCCTAGTCCCTATCAGAGACACATCAGCCAAATTGGTTTCCCAGGCCCCAGAGGCTGCTAACTTTGCTGAAGAGGACTTTCTGAATTTCTATCTGTAAGGAGTATTATTAAAAGATAGTGATTATCTATACTAGTTACTCGACCCTTCTCCCTCCCCCATTCTGTACCAGCCAACTGACGCTTGACTGAAGTGATTTTCTCAGCCAGTAGGCTTGGGAGTCTAGGCTCCCCATCTGTTGAGGTTTTTCATTAGGGAGGGTGAAGAGGATGTGTGTGGGTGTATGTTTGAATAACAAAAAAGAAACCCCACATTCTAATAAAAATGTATTTCTCTGCTTGACCTGGGGGAGCCAGAAGCTTGTTTACACCATCAGTATTCAAGGGATGGTCACAGGCCTGTTTTGACTTTATCCTGAGAATTAGTTGAAGGTTCCGATTGAAGTCAAGAATTGGTTTATCCCAGTTACAGATCTAGGAAGGTCCTCTTTATCTGGCAATTCTTGGCATTACTTGGTCCTTTCAGAAACTGTAAGAAAAGAATAGGATGAACAGAAGTTTGTATTAAATAAAAAAAGAAAGAAAAAAAGAAAGAAGGTTCCAGTCCCTACAGGCCCATATATAGCCTGATCACTTAAGGGAACTGCAACTTCCCAGAGAGGGTTTAGCTAACAGCGTGGGTGAGCAGACCTATACCTAGACACTTTGGGCATAGGGAGCTGAGACTGAGTGGCCAGTACACCCTCACCACCTCTCAGGACTGGCTAACTTAGATCTCTCCTGCAGAAGGTCTAGATGGAGACAAAAAAGATTGAGTGATGAATCCTATGCACTTACTGCATTGGTGGAGAGGATTATCACAGCGAATGAAATCATTGTTCCCTTGTCTTCTACTCCAGCTACAAATGCCCTTATTTTGGGGGCCCAAATTTGGTGCCAAATGAATTCATATACCTGGCCGAAAGCCCAAGCCTAAGCCCTTTCCTCAGGTCGCACACCCACCTTGACAAGTTGGGAAAGTACAAAGACAATTCAAACACTCACTCTCAGACCAGGTCCAGCCTGAAGCACAGAAGAAAGGTTTCCACACATGTAGGAAGAGCCAGGGTAAACAGGAGTCCACTCATCTGCAGTAGCAGAAGCAGGTGAAGGATCCCCGAAAGATCAGCATGGTGCAGGATACTACTTAAGTCTTCTTGTCCTAGCTCTTGTGGCAAAATATATTGACTGGTTCCTATATGTAGTCTGGATCATTTTAATAGAATAATAATATCTAGAAAATCATGGAAGTAGGATTTTAACAATAGAAAGGGACCAAGATCTTAATTTAAATCAGGTATCAGGTACCAGGAACCCTGGTACAGATGAAGTGTTTTTTCTGGGGAAGAGGACCTAAAACCAGGCCAAGAAGACCTGTTGGGGCTTTTTTGAAGGAGGGGAGAAGTGCATCCCTGACTTCTGAGGAGACAGGGAGAAAGCCTTTTGATGACTCTTGTTCAGAGAGCTGCCCTACGAATACCGCATCCCTCTCTCCACCTCCTCCGCAAGGGCACTAGGCCGGGCGGGGAAACTGAGTCGGTAGAGCTGAGTTCGATGCAGTGTCAGAGCCGGGACCAACCCCCCGCCCCCTTCACGCGTCTGCTAACCCCTTGGGGCCGCAATGCTGCCATCCCCGCCTCAGGCTAAAAACACACAAAGGAGGCCCTCGTCGGTCCTCGAAACGGGGGACAATCGGGGGAGGGGGCTGGCGTGGACCCCGAGTCTGAACACCTCCCTCCCTCGCGGTGAACAATAGACGTCGTCTCCCCGGGCGGTCGGCGGCACAAAGGCCGGCTTGGGCCGCGCCACCATGTGACGCGGTCGCTCGGCCTGCTCTCCCCGCGGCAGGCGCAGGCGGCGCAGCGCGGAGAGGCGGGCTGCAGCGGGTGGGTGGGGTGGGTGTTCCTGATCCACCTGGAACGCTTTCGGAAAGACAAACGGTGAGTTAATCACCCAACCGGCTGGCGGCCGCGTCCCCCTAGCCCGCAGGGAAGCTCGGGGAGGGGCTGGGGTGAAGGTAGGCTCTGTGTGTGTCTTGGGGGGGGGGGCGGGAGAGGTTAGTCCTATTAAGAGTTCATCAATCACCGGTGTGCACTTTTCGCTCGACAGCGGTTCCTTCTACTTCGGAGCAAGTCTGGGCCAGCTGGGATTCGACCAGAAACCGCAAGCGGAGGAGACGCAGGCACGCAGGCTGAGCTACCAGAGGGCGCGACCCGCCGCCCGTACACTGCCGCGCGACGCGCGAGGAAAGTGCCGACCGGTCACCTCCTCGCACCCGGGCCGCGCTGCCGCCTGCCAGCCCCGCCCGCGGACAGCGCGGGGCGCCCCCGCCTCCCCGACCAAGTGATTCTGCCTCCCCCGCCCCGCCCCCACGCACCTCCCGCTCGGCCCAGTGACACCCTTAAATGCTGCTGTCCCTCAGCCCCCCGGAAAGGGACAAATCCATCTCTGAAGGCAGGACAAGAAAAATCCCAACGGGTCTGAAGGTTCTTGCGAACACTGTTTTAAGACTTTTATAAAAGATACTCCTAGGGATCAGAATTCAGGGGAGAGTCTGAACTAGTTTCGTTCTCTTATTTACCTGCAAGAGTGTTTATATGGGAGGAAGCAGGGTGAGTCCTGTTGAACTTGGAACTAAACTTGAATGCCATTTAAAACAATAAAAATATACTTCAAGCACCAACCACAATGATATGCCTCTTCTCTCTTTTCTGATGTCAGGGAAGGATTGGAGTATTTTTACTTGAGCTCTTTTGGGTTCATTTTAGAAACACCGTAAAGGGATAGACTGCAAGCTGAGGGGCGGGTGTGTGTGTGTGTTGTGGGGGCTGTTCACAGCAGGAAAGCTTGAGTGAGAGGCTGGGGGAGCACTTTTATACCCCCTCTTGAGTGGTACCTGTTGTCTTCTTTGCAAATTATAAGAGTTCTGGGCTACCCTCTCTCTGACCTTTTTTTCTGAGTGACATCAGCTAAGAAGTTTCTGAAGTTAAATGTGTTACCTCAGCTCACAGGAAAGAGCCCTGAAGGACAGAAAGTCCCAGCTTTCTCCTCCTCCCCTCAGTCCTCTTGTCTCTCACTATCCTCTTGGGTGGAAATAACTTGCTTTGGAGAAATGTTCCGCTAACATTTTACCTCAGATAGATATTAGCTGAAACATTAAACCTTGCACAGTGTCCTGAACTCCTTGAGCAATTAAAATACTGGCCCTCCTGTCCTTGGTTCAGAGTCCTCTGTCCTTTCACCAATACCTACTATGTGCACTGTACTGGGCTCTGGGATACAGGATTGAGTTACTAATGGTGTATGCCCTTTGATCTCCTGGGAGAGAAGAAGAATAATCCTAAAAGTGTGTGACACATGCTGTCACAGAGGTGTGGCCAAAATGTTCCTGGAATAAAGAGAAGGAGCTAATCATGGTATTGTAGTGTCAAAAAAGGCTTTTCAGAGGAGGTGAATTTAGGTCCTTGAAGTATAGGAGATTTTTAGGCCTAGGAAGGAGGGACATACCTGGTGGAGAGAGCAGCACATGTAAAAGCAGGGAGGAAGAACAAGATCTGGACCTGGAACAAGAAGAGTAGTTTGGAGTGAGGCATCTGGCTGACAGAGAGGCCGTGTAATGGCCATGGAGAGAAGTCTGGCCTTAATGTGTGGACAATGGAGAGCCACTGAAGGTTTTAAGCTGGGACATGAGGTTATTTATTTGGAAAGCTAACTCTTGGGGTCAGTGTGTCTGACTGAAGAAAGGAGAGATAGGAAGGAAGAAGAACAAAGGAGGAAGCTGTGGCCATATTCCAGCCTAGAGAGAATTTAATTTAAAGAAGATGAAGAAGAGAAACATTTAGGAGGAAGTTAAATGTGTTGAAGAATTTACAGGTCTTGGTGATCAATTGGATGAGTGAAAAGGAAGTTGCAGATAAACAAACAACCCAATCAAAAAAATGGGCAGAAGACCTAATAAGACATTTCTCCAAAGAAGACATACAGATGGCCAACAGGTACATGAGAAGATGTTCAATATCGCTAATTCTTAGAGAAATGCAAATCAATACTAAAATGAAGTATCACCTCACAGCAGTCAGAATGGCCATCATTAAAACGTCTACAAATTATAAATGCTGGAGAGGGTGTAGAGAAAAAGGAATCTTCCTACACTGTTGGTGGGAATGTAAATTGGTGCGGCGACTACAGTATGAAAGTTCCTTTAAAAAACTAAAAATACAGATACCATATGGTCTATCAATCCCAGTCTTGGGCATATATCTGCAGAAAACTCTAATTTGAAAGGACTCATGCACCCCAATGTTCATAGCAGCACTATTTACAATAACGAAAACATGAAAACAACCCAAATGTCCATCAACAGATGAGTGGATAAAGAATATGTGGTGTATATATACAATGGAATATTGCTCACCCATAAAAAGAATGAAATAATGCCATTTGCAGCAACATGGATAGATCTAGAGATTATCATATTAAGTGAAGTCAGAGAAAGACAAATATCCTATGACATCATTTATATGTATAATCTTAAAAAATTATACAAGTGAACTTATTTATAAAACAGAAATAGACTCACAGACATAGAAAACAAACTTATGGTTACCAAAGGGGAAAGCAGTGAGGCGGGGAGGAGAGGGATAAATTAGGAGTCTGGGATTAACATATACACACTATTATATATAAAATACAGAACCAACAAGGACCTACTGTATAGCACAGAAAACTATATTCAGTACCTTGCAATAACCTCTAATGGAAAAGAATCTGAAAAAGAATATATATATATGTATAACTGAATCACTATGCTGTATACTTGAAACTAACCCAACAATGTAAATTAAATATACTTCAGTTACAAAAATGATTAACAACAACAACAAAAGTTGTGGAAGTTAATCCCTAGGACTCAATTTTGAGGCCTAAGAGGGTAGTCAGGTAATCCACCCCAATGAATAGAGGAGGAGGAAGAGACTTTGCAGAAGAAATGAATGAGTTTGGGTTAGGTCTATGTACTTTGTTTTCTGCTTTGCTAACTGACATATTGTGTGACTCTAAGAAATTCACTTAATCTTTCTGGCCTTCAGTTTCATCATCAATGAAACAGTCAATAAAGATATCTACCTCATAAGTTTGCCATTAGAGCTGTGTGTGTGTGTGTGTGTGTGCGCGTGCACGCGCGCGTGCACATAGGCATTAGGTATTATCTTCATCAGGTCCAAGTGAGTGACCTATATAAAGCTAAAACCTAGGGAGAACATCCTTTTACACACACCATGCTGATCAATACTTAGATCCTGGGTGGCCAGTGAGAAGTAAGTCTCAGGGAAATGGAAAACAACACCCTACTGTTTCCCAGATATTGAATCTAAATTAATGCTTAGGACTAAGTCAGAGCAGATTGCTAATCAGAGCCCCTCCGCTTTGGGAGGGTACTCTCCAGAGAAACATGCAGAAATGTGGTCTTGGTATCAGTCCACTAAAGAGGGGGCCTCTTAGCAGATGTCTGAAAGCTTCTGTGCTTTTTTATACCATGTATCTTTCAGGGAAAGCTCGAAGCCACCCATTCTCTTTGAACCTCCTTAAGCTTCCTTGTGGCACAATGTTGTATAGGAAAGAGTGTTGAACATCTGGCCTTGGCTGTTTACATTGGGCATGACTATAGTAAGTTGTTTATCTTTCTTCTGTGTTAGTATTAGCATTTGTAAAATAGAATTATGATAGTATCAAATCAGATAAGGAAGAATGACACTTTTTGGAAAAACTTATTTTTCACTTACCAGATTGGCAAAAATTTAAAAAAATTAATATTCAACTGATTTGGCAAGGGTGTGAAGAAACAGGAATTTTCATATGTTGCTGGTAGAAGTATAAATTGATTCACTTCTATCTAAGGAGAGCAATTTAACAATATATATCAAAATTGCCAAGGCAAGTACATTAGACTAAGTAACTTCATGTCTATGAGTTTTTCTAATAGGCAAAAACTTGAACACATGTTTGTAATAACAAAAGACTAAAAATAAGCTAAATGCCCATTAATAAGGAACTAGCTAAATAAAATTGTGGTAGGTGTATACAGTAGAATAGCATGAGGTTATAAAAATAAACCAGGAAGTTCTGTATGCATTTACATGAAATGATCTCCAAGATATAATAGGGGGAAAAGCATGATGCAAAAGAGTTGTAATATGCTATCATTTGTGTAAAAATGTGGGGAGATATATCTATATCTATCTATGTACCTAATTGTATAAGTATAAAGTATTTCTGGAAATATATAAGAAGAGTGAAGAAACTTAAAAACTTGGTTTCCGTGTGAAGAGGAACTAGGTGGCTGGGGAGCTGGGAGGAAGAAAGACTTCCACTGCATACCCTTTTGTACCCTTTGAATCTTAAACCATGTAAATTTAAATTTCTTACCTGCTATAAAAATAAAGGAGAAAAAAAAGAGATGAGTACAAGTATACGTGTACCTGTGTGTGTTCACATGTCCTTGTTTGTACTTGCTTATCCAGCTACATTAATCTAGGGCTACCTCTTGTGTCCTCCCAGGGCCCTGATGCTGAGCAAGCTCAACAGGAAATGAATGGATCTTTTACCCTTGCTTGGTAGAGGGTGTGGAAACCCAGGTTCAGCTCTGCCCTTTCTTGTGGAAGCAGCTCCAGGTGGGACCTTAGAAGTCTGGGGCAAAAGTTTAGCAAACAAATGGCAAAGGGATGGCTGCAGGCCTCCCAGTCAGCCATGCTGGCTGTGTGCTCTGCCAGAAACAAGGTGCCTCCTTGGACACTGTGTGCTGTTGCTCAGTATGGAGGCCACCACAGTGCAGAGGAGGGGCTGCCTGACTCCCTGCCCTTTTTTCAGACTGTGGAAATTCAAGAGACCCAAGTTGGTTCTCTCATTTTTTTGCAAGATGCTTTGCCTTTAACTTCTAAGTAAAGTGGCTTCTCTGCTAAAAGGAGAGGTTTGATGTTGCTTATCTCTAAGGGGCCTTCTAGCATTGACATCTTATGCTGTGAAAGGTCAGTCGTTGGCCAGAGTAACAGGGATAGGCCAAGGGATGGTTGGCCCCCTCTGGATCCCTAGGGCTCAAATGCTCATTCCAGACAGTTTGGGAGAGATGGAAGGAAATGAGAGTTGGCTCCTCTCTCCGGAGACTCCCATTCCTACTCCTTCCTTCTTCCAATTGCCTCAGAGCCACTCAGTTTTCTCTAAAGAGATTGGGAGAGACAAATCCCTTTCCTTCACTTCCTACCACGCCAGCATTCTCAAAGCACTATTTTGTCAGCAAAACTTGGGAAACTTCTCCTGACTATTTCTTACGGGTATTTTCTGGAACTTCAGCTCAACTGGATTTAAGTTTGACCTTGACCTTGACCTCTCTGCCCCTACCACCCAACAGGCTTCTGGACACTTTTCAGGCATAATCCTGCTTCAGCTAGCCATGCACTCTCATCATGCTGGGCAAGAATCACCCCTCTCTCCCCACACTGTCCTCCACCCCAGCTTTTAAAGTAGAAAATTTTCAAAGTGTGGTTCCAAAGAACCCTGCTCTAGGGGTTAGGTAGGTACATACAGTAGAATAGCATGAAGTTACCAACAGGCTTATTAAAAAGAAAGACCCTGGAGTCAGACCTTTTGGACTAGAATCTCTGGGCAGTGGAGTAGAGAGGGCCATGGGGTGAGGGGGGTAGGCAGCCTGAGGAATCTGCACACTGCACATTTAAATAAGCTTCTCTGCTGATCCCTACCCACATAAAGTGGTGCTGGGAGCCAGTAATCTAAGGACATCCTTTAGCCAACATTAGTCATAGTGAAGACACACTGATCTGCCCATTTTTATTTCTGTCCAACAAACTTGATTGAATGCCTACCATGTGCCAGGCATGGGGTGGTCCCACGAGCCTCTCATTCACAAAGCTCTCAGGGAAAGGCCCAGCACACTAAACTCTTCTCAGGGCAGGGCAGGTTATCAGACATCCATAGATTTAGAATTCCTGTCCTTAGGATCCCTTCTATCCCTACCTCTGTCTTGGGATAGAAGGATGCTGCAGAGAATGGCAAATCTTGCTTGAGAGAAAAGATCTCCCCTTTTTACCCCAGTGAGCAAGAGCCTTTCTATCCTTTGGGGCTGTGGAGCCAAGAGTTTACATGTACTCAAGCGTCTCCAAGGGATAACACAATGGGACTTGTGGAGAGGGGTTGTAAGAGGCTTCTCAGGAACAACTGTAAACATACAGAAGACCAGACCGCCACCCTCCATCACTTCTGTCTGCAGAAAAGAAGCTTGTTGTTCAAACGGGAGAGAAAGGTAGTCATGGGGGTTGGGTAGGGGTGGCTGCTGTGGTGAGCAGGATGGGAGCGATTTCAAAGCATTCCTACATCAAACACAACCTGGCAATCAGATCCCTCTGCCGTCACCTCCTGCTGAGAACTCACAGCACTAGGACCCAGCGGGGCAAGTGACCCTCGGGAATCCATGACTTGAATAAGCAATAAAATCAGTAAGACATTTCTCCCATATTCTGTGAATTTCCAGGAGACAAACTTTAAAGTCACTCAAAATATCATATATCTTTATACATATACTTCTCCCAATATCTTCCAATATCTCCTTAGAAAATTATAGATTCAGATTTTCCTAGAGTATGTTTATTGAATTGCTAAGATCTGTGCCAGAAATGATTCCCTTATTCCTTTGGTTTGAGAATATATTTTCCACACCTAACCCTCATGTAACAAAAAGGTCTTACAAACTAGGTCCTTGGCAAATGTTTTTTGAATCTCAGCCTGAGACGACCAGTGTCTTGACTTCAACCTGAGCAAGTCAAGAAGCAGGCAGGAGTGGAGATGGCAACTCTGAGCCCCAAGGTGTAGAGTATGCCAAAGGCTGGGAGATTCAAAGGAGTAGAGAGAAGGGTGAACAGAATGTAGTTTTCTGTATGCAATTATTGGGGAACTGTTACTGGGTCTGAACAAATATTGAACATCCCACCCACCCACTCTTAACCCACAGCCTGAAAATAACACAGTTTTTAAAAATCTCATTCTCTTTCAGGACATTTTCTTCTCTTAGCAAAAGCTCAATCTCTAAAATTTTGCTTCAGGGAAATAGTGTGGACAGCTTATGGGTGCATCAAAGTCAATACTTAACTGGAACAGGAAGGATCCAACATTTGCTCCAAATGCTTAGCAGCAAAAACCTGGTCCTTGTTGCAATGAACACTGCCAAGTCACCAAGGCTGCCTGTTTTTCTTGAAACCTTAGAGAAAAGGCCCTTAATCTGATAGGTCTTGGTCAGATTCGCCAGTCAGGCTGGGTTTTCTGTCCTACATCCTGGGTTGCAGTCAGCTGGATGTCTTTCTCCAGAGAAGTTTACAAGGCCACTCTTCCTTCTTGACCCCCTAGGGCCTCTGGACCTCGAAGCTGAGATCAGATGTGTACCTTTTGAGAGTGGGTCTTACTGTTTTGAGCCAGGAGTGTGAGATCTGAGACGTTATACTGGTAAAAACTGGCCATTAAAGTCTAGCCAGCTGGTGGGATAAGGGGGCATTGTGAACTCAGCAGCATCTGATCTGCTGATTCTTTTGCATTAAGGATGCAGAAGGAGGACAGTGAAGAAATGCATCTATATTTGAAGCCTCAGCTAGCTCTGAAGAGCTCTGTCATTTCCCAACCAAGGTGCTAGAGAAGAGCCTTTACTTTTCTCTTTTTAAAAATTATTTAGGACCTTTGTCATGTGTTTGGGCTATAGGAGATAACTGAAGTAGCAACACCAAGTTTGAAGGGCTATTTCAGCACAAGATTTTTATTTCCCAATTAAATCCAAGAACTTCAGCAGTGCAGGAACCCCAGACCCTTAGCTTTGTGCTCACTCCTAGGTGTCTACCCTTTACCCTCCTGGCTCAGTTTCAGCCTCACCAGTGGTAACACTTTTGGTGTGTGTTTATTTATTCACAAGTTCATATCCCTGTAAGGAACTGGCTCCCTGGTCTGTGATGGCTTATTTTCCAGACTTCCTCAGAGTGGAATTTTAGGCAAGGGCTCAATCGTTCTTTCATGACAAGTGGATCAGTAAAAGAATAATAAAACCTTGGTCACCATAATTCAGAGGCTGTAATAGATCAAGTTCTCAAGGGCACTTGATTAAGCCAAGAGTAGACTCTTTATTCACACAGTTTTAGGAAACCAACCTCTTTCATTACTACTGTGTGTAAATAACATTTAATTTGTTATTTTTCCTACAGCCCCAAAGAGGGAAACATTAAAAAAAAAATGTTCAAGGAAGCTGAAAAGTTTGTCAATGTAAAGCTTGCCTTTGTAATAATCCTTCTACTCTTCATTTCCTGTGCCAATAGCACTTTTATTTCCCGTCTCTCTATACTCAGTAAACAAAACCATATTATCAAGGGAAAGACGTGAGCCCATTAACATTGTGAGCCCTCAGATTTCACTCGCAAGAGACGACGCAGCACTTATCTAATGGAGCAGAAGCTTTAATTGCTTAGAGGTACAAGCCCGTCCAAACCTCTGAGATCTGACCGGTCCCTGGGAAGCCTTTGCGCCCTAGAGCCAAGCGCCTCGAAGAAAGCGTGCACAGCACCGGTGCGTGTGCCAGCCTCCCAGGGAGGAGCACAGAGAGGGTTCCACCTCAAGGGCAGATTCTTTATTTTGACAGTGTAGACAGAGGGGGAAATCTGCTTAACTTCCCACAAGGCAGAAACTATCTTCTGTCCAAATCAAAACCTGGCACTCCAACACTCGCCCTTATGCCGCCACAAATGGAAGGAGTGGAAGAAGCTGGAGAGAATGCTGTGAAGTAAAGTGAAAATCTAGTCTAAAAGTGAAGATTTTGTGCCGCCCCAGGTACACAGCTCCTACAGCATAAAATTTAGTCCCAAGAGTCTGAGGGAGGGGAAAAAGAGAGGGGAAATTTAACATCTACTCCAGTTTAGAAGAGGGATAACACCAGTGCTACGAAAACTGAAAAAGCATAAGGCTCAAGAAAAAGGGAAGAGAAATAAATTTACCTTCTCCGGAGAAGGCTAGGAGCGGTCCCCAAGGGCCGAGCTCCACGCTTCCTTTTAACCCTTTCCCCATCGCGGCGCCCACCACCCACTAGCCACCCACGATGCAGAAGAACATCCCCTACATCCTCTTGTCCTCACCCGAGCGGCTAGTCCTGCCTCTCTGCCCCTACCTGGTTCAATACCTGTCCGGGGAGTAAGCGACCCGCGCTCTCGCCCCGCCCTTCCCCAGGCAGCCCCGGGCGGGGCGCCTCTCCTCCGGGCCTGGGGTCGTTGGGCAGTGACCTCCCGCCGGTTTGGCAAAGTTGGCGGCGGGGCAGGCGCGTGGAGCCGCGCGCCAGCCGGGACCCGAGCCGTGCGGGGACAGCGCCCATTGGCCGGCCGGCGCCACGTGGCCAGCCCCGCCGCTATATTAGGCCACTATTTACCCTCGGCTCGCTTGCCATGGCTCGGCGAGGGCAGCTCGTGTAGAGAGGAAAGGCAGAGCGGCGCAGACCGCGGCGGTCCTGCCAGCCCCGCACCCGGGCCCGGCCAACGCGCTCAGGTGGGTGGGCCGGAGTCATGAGCTCCTACCTGGACTACGTGTCTTGCGGCGATGGCGGGGGCGGTGGCGACGTGCTCAGCTTCGCGCCCAAGTTCTGCCGCGCCGACGCCCGGCCCGTGGCCCTGCAGCCCGCCTTCCCCCTGGGCCGCGGCGACGGCGCCTTCGTCAGCTGCCTGCCCCTAGCTGCGGCCCGAGCGGCGCCTTCGCCCCCGGGCGCCCCTGCGCAGCCTCCCGCACCGTCCCCGGCCGCGCCCGCGTTCGCGCCGTGCCCCCTGGAGGGGGCCTACGAGCCGGACGCCGCAGCTGCCGCGGCGGGGGCCGCGGACTACGGCCTCCTGGGGCCCGGGCCCGCTTACGACTTCCCGTGCGCGCTCGGGCGGCCTGCCGACGACGGCGGGGCACACGTCCACTACGCCACCTCGGCCGTCTTCTCGGGCGGCGGCTCCTTCCTCCTCAGCGGTCAGGTGGATTTCGCGGCCTTCAGCGAGCCCGGCCCCTTCCCGGCGTGTCTCAAAGAGCCTGCCGACGGCCACTCCGGGGCCTTCCAGACTGCTTCCCCCGCTCCTGGCGCCTACCCCAAGTCCGCGTCCCCGGCCTCCGGCCTCCCGGCCGCCTTCAGCACGTTCGAGTGGATGAAAGTGAAAAGGAACGCCCCGAAGAAAAGTAAGTACTTGGGCCCTGGACCGACGGACCCAACTAGGGGTGGGGACGGAGTTTGCCCGGCGGAATTGCGCCGGGAGCTCGCCAAAGCTGTTTCTCTGGACCGCAGTTTGGGTTTTATGGGGAGAACGCGGTCCGGGCATTACTAAAGTAGGCGAATCACTTGGGCGTGCTCCGAGTGCCAGGTGTAAAGAAAACTGCATGAAGAAGCCCTCCGTGGAGCTTTTCTCCCAGCACAACTGTGTTCAGAGACCCAGGAGGGCTGCGCGGTGACTGATTCTCATGTAGCCCCAAGGATCAGATCCCCCGAGACCTGCCATCGCGTCCTCTCGCCCCGCTGACGCCCTGTCTTTACGTTGCAGGCAAACTCGCCGAGTATGGTGCCGCCAGCTCCTCCAGCGCGATCCGCACGAATTTCAGCACCAAGCAACTGACAGAACTGGAGAAGGAGTTTCATTTCAATAAGTACTTAACTCGGGCCCGACGCATCGAGATAGCCAACTCACTGCAGCTGAATGACACCCAAGTCAAAATCTGGTTCCAGAACCGCAGGATGAAACAGAAGAAGAGGGAACGAGAAGGGCTTCTGCCCTCCACCACGCCTGTGGTTTCCCTCCAACTAACCGTCTCAGGAACGAGCCCCACGAAGTCTGGCAAAAACCCGGGAAGCCCTTCTCAGGCCCAAGAACCTTCATGAGGTTTAGTCATGAGGCTGAGGAACCGCGGCCTGCAGAATTCATAGGCTACCCACCTCTACCTAGACTTGCCAGCTCAGTTTGGAATGGAGGTGGGCATGGACAGAAATAATTGAGGTTTCATTTGGGAGAGGAAGTGTCTTAGTTGGCTTCTGAGTTCCAGACCATGGGTGTACAGATAATAACTTGAAGTCTAAAGTCACTCATTTGTTTATTATTTGTGTCTTATCAGGGAAAAGGTGCCGAGCCACCAGCCCAGCCCTGCTGCTATGTTGCCTAACTTAGTCATATGCAATTCTCACAATTCTTGAGTACAGAGTGGTAGAGCATTCCTTACTGAGCTCTGCCAACCCCCTGATGTGCTCAGAAGAGCAGCTACCCAAAGTTTTATCTGGTTTTAATTTAAAAGACAAGGCTATATGTATTCAGCTTCTAGAGTTGACCAAAGCTTGTTAGAGTTAGGGCCTCCTGGATGTAGCTAAGCTGCTTCAATGATGATCTTCATATTTGCACTACAGTTTTTTTTTTTTTTTTTCCTCTTTAAAAAGCGGTTTCTACCTCTCCATGTGCCTGAGTGAAGATACAATCACTGTTTAGTTAGTAGCTAACAAATCTGCAGGGTGGGTAGAGATCCTGAACCACACCTTGACTCCAGTTACTTAAACTTGAATGTAAATATATACAGTATGTATATTTTTTAAAAGTTTGCTTGCAGTGAACTTACATGTGACATTTAATGTCATAGCATGTAAAGGATTTGAACTTTTTTTTGTAATAAAAATGACAGAATCTGCTATTCCTTTTCCTTATGCTCCTTTCATTTTGATTATCTTTCTTTAAAGATGATTAGGTTTCTTCTATTTGGAACTTCTCAATTCTGCTATGGGAATTTGTTAGGTTGACAACTGTAAAAACAGTACTTTTTAGAGGTTGTGTATGCAAACAAGTTGGGGACAATTTTCTGAACAGTTTAAGGGAGGAAAAAAACCCCTACTATGCCCAATATCTTCCCAAATATGGAAGTATTTCCTTACCTTCAGTGCTCTACCTTTATGGCATATATAGATGGCACATGAAATTGAGGCGTCCACTGTGGGAGTGTTGTAAAGCCAAGGAGATATAGCAGAGAGATTCCTTGTTCTTTTGTCTCCTGCTCTCAAAAGGAAGAGGAAGGGCAACTTGAAGTCTGTGTTAGTTGGTTAGTGTTCTCTGAAGAAGGCAGCTGCACATCAAAAAGTCTCAACGTCTGAATTCCCATTTGCAAAGTGAAGAATTACAAAGGAGGCTGGGAGAGGCCAGTAGTCGGAGCTTTCCACTTCCTGTAACCCAGACTGAGCATCTAGCCTTATAAGAGAGCACAGAGGGGTCTTTTTGTTTTTAAAAATGAAATATTTTCAAATGAATTCTTTGGAAGAAGTACAAGCACAAAATTTGAAAGTTGGCAAGAGGACATGTGGCAAAAACCCTCAAACTTTGTCTCTCCACCCAGCCCCCAGTTCCCAACCCTGAAGGCCACCACGGTTGAACAGGCTTTTATGTAACCTTACACGAATTACTTGAAAAAGTGCAATGTTAATACACAAATCAAGTGGTTATTTGGGACAACTGTCAGGGCAGGTCATTTTTCTCAGTTTACAGATAACTATAGCTATATCCTTAAAATTCTCTGTATAATTCAAGTGAAAGACTTGAAAGCCCAAAATAATTCAGATGAGAGCCTCAGCTCTCCTAGCTGGATTTCTAGATTCTCCTGTAGTACTTCAAACCCCAAAATTCAGACGTCTAATAATTGTGGACGATTCCTTTTCCCATAAAACAGTAATGTGATTTATTTTCTTAGAAGATTGAAATTACACTTAAATTCCTGTCCTTTGCACTCCAGTTATGTGGGTTTGAAGAAATAAAATTATCAGCTTTAGCAAACTCAGCTGATTAGGGGGAAAAGATACAACTTAGAAAGCAGGTCTCTCAATATTATTCTTATGTTTCACCCTCTGCCCTTCACTAACTTGATGCTAATCAGATCTTGTTTGAGACAACAGCCCCCCTCTGAGCTCTGTACTGTTTGAAAAGACTTGTTAAGGAGTGGTAATCTGCATGCTTACAGCTACCTCCCGGCTTCCCCTGCAGTGGTCTTTGACAAGACAATGTTTCCTTTTTGATAAGCATTCAAATGTACACCTAAACAAAAAAATACCAACATGCTTGGTCATTTCCTTAATCTACCACCCTTTTCTCTGAGAAAATAAAGCTTTTCCTTTTGAAGCTACTACTAGCACTTAGCCCTGATGGATGTTTTCCCTGATGAAGGTGGCTATTTTGACATACGTATAATGCTGTTCTATGAATCAGGCCAATATTAGCTATTTTTTGACCAACCCCAGGGATCTTTAAAAGCTTTCTTAATGCAGATCTCTATACAGCTATATTCAGTAGTAGGGAGAGCCCAGGCTGGAGATCAGGACGAACTAGGTGACCTCTAGAGGTCCCTTCCAGCAATGAAAATGCTACAGAAACAATTCAATGACTTCTGCCTATTTCATTTTAGGCCTATCTTTGGAAGAGAGTTCAGTTCTAAGGAAGCAAATGCAATTCCTAGGAGTAGGATGATACTGTGGTTATAAAGGAAAAGTGGATTTTAGACATTACTAAATACATCTCATCAGTGGAGATACCTAGCCCATGTGGATGTTAGTAGGACATTCTCCTTCACATTATTCAGAGTTTTGTGTTATTCTGAGTCAAATTTTCCATGAAGTATGATGGTTATTACACAAACTGTGAAACTGCTAAAAAAAAAAAATTCTATTTTATAAGATTATGAACCAAATATGCTAATTTACCCTCCAGTGACTCATTACAAGAATGAATACACAGTAGACAGTTCTGTCTGTTATATAATTAACTATTCAATGTTTCTTTGTCTTCACAGAATGACCATGTGTCTATTTTTCTGGATTGAGAATAGTTGGGAGTGAGAAAGAAGAAATAAAGCATTTAATAACATAAAAAAATTTCACTAGTTAACTACTAGCAAAGAAAGAACTTCTTGTTGTAAAACCTAAAGCAAACTTGCCTAGGTCCTCCAAAGATTAATTGTATGTGATTTATTCTGCCTCAATCTTAAATATGGTGAGACCTGGGACCAGAGGAGTTTATAGCCGATTATCGTGTCATCAGAAAAGGGGAGCAGGTTCGGAATTGCATTAACTCTGAAGCTCTTCATTATTTCTTATGTTCAAACAAATGCTCTGTATTTGCTGAATATTGAATTTGAAAGCCTCAGGACCTAATCAGTTTCAGAGAGATGTTTAATTTGACCACAGACCTCCCAATGAGAAAAATGCCCATTGTTAAAACTTTATTTGTGGTTTTAAAGTGAAACCATACTGGACATATCTCACAAATAATGATAAATCTCCATCTAAGTAAAAATCAAGGTCTTCATGGTTTTGAATTCCATAGCGTATTTCTGGGGCATGAACATGCAACAAGTATACAAGATAGTATAACTGCTTCTGAAGTTACACTTTTTACACAGAAATATAATTTCAGTAGAAACTTCGAATTCAAGAGAAGAGGAAAGAAATCCTAAGTATTGGTATGAAAAGAAGGTCTATTAGACTGTAAAGAGTTAAACACTATCACTTCTACTTCTAATAGTCTAAGTGATACATTTAATGAATATCAAGGATGGCCAAACAGTGCTCATTTGACTTTTAATATCTAATAAAGGTAGTCAGTGACATTTTTGAGGCATTTCTAGAGGGTTCTAGACTGTTTAGCACATCCCAATTTTAAAGGTTTTGTACAGCCTAAACTACAATTTGAGGGAAACTCTTTAAGAAAAAAACTCCAAAACCTCAAAGTCATGAATACAAAATTGCTAGGGCATCTTCCTGGACCTGAAGGGCCCAAGTTAGTAAGCTTAAGTTTCTTTGGGTTCATGGTAAATCCATTTCTGTCCCTTCCTGACATGGTTGCTCTGTTCCCACTACTCAGCCATTGCTTGTAAGATGACAGCAAAAATTACTTTTCTCCAACATCTTGGAGCCAGACTTCCTGTTTACTCCTATTCAAGTGCATCAAAGAGCTGATGATGTGAACCGTGGCAGGTTGGGGCTCTGTTCTACGCTCTAAGCACCTCAACCTCACTCTGCTCTTCTGGGCTACTGGCGGGCTGAATTATTTCTCTGCCTTGGAAGAGGAGCTCTGGCTCATCCTGGAGATCCTTTCCTGGTGTGTCTCCTTCTCAATGATACAAACAGAAGAGAAATACAGAGCTAGAGATGACACAGCTACACAACCGACTTCTAAGCATTACCTGGAAGGATGGAATCCCTGAGGCTGAGGTACAGGACTGTGAAAATAAGAATGCTGTTCTTAAGGGAGGAGACCTGGATTTTAGCACTAGTTCTGTTTTCTGATTAAAAGGGAAAATAACTTCCCCGGTCTCAGTTTTTCCTATAAAACAAAGAGGGTTGTTCTCATGATCATTACATTCTGTTATTACCTTAGTATTCTTCTGTATCCTTTACTCTGCTGATTATTACTGAAAAGTTGATTTAACAACGATGTAGCTCTGTAAGATTAGCATCAAGAGGCTCTTATTGAAGTAATATCTGAGGCCTTGGAAAGTTTATCTAGCTTTAGAGTTGTGTATGTATGTGTGTGTGTGTGTGTGTGTGTGTGTGTGTGTGTGTGTGTGTGTGTGTATGTGTGTGTTGTATGTGTGAAGTAGGTAATGTTTCTCATTGGTCTTGACCTGATGAACAAAAAAGCTAACAACAAACAATGGTGATACCTCCCACCCTCAAAGTTACCACTTCCCTTGAACAGATAAATTAGGGTCTGATAAGAAACTTTTCAAATGGGTGTCAGCACTTCACATTCAGAGTCTCAATCTCCTTGTTCTTAATTCCCTATTTCACCATTTCAGAATAAAGATGTAATTCTGAGTCTCTTTTCTTTTAAGATTCCAAAGTAAATGCTCTGTTCTGCTGAAGACAAGAGATATGGGTAACCAACTCACCCCTGTTTTCTGTCACCACATTCTGCCTGTTTTTCCTTTAAAATGTCTCCTGCCTGTTTTCCTTCTCCAGGGGGGTCAGGCTTTATCATCCCTCATTCAGCAATGCCATGGATGCCTTCCTGGCCTCCTTGCCCCCAGTTTCCTTCCTGGCCAATCCATTTTAAAGCCCTGTCTTCATCATGTTGTTCCAGTTTTAAATTCCTGGTAGCTCCTGGTGCCAGTGGGAGAAACTCAAATGTCATTAGCCTGAGACTCAAGTCCCTCAACTTCTATATCCACCCACATCAATTTCATATCATTGCCTGACACAAAAACTTCACCCCAGTTGGTGTGATCTGGTCATCTTTTCCCCAAGGAAATGTATGCTTTTCTGCCTCGGAACCACTTCTCATGCCATTCCTCTCTCGTAATCATCTCCCACCTTCTCTTTGCCCATCGTAAGTCATTCTTTATAGCACAGCTCAAATCCTATCACCTCTGTGAAATCTTTTTGTACCATTCAAGTTTAAAGTGAGCTCCTCTGAGTTTCTGTAGCATCTATTGTTTGTCTGACTCGTTCAGTACATACTATCTTGTGCCATTTTATGAGGTCTCTCTCTTCCTCTCACTTCCTCTCTCCTTCTCCCTCTGCCTGCATTGTCTCCCTCTTCCCTCATCTCTATACTGTTTGATGACATTGGACTGTAGTTTTAGTAGATGAAGCATGCAGCGCTACTCAGTAAGTGCCTTTGCTACTGGGGGAAGAATACTATAACCACTTGTTTGCTAAGTATTCTTTACATTTCATTATTTACAGTATAACACAAGCTATTCTTGACCACAGGATGAGATAAGAATAGGAGGCTAGCAGGTGAAGGAAGGAGAAGTATTGACTTCCCTACTTGGGCTTCAAGGCACATTCTTTTGATTGAACACATTGTAAACCAACAAAGGGTGTGAATCTTGTCTAAAATGATCCCTTTTATCCTTACAGAATATAATTTATAATGTACTTCGGTTGTTGTTTGAGGCTTTCTAATATATTGCATTAGTTACTTGTTACAGTTATTTGAGTACCTATGGGAACAGAACCATTGGAGGAGGATTGTTGAAACCAAACAAGGTCTAGTGTGAGGTTTCTCAAGAAAGGTCTGGAAACAATTAAATGTAGTGGTTACAAGAATGCACAGTGGAGGTAGACAGGCTTGAGGGCAAATATTGCAACAGATGACTCACTGTCACTCAGCTCCACCTTCCTTTCTTAAAAATGGGAACTATAATGTCCTTACTTCATTGGCTTTTGAGAATAAATAGAGATAATACATGCAGATTGCTTAGCACAATGTCTGATGCTTAATAAACGCTCACTAATTATTAATACAGGATGGATTATGAGAGTTGCAGGAGGCATCTTGAATGAAAAGATGCAGGCTAAGGGAGAGAAAAAAATTTATATATATAACAAATATTTATTAAGCTCCCAGGTGCCAAGCACAGATTGTTCACAACTAGAATTAGAGAGATATGGGGACAGGAACAAGAATTGCAGAGGATCAGGTTGGAGAGAGTAAGTAAAGGTTTACGGTTATCGATAAAATTAGGAAAGTTTGGAGGTATGTGATAGCAGACTAAAGTAAAATGGTAGTTAATGGGTACTTGATGAGAACAATGGCTGAGCACTCACTGAATTAAGTAAGAGCTCAGGACCTCAGAAGAAGCCTGGGGGAAACAAAGGACGAAAGGGGCATTAGACCATTAGACACTGCTTCCAGTTTTCTGGGTCATTCCAGGCAATGCACAAAACTTAAATCCATCACACTTCTGCTCAATTTTTCCCTATCCAAAGGACATGTGAATTCACATGCATGTTATTTTGAGGGTCAGGTGTCATAAATTAGAACGCAGTGATGATTTGCATGAGTTTCCTACACTTTGGCACCTCCCCATGTTGAATGAACCATCCTTAAAAACAGACTGGTCCCTGTGTTCTGTTGACATCAAAGTTAAAATAGGATCAACATTATTTACTTTGTTGCTGCAGAAAGAAGAAATTCCTCTCTCTACCTACTCTGGCAGTAGGGAATTGTGAATTTTCTCAGCTGTGCATAAACCTGCAACTATTTTCAATGTGGGCTTATGAAAGTCTGCTCTTAAACTAAAATAACAACAACAACAACAACAACAACAAAACAAAAAAATTTGCTGCAAAAAAACCACTTTGAGGTATTACATAAAGTCCTATAGAAAGTATTTTATAGAAAGTATTTTATTTTTCTTAAATGCCTATAACCTCATTGTCAAAATAATGTTAGTATTCAATTGCTTGTATGAGTTATTACCCTACCATATATAAATGTTTATATCTCCTCTTACATTTGAAACCCGAGCTACATTTCAAATTCATGAACTGTGCTGGCTTTACTATAGGGGGCAAAAAAGAAATGATTAGGTTATGAAAAAATTGTAGAAAACATAGATTCAATGTAAATAAATAAAATGATCCACAAAGGACAAATTAAAGCTATAATATTTCAAATTCAGACAAAGATAGCATACTATTTGTCAC
Source organism: Camelus bactrianus (assembly GCF_048773025.1). Taxonomy (NCBI): domain Eukaryota; kingdom Metazoa; phylum Chordata; class Mammalia; order Artiodactyla; family Camelidae; genus Camelus; species Camelus bactrianus. The sequence goes on from NC_133543.1 coordinate 56,512,843, forward strand.
TAAAATCTTCAATTGACTTTAAAAGCAATTTAAACTTTCTTGGGTCAACCTGCCAAGGAGCCCAATTTATTCTTCTATTTTGACTGCAAATAAAAGCCCACATGACCAGAATAATCTATTTTTCTAGCAGCGTATGGTTCCTTTGCAAACTTCAAAAACAGCTGTGTTTTTGTCTCTGAAGATGCTTTGGAATTTGCCACATGGTGACACTATCCAGGAACTGTCCAAGTCCACTTTTATTGAAAGTTTGTGATTTTTGCCTTGGCCCTTGATTTTGAAAATGTATATATTTTATAAGAAAATATTACAGGTTTCTTACCTCATCCCATATAAACACATATTTTACATTTTAGTTACATATAATTACATACATACTTAAAATATGTAACATAAGTTACATATTTTATTACACCAATGAACTGAATGAACTTCATTCTGAATGATCAAGGATAATAAAGGTACTGCTTTATACCTGTCCCTAACTCAGTATGTAACACAAGGACAAAGACAAGCTAGCCCCAGGTTATTTGTAAATAGCTTCATATTTTCCAATTCCAAATTCTTTCAATTTTAGTTATAAAACATAATTATTATTTAGTTATAAAACATAATTATCACTCAGGACAAACAGAGTTAACTTAAAGCTTTCTCAATTAAGATTATGCAGTATTAGGGGCAGCTTAATAAAACTCAAAAACACATTTGGCTAGAAAATCCAAAGTTTTAAATATTTTCTCCCCGTAATGTCAGAAGGCTCTTTTAGAGGCTGCTCTCTTAGTGAAGAAGAAACAGTTTTCTGTTAGTTTTATCTGTTTCCCTCTTTTGTTAAATTTAATATTTTTACTTAGAAAATAATATGCATGGTATGTAGCCAGTTTTATAAAATTATTTCTGTGTACCAAACTCCCTCTCCATGTGTTCATCTATGATTCCTCATATCTATGTATATAGAGAGATGTTAATGTTAATGACTATTTCTACATAGTAGAATTTTGTTTTGTTTTCTTTGTAGTACATTTCTATATTGCTTAAAATTTTCAAATAATGAATCATTAAATGTAGAGATAATAAAGTCATTACTTTAAAATATATGAAAAAGGGAAAAATGCATTTAGTAGCCACAGTCTTTGCATTTATTTTTGCCAGTGGAAGACCCCAGAGGAATTAGATAATGCATCTCATGTGCCAATTCCTGAATAATTAAATAAAAATGTCTGTAATATACATGGGTGTACACATGAGTCAAATAAATGATAGATAAGGTCTATCATTCATTTCTTCAACAGGGAATTCAGCACTCGGGTGTCACATATGTTCAATTTTCATCCTACCAGTTGGAAACGGCTCTGAATTGTGTTGATAAAAGCAGAATTCATGATTAGCAAAAAGATAAGAATACCTTTCGCTTAAATAAAATGGAGACCCAAGAAATATAGAAAACTATTCTTCCAATTATCATTTTTCCATACTTTTAAAGCAAAACTAAGTAAGTGCTGCTTCTGAGGTTAAAAACTAGTTTATAAAGATACAAGCAAACTTTTTATAAAAATGCACATTCTCAGTTACCTTTACATTTTTCTGCAGAGCCACAGCAAAACAGTCTTTAATTTCTTTCTTGCATTTCTGTTGCAGAAAGACAAAATTTCACAGTGATCTGTGAGATAAACACACAAAAGAAGAAGTCTAGTTAAGCCTCTAGGAGGATAGTTAAGAGTTAGATATCCATGATGAGAAATGCTAATTCTTTCACTGGTTTTATTTCAAAGTTGGTTTATTTCGTTAGCAACTTGTTACCTCTAAGTATGTGTGACTAAACTTAAAATACATATATATATATATATATATATATATATATATATATATATATGTTTTCTAACTGTGTTAGGTAATCTTCATTTGTCTGAAATCATTAAAATTCTATGGAGCATCTATGGTACTGTCGTTTGGTTGTTTGGGGTTGCCCAGTATCCCCTCCTTCTTCCTCTAAGAGTCCTTCACGTTTTCTGTAGGGAGAGGAATAACTGATTCTTGAGCCCATGGAGGTGATGCCAGCCCTGGGCATGAGCTTGACTTACATTCAGGGTGTCCTTGGCTGCCTGTGGAGCCACCTCCAAGCCTAGTTCCACGGCCCTCCTGGAGATAACTAGAGTTAATCTTTTTATTTGTTTTTTGTTTAAACAAGCTTGAACGGGTGCATTGTTTGTCTCTAGGAACCCTGTGTGATGCACTGCCCTCAAGGAACTTATAAACTCAGTAGTAAAGGAAATCAGACAAGTCTAAAAATAGCGTTAAGTGCTTTAGAGGAGCTTGACATGCTTTGGACTGTGTCTACACAGCACAAAATGAAGTGGCCGTCGGGCACGCATCCAGTTGCTTTAACAAATTTGGCAGCCCACTGAATACATAAGGCTGCAACGTTGAGCATGAGTACTGTGGAGAAGGGGATCCTACAGCTTCCACTGGGAACTGGTTGGGAGCTGCTTCACAGACTCAGGCAATGGAGAAGTAGGGTAGGTAATTCTTTTGGTTCCTAAAAAGTTTTTCAGCTCAAAGGGAATTTTGGACTAAATGATGACAAAGATCCCATTATCAGTCACTTCTTGATTGCTTTCTTAGTTTGATTAATTTTAACTCCTTCTGTTTCCAAACCCTTCTGTGCTCCACCCTGCACTCTGCACATCTTCCTTGTAGAGCAATTGCTGCTTATTGCAGTGACCTGCCTCCATGTGTCTCTTCTCCAGGGCAGGAGCTGTAATATGTGCACCTTCCTACCTCTGGATTCTCCACCATATCTGTTTTTTTGCTGTGTTTAGTGGTATGCTGATTTTATCTACCATAATTACTGAAGAGTTTTTTTTTTTCCCCCCAAAGAATTGTATATGTCCCATGTGCCCCACTCTGATCCTTTAAGAAAGTGCTGCCTCCCATGCCTGGGTTAGAATGATAAAGTAAGAGAAGTTTGTGTCTGTATCTTCTTTTTCTGAGGCTCCTTCTGCCATTACTCTCTGTAGGTCTACCCCTACCTTCCAGTCTGTAGTGGATTAAGTCAGCTCTGAAGCACTAACTGGCAATGTTCTGTCTTAAACTGGTTACACAGGTTGTCTCTTATGGTTGTTTTTTAAACTGTGCCCAAAAGTTCAATGCACCCTTCTGCATGTATGCTATACTTCACAATCAAAATAAGCGAGATAATGCATGTTAAGAACATGTGTCTACCACTCCATGTACTGGGTTTCCCTCTGAATGAGACAGGAGACTGTTTTAATATGTTGAAAGCTTCTTCTAGAGGCAAGAATGAGACACAGGGTACTGAATACTGAGATGACATGCAAAGCAGTGTTGTGAGACGGATTAGATGAGATGAGGCGGAAGTCAGCCGGGCCATTTCAGGCTTCATTTCAATAGCCTTGATGAGAGATGTTGAAGGCTTGAGGCAAAGAAGAAGACAGATAAACATAAAACAGACACTTTGGAGGAAAAATGAGAAGGTGTTAGTGACTGATGCAAAAGAAGGGAGATAAGACCAGATACAGACCTTAGAGCTCTAGGAATAGAAATGACTAAAAAAAATGTTTTTATCATGATAAAATATACATAAATTAAAATTTACCATTTTACCCAATTTAAAAAGTACAACTCAGTGGTGTGAAGTACATTCATGTTGTTGTGCAATCATCCTCACTTTCCATCAGCAGAAATTTTTCATCATCCCAAACTGAAACTTTGTACCCACTGAAAACTAACGCCCCATTACCCCTCCCCTCAGCCCCTGGTAACATCCACTCTTCTTTCTGTCTCTGTGAATTTGCCTATTCTAGGTACCTCACATAAGTAGAATCATGTAATATTTGTCCACTTGTGTCTGGCTTATTTAACTAGCATAATGTTTTCAAAACAAATGATTTTTGCTGTCTCTCACCTCCACTAGAAGTCACATAAGATAAAATGGTATTTTTCAAAATGATATCAATTATATATACACTTGAATTAAAAAGCATATTTCTGGGTTTTCTGATTGCAAACTTTTGGATAATTGAAGTCAAATTTTTCTCTCTGTGTCTGGTGTGTAAGTGCTGTGTGAGTGTGTGTGTGTGTGTGTGTGTGTAAGGGGTACCCTCTGCTCACTACTGGGTGCTCCTCTACTGCTCAAGAGGACTCCCAACACCTGGAGATGCTACATGTTCAAATCTTTCTCAAATTCTCCCCAGATTCAAATGTATCTGCCCTGTCTCCTATTCCCTTTGGGCTCTGTTCTCTGCTAATAAGTCAAGGAGAGTAACAGCAAGTTGGTAGGCATTTCCCAGATTAAATATTTACATTTTATCAACAACAAGGTCCTACTGTATAGTACAGAGGACTATATTCAGTATCTTGCAATAACCTATATTGAAAAAGAATATGAAAAGGAATATATATATGTATAACTGAATCACTATGCTGTACACCAGAAATTGCACAACATTGTAAACTGACTATACTTTAATTGAAAAAAAAAGAGCAAAAAAATTTTACATTTTAACTAGGGATTTTTTTTTTTCAATAGGTACTAATGCGTCGTCCTGGAGACACTCTGGAAATGGAAACATCAGGAGAACAGCAAGCTGATGGAAGAAGAGGTGAGACTGGTGTGGCCAGGGCAGGCGTGGGGCTCTTCCAAATCTCCCGTGCAGGTGAGCACCCAGGATGGCTGCATGGCCCCAGCACAGCCCACTAAACGTGGAAGTGTTTTAGGTGGCATGAGGCAGGGGTGGAGGAGGAGCTTCTCACAGCACAGATCCTAACTCTTTGGGCTGGAAAGAGCCTTAGTGATTGCCTAGTCCAGTCCCAGAACATGGGCTTGGAAATCAGAGGGCCTGGGTTCGAATCCGGGCACCACTCCTTACTGTTTAACCTTGGGCATGTCATTTGACCTCTTCTATGCTCCAGTTGCCTGATGGGGAAATAAACAAAATGGTATCTAACTCATAAGATTATCTTAAGGATTAGATAAAGGCAATATATTAAAAAGTATCTTAAGGATGGTTTTTGGTATATAGTAAGCACTAAATCTATGTTAGCCATTCTTCACTTTACTCTTGAGAAAGACGGAGGCCCAGAGATATTGCACTGGTGGCACAGTGTAGAGCCAGGGTTGGAGCACAGAAATGGGAACCTTTATGTGGCCATGAGCTCTCTGGGTTGTTTTCTTTCTTTCTTTTTTTCAATTGAAGTATAGTTGATTTGCAATATTATATGAGTTTCAAGTGTCCAGCAGAGTGATATTTTTACATCTCTGGGTTTCTTGAAGCTGGGAGGACGGAGGAGAATACCAGGTCATAGTCAAGCATCTTGCACTCCAGGTCTGAGGGAGAAAATGTAACCTAATGCCCAAGGCACTACATTTTATGTTCTCACAATAGAAAAGAAGGCAGAGCATGGGAGGGGCTGCCTGATGCTGGAGGGGCTAACTGCCAGTGAGCCTCCTTTACACACACACACACACACACACACACACACACACACATCCCTACCTGTCATTTCACCATTTTTTTTTTTTTTAAGTGAGAGATTCTGGTCAAGTATAAATGCCCCTCAAGAGGGGTTATGTATTAACCTCCTGTATTAGTTATCAACTGGGGTATAACAAATCACCCCAAAACTTAGTGGCTTAAAACAACAGGAATCACTCACTAAACCTCCCAGTTTCTGGGGGTCAGGAATTCTGGAGTGGAGTGCAGTGGAGTGGCTGAGTGGTTCTGGCTTCAGGACCTCTCACGGGGTTACGGCCAGACGTCAGCTGGGCTGCATCAGTCTGAGGGCCTGACCGGGCCTGAGGAGTCACTCCCAGCGTGACTGGCAGCTCAGTCCTCTCTTGCGGGCCTCTCTGTCGGGCTGCTTGAGTGGCCTCCTGACATGGCTACCCGCTCCCTCCCAAATAAGCAATCCAAGAAGCCAAGGCAGCCCTTCTGATCTAGCCCCTGAGCTGACACACTTGACTTCGGAATGTTCTGTCAGCCTTACAGGCAGCTCGTCTCTGGGTGGAAGGGGACTAACAGGGTGTGAAGACCAGGAGGTGAAGGTCTCGGAAGCTGGTTCCATGCCCATCTTCAGCTCCAATCCTAGTTGTGAGTTAACCCAGGAGTAGGAAAAACATGGAGGGAAAGATGGGGTCTGGAGGGAGGCCTCACACTGGGCCTGATGGAGGAGGCAGGAAGTCAGGAAAGTGAGCTTTAATCACCGTTCTCTGCCAGAACACAGGGCCCGCAAGGCAGCCAGAATCAGGACGGTGCAGCCCGTGAAGGAAGTGACAGGCCTCAGAAACACACTTGTGCCTGAAAAATATCGATACAATGATTCCTCTTTGAAGCAAAGTGGGTGCAACTTTGAAGCTTTTGACAAATGTCCTGGTAATCACTGTCACCTGGCTGGCTAGTAGTTTAGATAGCTGCTGTTGCTCCTGCCAATTTAAGGTGTGTGACTGCAAGTCGGTCTCTCCACGTCTTACTGTCTCCATCTCTAGAATTGGTTTGACAATGTTAATTCACTGGTGGTTGTTTTGAAGGACAGGTTTATCATTACCAATACACAGTATATTTATTTTTGTGTCATCATTTTGCTTTAAAATGTTCATTAGTCTGTTTAAAAGATAGCACAAAGATCCTCATAGATGCATTAATCAACACATTTACTTTCTCATTTTTCTTTTAATTTTAGTTTTCAAATATACCCGAAGGCTACATCCATTACAGGGTAATGGACTGCAAAATCTTATTTAATTGCAATGAACATATTTACTGGAGTTACAGAAAAGAAAAAATATGTAATTCTGTCAACCTCTATAATGTAAAGGAATCAAAACCACCTCTGGCAATGAGTAAGAGAGTACTTCCCCGTGTCTTCCCTCTTACTCCCCTCTCTCCTCATTCATTCTATTATTTTATTTTTTAAGGAGGAGGTAATTAGGTTTACTTATTTATTTACTTTCAGAGGAGGTGCTGGGGATTGAACCCAGGGCCTCATGCATGCTAATCATGTGCTCCACCGCTTGAGCTGTACTCTTCCCCCTTCTCCTTGTTCACTTTACACCACCGACCTTGAGACCCTGGGCCAGAGCATCTTCTACACTCAGAAGGCCCTGGACACCCGGGGGCTCAGAACTCTTGGGAGATGGATGCAACTACCAGGCTCCTCATTTGATTCTGATATAGGGCTTTAGGGTGACTCACCACCAGCAATTTTCCAGAGCCTTCCTGCTCTGTAGACTGAAAATGCTCAACAGATCTATTGTTCAAGGGGCCCTTGGGTCATGAGCAGTCCCACCAGCTATGAGTTTTCTGGTGCATTCCCTATTCACCTCAAAGGCAGTATGAGCATTTTTCAAGGTGACTAACTATGGCCTTGCACCAACAATCTTATTTATGATTCCTGAATTATAAAATATTTTATTGGAAGACTTCCCCCACAAATTTCAAACTGATAATTTAAAATAGACAAAACACACAAGTTCAAACATACTTAATACACTCAAATTTTTCTAGCAGATCCTGGTACCATTACATGTACAATTATATTTAATTCACTCTAAGATGATTACTTCAGACTGGATTTGCCTGCTGTCTATTTCTGGTTCCTCGGGGATCCTGTGAAAAATCCAAGGAAACTTCTTGCTGATTAGACTGCAACATATGGCCCACACATGTGATTAGTATTCCTCCAAGGAAAAATGCAAAGGATTATATTTAGAATATGGGGTATGTGTTTGGTGGTTCTGGGTGACCCAGGGGATTATTAGATTCTTCATGTGGAATTTTCTGTAGTTAAAAGATGAGTCCAGAGTTCTGCCTGGTGTGGACATTGGAGCTCATCTGAGTTTTCTCAGGTGTGAGACCTGCTGTATTTTCACTATTGTGTAGTTTCTTGGAAGCTTTTTCTATGGCTCTTCAGAGATTTTCTGAGTTTCAGGGTCTCTACCACATATTTTAGAGGAGTCTTTTGACACAGATACTCTCTGAAGTAAAAATCAATAATTTGTGAACAATGTTATTGGCCCCCCCAATAAAATGCACTAAGACTATAATAGCATTGCCAGTTTTGCACCTACCTTAAATGAAATCATTCTAAATTTCATTTTACCTTTTTGTTCTGAGGTTTCACCACAACTGTGTTTTACCATGTATTTGTGGGACTAGAGAATGGGGCATGCTTTCTGATGAAATTCTGATGCTCGTGTTGTGGTCCTGGGAGGCCACACACTGATAAGTCAGGACTACTTGCTGCCCTGGTCCAAGGCCTTGGCTCAAGGGACTGTCTGAGATGCTCCACAGTCCCTTCTCCATCTTTTGGGAGGATGTCATGTACTGCAATCTGCACTCCTTGTTTTGTATGTACCCAACCTAAGCCACTAAAGTCCTGAAGAATATACATGCTTCCAGCTGCCTGTACTTGGCTTTTCCACCTGAATATCCTGCTCTCAACTCAGCATCAAAACCCCTGCCCAAAATACCCCTCAGGACTGGAATGTTCCCCTTCCCAACTACCCCACTGCTGTCACTGTAGTGACGCCTATTTCTCTCCACTTCCCCTCAGTCAGAAGGGAACTCTCGGGAAGTACAATTTACTTCATGGCCTTACACTAATGTCTGAGTCCCTTTCTTCATTTTTCTCTTCAAGTGTTTGGATTCACTTACCATATTCTTCTCCTTTGACATCACATGGGAAACTTTGATTACAGCTATTTTCCATGAGGCCTGTGTCCTTCCCTTAAGGGAAGTTTAGCCTTAATCCTGCCACCTGTGATTCTTCATGAACCATCTCCCTTTCTCTCTCAATCGTGCTGCTGCCTTGGGCTCTAGGCAAACGACAGAAAGCTTAGCTATTTTACCGTGCTCTCAAGGGCTGCCTCTAATAAGAATGTCCTTAACTCATCTGGCCTGATTTTCCATTACTGCCAAAAACCCTTTCACTTCAGTCAGGTTAATTTCCTCCTGTCTTTTGTGCATATTAAGCTCTTGCTTGCTTCTGTTGTTTTTCAGGCATTTTTTTCCTTCCTGAAATACTCTTTTTCCTATCTTCAGTTCTCCATATTCAGACCTCTGAGAACCCTACCTCACAGTAGCTTCATCTTTTCCTGCTCTTAAAATTAACAAAACAGATCAAAACCATAAAAGTGTGTTCATACTCTTTGATCCAGTAATACCATTTCTAGAACTACAGCCCAAGAAATTAACAATTAACAAATGAGAAAAAGCTCTGGTACACAAAGTTTCCTCTCCTATACAACATTATTGATGATAATATTGAAGAATTGAAACAAACTATATATCCAATAACAGAACAAAGTAATTATTAGACATTACTCTATAGGAATTTTGCATGCACAAAATGAATATTATAAAGACTGTAAATATATGAAAAAATTAAAATATAAAGCTAACTAAACATTAGAAATAGATTGTAATATTGTATGTATATAAACATTTTAAAATTGGTCTTTAATATGTAAATTTTAAACAAGCTTGGTTATTCTCCTTTTTTGAAAAGGGGAAAAGAGATAATTTAACACTAAAGACATTACTGACAAAAGAAAAACACATCCATTTACAAGTTTCTATGTAAATAAATTTGAATTTTTGTTAAAAAGAATCTAACATCTCTTATGTGCGTATGACATTCTAGTTAATTTAACATCATTTAATCCTTCCTTACAATATACCCAGTGAAGCAGGTATTATTAGCTCCATTTTACAGAAGGAAAAAAACAAGCCAGAAGAGGTTAAATAATTTTCCCAGGACCACACAGCTAGCAAATGGTAAGTTCAGAATTTTCACCTGGTTCTGCTGCATAATAATCTGAAACAAAATGTCCATCATTGAGAACTTGACCATTATAAACCTTAAAAAGTGGGGACAAGAGAAAGAGAGAAAGGGAAAGAAAATTTTGGAATTATCTACATGAACTTCTTCCTAAGGAGTAGTCAGACATCACAGAAGTTAATGAGGAAGGTCGTGTTGGCGGACGGGGTGACTTCTGGGAATTCTGATTGATCATTTGGAGCTTAAGGGTTACGATTTTGGTGACAATGATAAAATTGCTCAAGTACTTGAGTGGCTTGATTAGGATGCAACCCACCCTCAGAATCAGATAGGAGATTGGATGCTACCATCTTTCTATAGACCAGCAATTCAGCTTGGTACTTCATGACACTTTGGCTTCAAGTAATCTTTCAGCTTTCCAAAGGTAGTTGGAGCTTCAGACTCAGACCTGTTTCTGCAGTGACAGAGGATCCTGTAGCTATCTCCCATACATGGATCATAAGAAGCTGTGAGGCTTGGCAACCTTTGGCTGCAAGTGATAGCCTTGATCTGCAGAGAATCTTGCAAAAATAATGTTGGCAAAAAGCTAATTTTACTGAATTCGTGGAACTGGTAGGCACTGGTAGGGAAAGGGTATTTCAGAGATTCATACATTTTCCTCTAGGACTTAAAAGTGTGGATTCCTGATTGAAGATGACAGGTAGATGTTGTCTTTGAGCTTCTTCCATGCTCTTCAAGTTACATTAGGGTGGCCTAGGCACCATGGATGAAGTGCGAGTGAGAATTTATATTTCACAGTGGTTTGGTTATTAGGTCAACCTTTAATGCTACCCAGACTGTACTGTGCTTGCCAGAGCCTTCTGGTAAATAATAACATTAGTCAAAAAGTTGAGGTTGTTCATACCTGAAATAGCTCAATTTTTATTTTACATGGCTGTGGGCAGAAAAATTTCAGTGGTTAGTTTAGTTACAAGCACCAGCAGATAATTTTCAGAACAGTCCGTGGTGGTAGCATGAATTGGGGCAATACTGCTTGGAGGGCCGTTTGTTGCTTGAGTGACCAAGATAGGCAAGGATGGGGTGTATATTTGTTGTGTGGGAGAAGGGTTGAGGTAGGAAGGTTAAAGCTCATGTGCAGCCAAATCTTATTAAGGTAAAAAAGGAATGGAACTGCTTTTATCCCTCCCTCTGCATATAATTCTGGCTTCATGTTACTCATATTGCATTCATCTATATTATTATCCATATTATCCATATATATTTATATTATTCCTTTTGTATTGTTTCAACTTTTTGTTTGCTTTCAAGTCAGTCCATACTGTGTATTTTAGCTTAAAACTCACTGTGCAAAAATTCTAGGGTGGGGAGGTAGTGAGAACATTTTTACTTCCCGAAACCTGGTGCAAGGTTTTGTATCTCCCGTTGGATAGTAACGTTGGTTAAAATTTGCAGTTCTGTGAAATCTTTTCCTTGGTGACGAGTGAGGAGTCCAAGGTTTGGAAATGCCTTGTGTCTACCAGTAGTCTTAGCATTGTTACCAACACATTGTTAAATAACTCAGTTGTATGGTATTTGCTCATATGGGTATTAAAATCTACAATAATTTAAAAAATTGAAGTTCTTAATATGAGCAGCTTCAGGGGACAGGAAATGCTGTAATTAGCTGAGGTGCATGGAATGACCCATCAACCCTTCTGCCTGAAAACCTTAACTCCAGAGTAGAGAAAAGAGGCCCACTGGATCTTTTTGTTTCTTTTTAAAAATGCTTTTAAGCCTATCTAAAGTCTCTTTGTATTATGGGAATTTAAAAACAAATATGGAATCTAAACTTCTCTTGAGGATTCTATTCATTTGGGTGGTTTTCAATCCAGATAACTAATGATGCAACTTGGGTATTTTCTTAGCTTACATTTTCTGCAAAAAAGATTCAATATTTAATTTTTGATGTACATCAGATGAGCAAAGAATAGATTATTATGTCAAAGTATGCTATTTAGAGATTCCATTATGGAGAAATCTTGGAGTTGTCACACTGGTTGTTACATGAATGGTATTATTTTTAATAAAAGCATGACTTTTGGCCATCATTTTATTCCCCCCTCATTGGGATATAAGCAGCATCACATGATTTTCTTAAGCTTGTGAAGGAAAAACCCTATTATTCTATCAGTGACCTTTGGCAGGCAACTGATCTCTTGAACTTCTCATGTCTCTGGAGTGTCTGACTAAGGTTTCTTCCGGTCAAGCCATCGACAATCCAAATGTCAAACAACAATGTGGCCATTTTTCATCTTGAGATAAGTGTTTCTCCAATAAGATGATCAATTAGTCTCATTCACATTTCAACACACCTCCCCGTGTATTTTTATGCCATACAAGGATCTCTGTAGTCCTATTACCTTCTTATTAGAAAACCTCTTCATTTAGATTTCAGGCTATTAGAACACATAATCAATCCAAACACACCTCGTGTATGACCCATGTGTATTGACAATTTCATTATACCCATACATCCTCTAAAGGTGGTATTATGAAAAAAAAATCTCTCTTCTAAAGGATATGAACTAAAGTCTTTCATAGGAAATATCCCACTTTATTTCAAGTTCTGGAAATGATCTTTTTTTCTGAGGTGAAACTTACTTTCAATTAATTATAATTCCTTAGGATTTTTTTCACTTAGAAATGAGGCATTTCATGGAACACGATATAAGAAAAATTAAAAATTTGTTTTTTGCTAGAAAGATATTTAAGATGCCACACTTTCTTCTAAATAAAAGTCTAATGTGGGAAACATTAGGGGTACGTTTTGAGAATTCTCAAAGTGTCATTACATATTACTTTTGGAAAATTTTGCCTGCTGTCTGAGATTGTGTAGATATAGCTATAACCACTGCTTCAAATGCAGCCAGATTTTAAGTATGAACTACTGGCTTTTTTTCTTAATTTCTTATTAATGGTAACATCATCCACATCTACCCAAGTTTTTGAAACTATTTTACATTACAGTTGGATGATTTATACATCCTGCCCAAGAGATACCTACATTTTAGAGAGAACTATGAGTGCTCTCATTTTTAGAGATCTTATTTTTAATTAATGAAGTTTAAAAAGGCCCTTTCTGAGAATGTTGCTTGGGAGCTCAGAGTGCTTACATTTCTGAATATAAACTCAAATAATTTTTGGAAGCACAGTAAAAATATAGTACTAAATATGTATGTGTACATATATGTCTGGGTATAGTGAGAGAGAAAAATAGTTCCGTGTCCAAAATCAGTCTTTAATAACACACTTCAGAAATTTGGAATATTGAACATATTCAAAACAGCTGTCTTAACATAATAACAAAACACTTTTCTACATTTGAAAGTGAAACAGTAGTTCCAATGAGCATTATAAATAGAACAATCTTCACTGGTTTATTAATTCATTCTTTCTTTCCTATGACAAGCCAGTGACAAGCACCTAATCTGGGCCAGGTAATGTACAAGGCACTGGAGATACAAAGATAAATGACAATCTGTGCCCTCCTGGAGATTTTTTTCCTCCTGGAGTTTTAATGTTTAATTTCTTTTGTGCTTTTATTAGGAAGGAAAGGCAGAAGAGGAGGAAAATGATTGTCTAAAAAAGGAATGGAAGCTTGAGTTAGAAGCTATTATTCAGGTTTTCTTGGGAGATTCTGAACTCATTCCATTATTAGAATGGTCTCACTTCTCCAACTGAGACGAAACATGCATACTCCTCTTCTGCCTTACAGACAGGATGAACAGAAACAAAACAGCATGTAAACTGAAGTCAGGAAGGTATGGGCTGAAATACTAACCCTGCTGCCAAGTACACTGTACCTTTCTGTAATTTACTTATCTAGCTCCTTTGTGGATTGTTTTCCTCATTGCAGAATAGAATAAAAATATCATTTGGTCCTTGCTAAAGGCTTATTCTTTCCCCTTCTAGTCCTTTCCTTTCCCTTCAAGCATTGAATATCATTGATCTGAAAATGAGGCTCCAGATAAAAAATTTTAAATAATTTGAAATCTGGAAATTGTGACTTTTACATGATGTAGCTTACTTGCTAACCTTGATGTTTTATAAGATGTAAAAATGATGTCAGGACTCCCTAATTTCTTGGTCTGGTTGTGCATATATGGCCCTGGTCCCAGACTAAATATAGCACATCTTGCTCCTTGGGTCAGTTTCTAATCCCTAGTTTGAATGAACAAACCTTTCCAGACAAGGTTTAGTTCACAAATGCATTTAGGTAGGCACTGCATATATCTGCCAATGCGTCACCAAGTGAAAACAGGTCATCAACATTAGCTGGGCTAACAGAAAAGCAACTTGCATTAGGAAGCCAGCAATCTCACCAACAAATCCTGCTGGGGATTGACTAAACATAATTGTTAATTGAAAAAAACTTAAACATAGAGTATTAGGGATATATTCTCCCACTGACAGTTGCACATAATTCCCTGAAGTGTTAATGAAAGCTCAGCAAGTGCATCATCGGAAGAATCTACCTCTTAACAGCCACGTTCATCTGTCAGTCTCCATTCACAGACTCTTGAAGGGAGGGTGAAAAAGGAAAGAAAATCCCATGGAAGTTTCAAATAAGAGGAGTCCATCTATTTACACTTACCAGTTCACCACAACACAGCCTTAGCTTTAAAATGGCTAAACTCTTTGGAAGCATATGTTCTCATCTCTGAGGACGGACTTGCTCTTTACCTTTCTAGAATAGATTAATGGGATTTCATCTTACTTATCCCCATGAAGGACAAGGTTTAAAATGCCAGGGCCCTCTGATTTAGAGGGACATTTAAGGCTTTTTTCTTTTTTTTTTGCCTTGGCCAAAATGTCTCTGAATTCACGGACTTAAAGCTAAGAACAGACTTTATGCTCTCAGGATACCAGTAGAAGTTAAATGTCTTTATTTTTCCATTCATTCCATTGAAATAAACAAGCCTATATTTTCCAATTTCTTCACTAACTGAAATCAATTTCTGCAGGGGATGAAAGTTACTATCACAACTCAGTGTGAAAAGTCAACGAGAAACTGAAGACTACTGTTTCTGCCACCACTTGAAGTGATTACAGTAGCAGGTGTGGACTGCCTGCACAGTAGTCCTTTAAGCCAGGCCCCAAAGAATCCTTCCTTCTCTGTGCGGTCCTCCCTAGTAAAACAACCGTTCAATCTAAATGAAACTGAAAAAACTATCCTTTAGCCATTTGTTGTTTGGCTTGCAGCTTGTATTCATTTACCATAATTGCCTTAGCAAATTAACACAAACGTAGTGGTTTAAAGCAATCCAAATTTATTATCTGACAGTCCTGGAGGTGGGTCTCACTGGCCTAAAATGAAGGTGTTGGCAGACTATCTTCCTTCCTAGAGGCCTTGGCGGGGACCAGTTTTCTGTCCTGTCCAGCACCAGAGGCTCTGCGTTCCTTGGTTTGGGATCTTTAAAGCCAGCAGTAGCTGCAGTGAGTCGGTCACATCACATCACCCTGACACTGATCCTTCCTCCTCGTCCGGCTTCCACTTTTAAGGACCCTTGTGAATACCGGATAATCTGGGATAATCTCCTTTAAGGCCAGTTGACTAGCAACCTTAACTCCAACTGTAAGCAGAATTCTTCTTTGCTCTGTAAACATAACATACTCACAGTTTCTGGGGATTAGGACGTGGACATCTTTGCCTACAACGGGCTGAATAAAATCCCCTCCCCAAACAAATAAAACAGCAACAAAAAAGGAAACAAATTACCCTTTTTCAGAAGAGTAAGATAAAACCCTTCTCCGATGAAGGTATTTGTCATTTGGTTGGAGGTTTGGGAGCAACTATTTTTGAATCACAAACTCCAAGTGAGACTTGTCAAGCTGGAGGAGTTCCCAGACTAGTGACAGTCATAGCTAAAATAAAATTCTGAGTCCTCTAGGGGTTCATGCTTCAAACAGTAAACAGGAGTAAACAATTCCTTTCTTACAAGTGTCTGTAGGGGACAGTTTAAATATGTATCATCCCAATCTGAACTGCACTGAGAGAGCTGGATAAGTGTCCCCTTTCCTCAAAGCTTACATTGCAAGTTCCTGTTGTAGCTGTGAAGACCCTGACTATGGGACTGGCAATCCAGGGTGGGCAATTTTGCAGAGAGTGGCTTTGATTGGAAGCTGGGGCATAAGATACTTACTGTCATTCTGTAATTGACACATCTTTTTCTGTCTCTTTCTGATAATTTGGGGGATAGGGAGCATCTTTATTTCCTCTTCCCACCCCTCATTTCTGCCTCCTTGTGTCTTTGGCCTGCCAGGGATACCCAGTGTTTCCTAAATGGAAGGGTGCAAGTTACCATTCTGTGAAAGGTATGAAGCTTTTACAGCAGAATCCTATGTAACTGTGACAAACCACTAGATTGGGCTTGGTTTCCTCTATTGCTTCTCATTCTTCCTCTGACCTTTTTAAAAAAACAAAAACAAAAACAAAAAACTGTAACATAAAGGATCTTTCCCAAGTCAAAAGATTCAAAGACAAGTCAGTCAAGGACAAAACATAATGAAATCCTTTAGGATTTGGGGGGAGGGGTGTGGGTGGTAAGGGGAAAAAATCCATCTGTTCTTAGGTACTAGTAGTAGACTATTTCTGTCCCCCTCCACCCCTCAGTCCTCACCCCTGTGCCAGCCCTTTCTGAAACGGCCCCAAGGGCCTCCCTGCATTCCTAGAAGCATAAACTTTTCAATATATGTAGATGCTTCTGATTTGCTCCTGCTGATGCTTGTGCTAAAAGAAGTTGCTGAATTCTATTTCCCCAAGAATTAATGGGTCACAGGCTGATTTTAGACCTGCTGGATGATGAAAAGAAAAGAACTCTTATCTTACAAGTCTTTGATTTTAATGATCACTGATGTAGGCAGCCTTTAAGATGAATGCAATGGTCTTCCATTCCTCGGGTGTGGGCTGAACATAGTACCTACTTCCAACCCACAGAATGTGGCAAAAACGATGAGATTTTGGTTCTAAGATTAGGCTATAAAAAGACTCTGGCTCCCATCATGCTTGCCCTCAACATATGTTTGCTCTGATGAAAATCTGCTGCCATGGTTGAGCTGCCCTATGGATAAGGAACTGAGGTAGGCTTGGGGTGACAGCCAGGAAGTTGGGACCCAGGCCCTCAAAGCAACATCCTCAGAGTAACTGAATCCCATCGACAGTCACCTGAGTGCTCTTGGAAGTGGACCTTTCTGTGGTCAAGCCTTGAGCTGACTGTTGTCCTTGAGGCTGAGGCAGCTGGCAAACCTGGATTCTTTGCCCACAAAAACTGTGGGAAAATAAATGCTTATTGTCTAAACCTCTAAGTATTGGGATATCTTGTTCTATGACAATAGACATCTAATACAATAATGAAATGGCATTACAGAAAGTTTGGAAAATAGAGGGTGAAAAGAATCACCCATAACTCTACCACTCAATCACAACTATGGCTTTAATTTTTCCATGTGTTTTTTTCAGTCTGCATACATATGTACACACATATTTATATTGCTTATAAGCATGATGTGAATAAAATTCTGCATCCTATTTTTCATTTAACATAAAGCCATAAGTATTTCCACATTGCTATAAGAAAAAAAATCTTGGTCCTTACAATTTGTAATGGCTGGTTAATATTCTCTCAAGTGAAAGTACAATAATTTAGCTGATTTCCTCATTCTTTTTGGGTTTGTGGGTTACTTCCTATTTTATTTTATTTATTTTTTGGTGGGGGAGAGCAATTAGGTTTAAATATGTATTTATTTATAGAGGCTGTATTGGGAATTGAACCCAGGACCCTGTGCATGCTAAGCATGTGTTCTACCACTTGAGCTATACCCTCCCCCTCCTTACTTCCTATTTTACTTGCAATTGAAAATAACATAGCAATCATCATCTTGTGTATGTGCTGCTGTCTTCTTTTTTCTCTCACCACTTAAATTTTCCCCCTACCATTGTCTTCCTTGGTACAGTTCTCAATTTGCTGTAATAACTCCTCAGATAATCCTCAGTGGTCGGTGGACGGCAAAATTTCTGAGTCACTTCATATCCAAAGCTATCTTTGTTTTTCTCCTCATTAAATATTAATTTAGATGGCTATTGATTTTTGGTTGAAAATTGCCATGCCCAAATAGATGACAATATCAAACTTAAGAAAAATTCCACCTCCCCAATAAGAAGATAGTTTAAAAATTTTTAGCTAAATAATAGACAATTTTATACAAGGAAACAAAATGGGTAATGGAAATTTATAATATTTAATTTTGTCATTAATTTTGTAGCAAGCATTTAAAGCAACATATTACAAAAATTACTTCTTTTAGTTTGAAATATTGCTTCCTTTTTCTTGTTGAATTCGTAAACTTTTGTTGTTGTTGTTGGAGTAGAATATACATAGCAAAAAATTGATCATTTTAACAATTTTTAAGCATACAGTTATTGGCATTAAACATACTTACATTGTTGTGCATCTATCACTGTCATCTATTTCCAGATCGGTATTACCTTTCCTCTGGATTAGGAAATTTTTTCATAGGTGTAATTACAGGGCTAGAGCGTTTGCATCATGTGCACTTTGTGAAATTCAATAGTATTGTAGCGTCTAAGAGTATGGGTTGTGAAGTTAGACAAACCTGTATTTGAGTCCTGAATCTGAGTAATATTTTACAACATTGGGGAAGTTATCTAACTTCACTAAACCTCATGTCCTTCTTCTCCAAAGCGGGTAATAATGGCATCTAATACCTCATAATAATCGGTATAAAATTATATGTATAAAATACTTATTGTAGTGCCTGGCACATATTATTTATCATCATCATCTTTATTATCACCATATTCACAATCCTATAGAATCAGTTGTTCTTTGAATACTATGGCTTTTGACATTTTACAGCTTCTGTCATATATTATACTGTAAGGACATTTTGAACAATTTTTGTGTTTTGAACAAGATGTAATAGTATCAGGATTGTCTAAGGTGCCACTGGGGTGATTCTCTTTAAACTTGAACTAAAAAAAAAATTATTTATTTATTTTTATTTTATTGTGTCATTTAATTATTTTATTTTGGCAGGGGATAGGTAATTAGGTTTATTTATTTTTAGAGGAGGTACTGGGGATTGAATCCAGGACCTTGTGCATACGAAGCATGTACTCTACCACTTGAGCTATACCCTCCCCCTAAACATGAACTTTTTACAGAACATAGAATCAAACCACAACAGTATTCACAGCATACCACAAGGCAGATTTCAGTATCAGAAGAAGTGCAATGGGAAAGAATATAAAACAATGAGAGAGAGAGAGAGAGGGAGATTGATTTTGAAAAAATGGGTAGAAAGAGAACCAGGGAAGTTCCTAGTTATTAAGCTATTAAGGAAAGCAATTGTAGAAAAAGAGGCGATCAGCATTTAATCAAGTCCTGCAAATATCCTCACAATACTCTTGTGAGACAGTGAAGAGTGACTAAGGCGAAATACAGAAAAGCTTACTTTCCCAGTGTCACACAGCCATTTATTGGCAGAAGTGTGATTAGAATTGGGGCTCCCAATCCCATTTGCTTGGAGCTCACTGTATTAGTCTATAAAGGATTAATTTTAGAAGGCGCTCCTTTTTACTTGAAATGAGTGGGTCTTTATGCAAACACAGACTCACAGAGAATGGACAGAGCACAGCTGTGCTGAGAGCTGCCATTTGCCCCCTGAGATCCATGCCTACCCTTCTTCATCTGCATCAGAATTGGCAGGCAGAGGTTGCATTAGAGGGCCCCCTTGCCCTCCGGCTTCCTGGAGATTGGAGGGAGGAGATTATTATCCTTCCGGTTTCCTCCTTAAGGAGTTTCATTAGGCTCCTGTCTGGCAACCCTGTGGGCACAACTTCTCAATCTTCAGATTCCAATAACGTCTCTATACCCTTGTTACTGCAGGGTGAAAACAGCCCCAGGACACTACCGGACCATTCTTTGTTGATTCCCTCTACCCTGATGTGCCTTTGTAAATAGTCCTTTTACCAAAATCCCCTCAAATTATCCCCATAATATCAGTTTTCTGCTGGGACTCCAACTGATACACCAGCTTTATTGCCACTAACCAGAACTTTGTGGGGAGAAAGAGGAGGTGACCTAGCCTATGAGGAATCTGGTTTCTTGCTCCAGACTGGCTATGGCACATGCTGATGGCAAAGGAAGGGGAGTAGAGTTATTCCAATACTGTGAGTCCTCCAGAAAACTAACCCTTCCTCTTCCAGTCAAAGGTGTGATGACATTTCCATCAGTGTGGTCCCACCAGGTCAAGAAGGGAGGCCTGGACTGGGTGATACCCTGTTGCCCTAGGCTGTACTGGAGAGATGGCCATGGGGTCCCTCCTCTGGGTAGAGCCTCTTGTCTAGAGGCCCAAGTGTCTACTGATTCTTAAAAGTCACAGAGCTAAAAGGCAGTCAAATCCTCACATTTCCAACATATCACTGGCACCAAAATTACAGTATTATAATCAATCTTTATATCTAAGGCTTTGCGTTTTGGATACTTTAAGAAACAGTCTAGTGACCAGGGACTGGGTTTTAATGGGCAGCTGTGAATATGATGAATACAATCTCTACTATCCTAGAACTTATAGTCTAGTGGAGGATGCAGTTAGATACATGAAAAGATAATGATGTGTCTGTTCCTTGTTTTGGCAAGGTTATTACAAGCAGAAGGTGGAATTCATATCTACTGTTTTGTATCCATTGAGTACCAAGTACATAGTGACATTCAGTAAGTACTTTATTTTATACATTTCCTACTAATGGTTCAAAGTTTGTTACTCTGTATGCTTTGCTGTCAAAAGCATGAGATGTGGCCTCCAGGCAAAGAAGGAAATCAGTTGGGAAACGTGCTTTTTCAGCTCTCTGTACCTTCTGAGACAGCCAGCAAATCAGACTAGCTTGCCCCGGGTGTCTGCTGGACAGGGCCAGCTCCCCCACCACCCTCAGGCCTTCTTCCTGAGGCACAGGTGCTCCCCTCACTGATGAGCCTCCCCAGCCCGCTGTGAAGAACCATCTTCTAGTAAGGAAAAGAAAAAGAGGAAAGAACAGCAAGTTCTGTAGCCAAACCAGTTTCATCTCTTAGGGACAAGAAGCTGTTCTTCAAATCACTTCACTGTGGAGAACGGGAAAGGAAAGACTATCTGAGGTTCAGTCATTTTTTTCTGTAGTTTTCTTGCTAAATTCTGGATATTTATTGCCACTGCTTAATAGATTTTACTATTGCTCTTTTAGGAACTAAAGCCCAGTTATTCAAACTAATATATTCTAAGATTGTTTGGGAATGATTCATTTCAATACTTAATTTAACTTCCCACATTTTTAGTATTTTTAAACTTTTAATTGCAATGAATTTGTTAAATGAATGAGGGTTTGCATGATAGAAGTGATTCTTTGCAAGGAAACTGAGTGGTTTAAAATGGACAGTAGCCCTTATATCAGTCACTATCATTTGGTATTAATACCACCCCTTCCACCTAGATTAAATTAAAGAGTTAAATTCAAGTTAAAGAGTTAAATCAAGTATAGTTATAATTACATTCATAAATTTCTTCAAAATTTTATTTTTATGTAGTTATCTAATTATGTACCTTGTTTTTCATTTATCTTAACCACACTTAAGATTTTAAAGATTGTTACCTTAACCTGCTAGCATGTCCATTTTATATTTGCAGTAATTTACTCATGACCTTAAGCTTTATTATTTATTTATTCATTTATTTATTTATTTCCAGTTTTATTGAGAAATAATTGACATACATCACTGTATAAATTTGTGGCATACAGCACAATGGTTTGATTTACATATATTGTGAAATGATTACCAGTTCAGTTAACATCCATCTTCTCATATAGACACAATAAAAAAAAGAAAGAAGAAAAGAATAAAGGAAAAAAATTTTTCTGCTTGGGATGAGAACGCTTAGGATTTTCTCTCTTAACTTTCCTGTGAATCATGGCAGTGTTTGCTATAGTCATTATGTTGTACATTACATCTTATCTATCTTATAATTGGAAGTTTGTACCTTTTGACCACCTTCCTCCAATTTCCCCTTACAAGTCTGTTCTCTTTTTTATCAGTTTGGGTGTTTGGTTTTTTTTTTTTTCAGATTTCACATATAAGTGAGATCATATGGTATTTGTCTTTCTGACTTATTTCACTTAGCATAATGCTTTCAAGATCCATCTATATTGTTGAAAATGCAAAATTTCATTTTTTATGGCTGAATAATATTCTCTTGCATATGTGTGTGTGTGTGTGTGTGTGTATACTACATCTTCTTTATCCACTCATCTGTTGATGGACACTTAAGTTGCTTCCATATTTGGCTATTATAAATAGTGCTGCTATGAACATTGGGGAGCATGTATCTTTTCAAATTAGTGTTTTCATTTTTTTTTTGAACATATACTCAGGAATGGAATTGCTGGATTATATGGCCAGTTTTATTTTTAGTTTTTTGAGGAACTCCCATGCTGTTTTCCATAGTGGCAGCACCAATTTACATCCCCACCAACAGTGTAAAAGGGTTTCCTTTTTTCCACATCCTGGCCAATGTTTGTTATTTGTGGTCTTTTTTGGGGAGGGGGGAGATAATTAGGTTTATTTATTTATTCACATTTTTTTAGAGGAGGTCCTGGGGATTGAACCCAGGACCTCATACATGCTAAGCATGTGCTCTACCACTTGAGCTATACCCTCCCCTCCATTTGTGGTCTTTTTGATGATAGCTATTGTGACAGGTGTGAGGTGCTATCTAGTGGTTTTGATTTGCATTTCTCTGATGAATAGTAATGTTGAGCATCTTTTCATGTGCCTGCTGGCCATCTGTATGTTTTCTTTGGAAGAATATCTATTCAGGTCTTCTGGGTTAGGCTTTATTTTTAATTTTAAGGTCATTGGAACTTCTTCTGTCATTGTGTCTGCAGAGGACTAGGTAAAGGGATCCTCTGCTGTTGATTCTGCTGTTGGACTAAATCCTAAACTGCTCTTCTGGAACAAAATTGGTGCTCTTCCCATCCACTGAGACTTTCTTCACAGTGACTATAACTCATTTACCCATATAGTTCATTTATCCATCTAGTTCTCACTTTGTCCATCAGATGGGAAGCACTCCAGTTGTCTTCTGGCTTGCAACTTCAGCATCTCCTAACTTCCCCATTCCAGCAACAACTTCAGTGGCTACCACAGGAAATGCTCTCCCAGCATCCGCATAGGGAGGGAAATGATGCTTCTATCAGACTTGTTCCAGGCTTGAGGTGGAATCCAGATCCTTTCTTCCTTCCCGTCTTTTTTTCTTTTTTTCTTTCTCTCTTTCCCTCTTTCTCTCTTTCTCTCTCTCTCTTTCTCTTTTTCTTTCTTTCTTTCTTTCTTTCTTTCTTTCTTTCTTTCTTTCTTTCTTTCTTTCTTTCTTTCTTTCTTTCTTCCTTCCTTCCTTCCTTCCTTCCTTCCTTCCTTCCTTCCTTCCTTCCTTTCTTTCTTTCTTTCTTTCTTTCTTTCTTTCTTTCTTTCTTTCTTTCTTTCTTTCTTTCTCTCTCTCTCTCTCTCTCTCTCTCTCTCTCTCTTTCTTTCTGTTTTGCTAATTAAAGCTGGTGGGATGGATAGGATCAGAAACCAACTCAGAGGTGGGCTTATGGCTGAATTCTTTAGATCAAATTAGACTACAGAAAATTTCAGCAGAATTAGAATATGGCAATAAGTCAGTAACTGATATTTACAGCTATTCCTTTAATATTTGCAGCTATTCTGCTGTTTAAATTCTTTTTATGACTAGGATGAATTCATTGGAGCTGTGAAAAGCATAACTTCCTTGAGGAATTTCTAGCAGAAGGAGCAATAATTTTCAATGTAGAGGAAAATAAAGTATAAGTATTAAGAGTGAATTCACCTAAGATGGAATTAGTTAGGATTAGATATTGCAGCAAGTAACAGAAACCCAAAATAATAGTGGCTTTAACAAAATGGAGCTTTATTTCTCCATGTAAAAAATCTAGAAGTAGGCAGTCCTTGGAGTCATCAGGGATTCAGGTTCCCCCTGTCTTTCTTTCTTTCTTTCTTTTTTTTTTTTTTTTTTTGAAGGGAAGGTAATTAGGTTTAGTTACTTATTTTTTGGAGGAGGTACTGGGAATTGAACCCAGGACTTTGTGCATGCTAAGCATGCACTCTACCACTTGAGCTATACCCTCCCCCCATCCCCCTGTCTTTCTGTTTTATTATCTCTAGTGTTCCATCTCCTGGTCCAAAGTGGTTGCAATAGTTCCAGCTGTCACATTCGCATTCCAGCCAAGAAGAAAGAAGACTATTATATACACATCTCTTATATTGCATTAGATCGAACTTAGTCATATGGCCATACCTAGCTGCTAGGGAAGTTGAGAAATCTCTTTTATTAGGTGGCCACACGCTCAGCTAAAAGTCAGTACTATTGCAAGGAAGAAGGAAAGAATAGATGTTGGGGAATAGATAAATATGATGCAAATGGGTACGGCTGGGGGTAAAAAGATGCATGAGCTTTTTATGAAAACAAATCCCAAAGAATTTCTGCCTTCCAACATTAAACAAGTAGTTTAAAATATGTGTTAAATCATTTTCAGGAACATTTTTATGATAGAAGTACAGCACAAGTCTCAAGAACTTGATATTAAAAGCACATCACAAGTTGTAACTCTTAATGTAGGTGTTGAGAATGAAGAAGAGTGAGGGAATGTTGTGAACAAAGACCTCAGATACTTTTGGTTATAGGGGCCCCAAGAGGTGTAAGAGCAGCCTGTCACGACGTGAGGGATGATTTTGATCATTGTCAGCGGAGTTCCTCTGCATTGCAGATCTGGGACTTGGGAGTTTAATTTTTGTCAGATTCTCCTAGGTAGAATTTCTGTACTTAGATTTTCAAATCAGAGAAACTGAAATCTCAACTCCAAAGGATAACAGTTGTTTGTTCTTTCCCCCAAAGGAGAATTTTTCCTCCCAAATGAGTCAGCTTTGGTTCCTTCTTGCTGTTTCCCAAAGCAATTATCTATTTATACTGTGGTGCTCCAAGATAACTCAGTGTGCTTAACTATTAGGGAATGATTATGTACACCCCAAATAGAGTTCACCAGTTTGTATATGTGTCGGGAGGAAACAAGAGAACTTTCCCTGTGAAGCCCCGGGTCACTCACCACTGCATTTTGGTCTCACTTGTTCCCTCTGGAGGACTTTTAGATCTACATCACTCAGGGTGGGGGGCCCTTTCTGTTTCACTCAGTATCCCAAGTGCCTAGCACAGCAGCTCTCACAAAGCTAGCTCTCCAAAAATTTTTGTTGAAAATTGTCTGAAGATGGTTCATCAGAAACAGTGACAGAAAAGCACCCAATGAAAATCAGCAACACAGCTCTTGGTTAGTCTTGGGTCATTTTTAGTAGTTTTAAGAGAAAAGAAAATTCTCAGCAAGATGGCCTGGGGAAGTCTCAAGCTTTCGTAAAAAAGTGATGAAGGAAAAATATTTCTATGACAACTGCTCTTCAGTGTGAAAAATCCACAGCTGTAGACCACGACAAAGCCAAGAAGACCTAATCTGGAAGAGCTTAAGCATTTTACCATACTAGATTTCAGGACACGTCATTATTCCTTTTGCTACTTCTGTTTGCCAGTTCTGCCCATTTGCCAAAATAAAGTTGTCCTTTTCCAGCCAAACCTCAGCTGTGAGAGTGAACTAATGACTTCAGAATGGAAGACAGATGCTTCCTGCAGGAGGTTTCTCGGGGCAAAGAACAGGCAACCAGGACTGTTTACAGAGTTCGTGAGGCCTGGTGCAAAATGAAAACTTGGGAGGCCACTTGTTCAAAAATTGGGAAAAAGTACCATTAAAGATATAAAATAAAAAAATTTTTCCTTTCTTCCTCCACCTCTCTCTTGACTTATACAGTTTTTTATTTGTTATTTAATTCTGCTCTAAGTAAAGAAAAATTAGACCTTTTAAATTACTGGCATGATTTTTTCCCATTCATCCTTTTATCGTGAAATTCCAGTTTAAAATGTAAATATGAGAACATTTAACTTGCACTTGAGATCACTGAAATTACACAATTTGTACTTTGTTACTAGTACATGCATATGTATTTTATTCTTACTAGAAAGCTGGAAATGCTTTTAAAAAAAGACTCAGTTGCTTTTTATTTCACTTCTCAATCTATGCATGTTCTACAAGCACTCCACGGAAGCCAAAGGCTTCCATAAAATGCTTACCTTGTCCTTGTTTTGAGTCCTGCTGAACTCCCATCCTGGGTGTGCTGAAAATCAGGAATGCTGTATGCAAGTGGTCTGGCAAGGAACACACAAGGACACACAAATATTGTGCATATCTGCTTGTGCATATCTACATTGTGCCTTTGGACTTAACTTACAAAACACGAATTCAAAGATAAAATTATTATGGATTTTAACACAGTGACAGTAGAGAGTTAAACCAAGTGTGGGTCCCTTCTGAATGTGGTGCCTTGTGTGACTGCCCAAGTCACACACCCATGAAGCCAGCCCTGCATGTAACCAAACTACGAGTTATTCTTTCTTTTTCAATAATTTGAGAAATCAGTAATCATAGGAAGAGCACAAACAAAATGAGCACCTGCCAATAGGGGCACTATTAAAAAATCGTATTGCAGTGAGTAGCTCAAGGCTGAGGTAAATTTTGAAATGTTATAAAAGAGTTAATAGGAAAAAAAGAACTTGAAGTCGAAGTTCAACTAAGAGGCATCTGAAGTGCAGTAATTACGTAGTTGTGGGGAAAATTAGTGGATTCAGATTTTTAAAAGAATGAAACATTTTTGTTTATTGTTGCAAACTTTACAACTTTTAATAAAATTTAAAAATTATAGAATGGTAATATTAAAAACTAGTCTCACAATTTTCATATATTTTTATTGCCTATATCTATAACATAACGATTTTTACTACTAATTTAGGCGGATGACTTAAGAATAAACAAAGATATGAATCTTGTTCTTCTCATGCAGTAAAATTTTGTATAATTTTGTTGATGAGAATCGGCACCATAATAGCCCCAAAGGAAAATCCATCGAAACCTTTTCAACTGGAAGGATTTAAAGAAACAATGATAAATAAGCCACTAACTTGTTTTTGTGTTAATGTATCTTCTTTTATATTGGGGTGAAAAATTCAGCTTTATTTTCAAATGATCAATAAAAATATAAATAACTATATTAGAATGATATGGAAAAATCGTATGTGACAAGTAAGCTATGATTAAGTATATGAATATACAGCTTTGTGAGTATTAAAATGTTACTGCAAAATAAAGATGTATTATATACTCACTAATAATTTTTATGATAAAATTAATCAAAAGCCAGATCATTCTTGTGTTTGATCAAATCTTCCTTAAAAATAACTTTTTCAAACACACATATGCACAGGTGCGCACACACACACACTTGATTATGCATTAAATATTCCTGAAAGGACATTCAAGAATGTGTTAATTAGGTGGTTCCACACTTGTGGAGTGAGGTCAGATGTTGAGAGGAAGAACTTTTACTTTTCACCCTTTCCCCATCTTCTGTGCTATTTGGATTTTATGCCATGAGCTTGATTTTATTTTAATAATTTAAAAATTGGCTAATCAACAAAGGTAGTCATTGGGTGAGTATACACGAAAACACACACTGCAGTCTACAGGCACACATGGTACACACGTGTCTCTACCATGCCTTCATTTCTTAAGTTGGTTGCAACCAGTCTTTAGCCCAAGGACATCTTTGCATTAATAATGTCACTGGGGGTCCTCAGAGGAAAAGCATCTGTAAAGGAGAGGGGCTTTTTGCAGTAGAAGGGCTTAATAGTCACTCATGAGGAAGAGTAGTACTCATAAAACTTTTCTGTCATATCTTGTATGTAAATGATATTCTTTTATACTTTTATAACATTCTTTAATCAGGAATTCATTCTTTTTATTACCGAGTAGTACTGTGTTGTAGATTTACCACAATTATTTATTCATCCTACTTTTGGTGGATATTGGGTTATTCCTAGTGCTATGGCTTGAACTGTGTAGAACATTTTTTTGAAACTGAAAAATTCATATCGATACAAAATTAGAGAGAAATGAACCCCCATGTATCTATCACCCAACTTCAGCAATGATCAACTTATGCACAATTTTGTTTTGTTTATACCCTCACCCACCTCCTCATCTCAACTGAATTATTTTGGAGCAAATCTAAATATCCTATCTCTTCATAAATATTTCAGTATGTATTCCTATGAGGACTAAAAAAAAAAGTGACCACAATACAATTATCACATCTTAAAAATTTCTCAGGAATTCCTTATTATTGTTAAATATCCAGTTATTGTCAAAATATCCCTAATTGTCTCGTAAATGGGCCTTTTACAGTTGAGTTGTGTCCTTGTTTTTCTCTTTCCCTTTGTTTGTTGAAGAAACCAGGTATTCTGTCCCATAGCGTTTTCCATAGTCTGGATGTTGCTGATTGCCTCCCCCGGTTATTGTTTACCATGTTTTCTTTCCCCTGTATTTCTTGTAAATTAGGAGTTAGACCTGGATCCTTGACCAGAGCAGTTTCTATTGTTGGGGAAGACTATTTCATAAGTAGTGTTGGGTACTCCTTGCTGGTTCACCTCAGAAAGCACATAATGCCTGATTGCCTCTGTTGTGTGATGTTAGCGTTGATCAGCAGTTCAAGGGCTGTCAGCAGAATGTCCTGCTGTAGCCTCCTCACTGGTCTCCCTACTTTGCCCTTGTTCTCTCCCCATAAGGGATGTTTTCCATGGGGGAGGGATGAGCTGTGTACTGGCTGGGTGATTCTGGTGATCTCGGCTGGGCTTGGCTGGGTGATTTTTCTGGGCTCATCTAGGGCTCACACACTAGTTGGCCAGCTAGCTGTCAGATCTAGGATGGCTCCAGTGGGATGACTCATCTGCTCCTTGTGTCGCAAGGATGAGCCCAGGCATGTTCTCATGGCAATTACAAGGGTCCAAAAGCTTTCCATATTTGATATCATCTGACTCACTACAAAGATCATTCTTTCCTAGTAAAGCAAATTCTTCATTAGGCTTCTGGTTAGTTTTCAATATGAGCATTCAATACAGATCTCCTATATGATAGAGCTGACCTTTCTGAAATTTTGGTAGTTCATTTTCTCTCTTATGTAACAGGATAAGGTTTATTATTAACGTTTTCTAGTTCCTGTACTTACATAGTTTTATAGACTTTCTGATGTGATTAAAGGTCTTTATCATTTTATTTTGAGCTTGTCAGTTCAATCCACATGAGAATTCTTTATTTCCTTTCATTTGTCTCATTGACTCTTTTACTTCCTGCACAATTCTTCTCTTTCTTTTGACAGCCCAAGCAGATTCACAGACAGTCCTGTTTTAGCTGTGCCAGCCTAGCTATTCAGTTTATTCTTGGGAAATTCAGGAAAAACCTGTTGCAGTTAGCATTTATAAACTTTTGTGATATTTACTTAACAAATGTGGCCTTTAGGAGCTCAAGGTAGGCATTGACTGAGTTGACAAATAAAAATAGTGAGATGGCAAACCCAGGCACCAGTAGATGAGTCACTCTGGAATGATGCTTATGTGAGATGAGGAATATTTTCCCCTCAATGTTAGAAGCAGCTCTGCCAATCATTCATTTCTTCGATAATTTACAGCATCTTGGGGCTTTTAAATTATACAAGCTATATCTATAGCTATTTCTCTCCTCTTGACTCGACCAAATTTATCTTATTGGTTGTTTCATACTCTTCAAACTATTTTAAAAGGAAGAACTCACTTAATAGTGACAAAACATTGTGTCATACCTCAGGAAGTGTTAATTTATAGGCAGAAAAAACTAAAGCTCAGGAGGATGGCTTTCCTCTAATTCATGGTAGAGCAGAGGACTAGGTGAGAGCACATAAGCCTAAATCTATGCTGAAAGGCAACCCCGTACTCACCCCACATGCGAAGGCAAGATAACTTACAGCCTGAACTTGGAGGATGTTACATAATTAAGTATTTTGCTGGAAATCAAGAATTGAAAGCCTTGGATGGATTTTGCTAAACAACACTGGGATCTATGAATGCTAAAGAAGTAGAAAAGAAAAAGAAAGCAATTTTTTTTTTTCAGAGCTTAGTCAGCTTTATGTGGGTCTCTAAGGGACCAGCTAAACAATAATTAAAAATGATAGAGGGCTTGAGTGTCTTTCATTATAAACATCCTTAAAATCTGGAAACTACAGAAAACCTTGAACACCATTATCACCAGTTTGAAATAGTATCAGTTTAACACTGATCATCAATAAAACACTATCAGTTTAAAAATATTTCTTGAATGTCTTAACATTATGTTCAGCACTTCCAAGGAGTGAAGATGAAAAGAAATTTGCCCTGGTAACTTTTTAAAGAGACAGTAACCTCTTTTGAGTCACAGACTACTTAAGGGTCATTTGAAAGCTATGAATTTTCTCTTCAGAAAATGCACATCGAAACATACACTCAAAATTTTACAATCAATTTTTGGGGATTTATGGGCTTCCCAGAAGCCCATTCATGGATCTTCTTGGGGTGAGTTATGGATTTCATGCCCCTGTTGTTTTGGGAAGAAACAAATTAGGAGTCACATGTGCCCCTGACTTGCCATCTGATCTTGATGAAGTCACTCAGCATCTTTAAGACTCAGTTTCTCCATCTGTGGAAAAAAGAAACATGGACCTGATAACCTTCCACATATAACTTCCTCTGTCCTTTGGGGACCAATAATCTGTCTGGGAAGATAAAATGAACAATCACAAAAATTTCAAGGCAGTATTTTCCCAACGTTTATTTATTTATTTATTTATTTATTTATTTATTTATTTTTAATTAAAAAAACTTATTTTAATGGAGGTACTGGGGGTTGAACCCAGGACCTCGTGCATGCTAAGAATGCACTCTACCGCTGAGCCATACCCTCCTCTGCAACTTCATGACTTTAAATACCCCCTATAGGCTGCTGAATCTCAAGTTCCTTGAACCTCTCCCCTGAGTCCCGGATCACCTACTTATCATCTCCCATTGGGTGTGCAGTGAGCATTTGAGCATCTCAAACTTAACACACCCAAATATGGCTCCAGATAGTCCCTTCTGCCCCCAAATGCTTTCTCAGTCTTCTCTATTTTAGTTAATAGCAAGGCCATCCTTCCAAAACCCTTAAACCTTGGCATCATCATTGGCATTTCTCCTTGCCACACACCCTACATCTAATCCCTCAGCAAGTCTTGTTGGCTATCTCAGTTTACCCAAATGATAGAGAGTTTTTGCATAAAGATTGAAGAGCCATACTTTTAAAAACAGAAATACTAGGAGAATGCCAATATAGCGTCTGTGCCCATTGAATATAGGGGACGGGAAGTGAGCTGCTTCCACTCCAGAGGGCCGCAGAAGGTTGCTGGGGCACAGAAGTTCTCAAATTCTCCCTAGGCAAGAGGTGAGTCAGATTTTGTTAAGAGGCTGAGGATGAGAGGAATTTGCTAACAATGGAATTACTGACCAGAGGGCACAAAGGAAATGACTCTGGAGATAATACCAGGAGATTATGTCATCACCACCACCATCATCATCATCATGTAGTCTAACATCCTATTAGAAGAATAGTAGGCATACATATACATGTATGTACATTGGTTTGGGCCCTAACATCTTAAATGTAATATACACGTGGCAATGTTAACTCAATAGTTTAATGCCAAGACAAGGTAATCAACAATGAAGTCCCAGATTGTAGCTAAATTATAAGAATTGAAGAAAAAGACAAATATTGTATGATTCCACTTATATGAGATACCTAGAGTAGTCAAATTCATAGAGACAGAAAAACTGGTGGTTGCCAGGGAATGAGGGAGGAAGGAGAGGACTTAGAGTTTAGTGAGTAGAGTTTCAGTTTGGGAAGATGAAAAAATTCTGGAGATGGATGGTGGTGGTGGTGTATGCACAACATGGTGAGTGTACTTCAGCCACTGAACAGTACACTTAAAAATGGTTCAAAATGGTAAGTTTTATCTTATTTCTTTTTACCACAATAAAAAAAATTGAAGCAGTGTGCATTTTAACACTTACTAATCCAAGTGGGTTCACAGAATGTCTGCTGCACACCCTACTACAGATCTGATGCTGTGGAAATTGTTTTATCCACTTCCTCTTATTTAGTTCTCACTCAGCCTAATCAGGGAATAACAGCTATCCCCACCAAAGGAAAAGGAAAACTGCGAGCCAGAGAGTGTTCTGATCCAGTCATGCAGCTAGTAAGCAATGGAGCAGGGAATTCTATTCAAGCAAATGTGTCTGCAAAACGTATGCGCTTTCTATGTGCTAATCCCATCACACCACAAGAGGGGAGATGTCAACTCTGTTTTTAAAATGTTCCAAGGTCCACGTTTTAAGCATGTGGTATAGTCGTGGACCATTGGCAAACACTAGCAATTGATGGTTAAGGAAGCTCCTTTTAAACAAAAGCCAGACTGTGCTCAAGTTAAGAAGCCAGTGGTGCAGACCAGAGAAGTGACCGAGGCCTTGAATGAAAGGACAGTGTTGAGGGGGAACACTGGGGAAGGACTCACCGTCACACATCGGATTCATCAGCCGTCTCTGCACACAACAGGTAATAATTGCTATCACGGGGCATCACCCTCTGGATAATGCACAGCCAAGATACAATGTGCTCAGCAGTAAAATTAAAATTTTATATCTGTACTTTAGAAATATAAGTGTTTCATAAATACAAGGCATTAAAATGATTTAGATTCTACAAAGCAGTCTGGGAAAAGGAACAGTTTTTATCAGATGGGGATCACAAAGCTCATGAACTGCCAAAACAATAGTGCCCCAGAGGAATTAGGTACAGACCACTCGTGGAAGCTTTGCATATGCCAACTTGAACTTTTCTTTTTCTTTTTCCCACCAAAGCATGTTTTGGAAAATCTATGTATGTATCCTATTGTATAGAGAACTTCAAAAGCCTGAAGTGGACCACTGCAGAAACCTCAGAATACTGTCTTGAGAATACTTCAAATATTTCCAAAACACATCAGTGTAAAACATCTGCACTGTAAATTGAAGATGCCAACTGGGTTGCTAGTAAAGGCAAAGTTTAATATTCCCAGATGTTATTATACAGTATCTATGATACGTTGGCTGGGTAGGGTATGCACATTTGTACATCATGGTATTTTTTCAAAATGTAAATCTAGTCCCTGGAGATATAACAATAGCAAGGCTGAATAGATGTCTGAAAAGTAAAATTCATGTTTCTCTTTTTTTATTGTTAGTTTAAAAGCTGGGGGAGGGGAAAGAGCAAGAACATTAATTCCTCTATTACATGATATTTGTTTCTTATTGAGGTTATAAGCAAATTCTTAATAAGCATAGATATGAAGTGAACAGGTTTTTATTTTGGCATTGATTATTCCCATTACAGATCTTTGAGAGGAAGCCATGGAAGCTAAATATGCTCATTTACTTAATAAACTCTCTTGCTGAGGTATTGACCGTTATAGTATATTGTTTTTAAAGCTTTCTATATTTTAAGACGATTGATTGAAATGTTTAAAACAAAACAAAGTATGGTGATTTCACAACATCAAAAAGCCATATAAGGAGCTATATTCAAATCTTGTAATAGCCTATAATGAAAAAGAATATACATATGTATAACTGAATCCCTCTACTGTACCCCAGAAACTAACACAACATTGTAAATCAACTGTATTTCAATTAAAAAAACACACAAAAGCCATACCTATATTATAGAAGTATTTTGGAGGATTTAGTGATTCATAGCATCCTTGCCCTTATGGGAGTTGGTAGCAAGGATAGAATAGCAGAAGCAGTTTCATTCTGGAAGCTTTCTCCCACTTTACTCCATTTAGAACTGAGATTCAGTGATAATAACCATAACAGACATTTTTAAGTGCAAAGTTATTTTGGTTAACCCAAAGGACAACTTATATCTAGTCACTATCTCGTTCAATTATTCAATAGATTTTGAACTCAAAATATCATTATAGAAAGCAGAAAGGGAAAGTTGTCAAGGACGTATGTGCTGTACAGAGGTAACATAGCTAAGGTACCAGTCTCCAAATACTTTGGCATTATGCAAAAACCTTCAAGGTTCTAGTTTCTAGCACTAACCAGTCACGTGACCTTGGAAAAATAAGTTCAGTTCTTTGGAACTATGTTTATTTTCAAAATAAGACAGTTGGGTTAGACTAGTTTTTCTGACCTGCTTCACTGCCAAAGTCCCTCATTTCAGCAGTCATCAGGGAAGTCCTAGCCGGGAACCTCCAGTTAGCTTACGTAGTCAATCTGAGGACAAGTGTACAATGTCCGTTAGGTGTTAGGCTGGGATCATGGGGCTTTCAAGGTTTCCTTTCAATTCTAACTGTCTATGATCCTGTGGTTTACTTGGTGGCTGTCCTTCAATCATCATCAACAGCAATGTGTTCAGGGTGCTTATTATCTTACCATATTAGGCTAGGCGAGGGGGATACTAAAAAGTTTAAAAGATTCCTCTCCAGTCTGGTTGGGAAAATAGGTTAGAGAGATGAAATTTAAGGAAACAGAATAATGTGTACTGGGTGGGAATGATAACTTAGGACCCGAGTGTTCAGGAAGGCCTTCACAGATGGGACTTCAGAGAGGTTAACAAGGTGGAAGAGGATGGACCTGTGGAAAGGGGTGAAAGGGTCTTTTTAGGTGGGCTAAATGGAAATTGGAAACATAGGAGCAGGAATATTTAAGGCCTGTCTTGGAATAATGATTAGGCCAGTTTGGCTGGAAAGAATTGTGTTATTATTTAATGAGTCTTTAATCCCAAATTGTGTATGGCAGTTTAGCTGTTATTTTAGCAAATGTGGTAGCTATTATTGCTATATTTAGCCAGCCCGTGGTACATCAGACTATCCAACTGTTTACAATTACTTTTATTAACCCTGGGGAAATTATTGATGTATCTCAGAACCTAACATTGACACAGTGGAGTAATTGACAAATATTTATTGAATCCATATAGCATGTGAGTCTTTATGGGGCATAAAGCTGGATTGGAAAGGTTCTTGCCCAAAGGGAGCAGACTAGTTGCTGTTATAAAATGCCCTCAAGGAAGAAAGCAAAGTAAAATCCAAGACCATACAGACAGTTTGGCACCTCAAGAAATAAACCTTCAAGTCACCTATACTTATAAAGGTGATCTTACTCAGACCAATTGCAGGAATGATTCTCTTGGTATCCTGACGAGTCTAAACCTCTAGCTCTGGTCCAAGTCATTTCTTATCTTCTTAAGCTCTGAAACAGCATTTCCTTTATTTTTCACTCTGCAGATCTCTACCTGGTATCTCATAAGCATGCCAAACTTTAAGTTCCAATAGAATACATAATCTTCTCTCCCCAAGACACCATCTCACTCCCAAACAAAATATAACAAAAGCAGAAACCACTTCCATCTCCACGACTGTCACACACACACACAAAACAACCACCAAAAAACTCCAAACCAAACAAATCCAAGACCATCCTTTCTCTGGTGATTCCTACCCTGGTGAATGGCACTACTTGCAATAACCCAGCCACTAGGTCAGAACTTTTGGACCCTGGAAGAAGTGTACCATGAGATGAGGGAACATTGAATATATGAAGTGGGCAGGGATAAAGAACTTTTATGAGGCCAAGGGATGTGTCTGTCTTGATCACTGTATTTCCACAGTACCTGCCACTTAGTGATTGCCCAATAAATTTGTTAAATTAAGTAAAAGTTTGCCCAAGAGTAGAAATTATTGCTTTATCAAAAGGGAGGAATAAATTAATATTCATTCTTTTGCTTTGTCTGGAAAGCATGAAATTTGACCCACAGATTCTTGACCTGGTGCTAAGTACCAGTTCAGGTTCCTCAAGGGCTGAATAGACCCCTACAAGCTAGCTTCAAAATCCAACCAGCATTTATAATCTGACTTCTGAGGGAGATCATATTCAGCATCTCAAGCAGCCGAGTTACAAAGATACTTTTGGAATACAGCTTGTTTTTAAACTGGGGATTCTCTGTATTCTGTGGAACAAATGCTAAGTGAATATTTCAGATGCTAGACACTAATGGTGCACTCAAGTGGGCAAGATTATTTCCAGCAGGTAGGTGAGAGAAGTTTTCAAGATGAAAGATTTAAACAGAAATGCTAAGAATGGGCAGGGATTTAAAAGCAATAGGGAAGGAAGAAGGGCATTTTAGATGGCAGTAAAATTATGAACAAAAGAAAGAATTAACAAGAAGTACGGGGGGATAGTGAGTAAATGTCTAAGTTGTGTAGGGAAGTATGGGAGAGATGTGGAAAGCGTGTGATTGCAAGAGCAGCATTTTAGGAAGGTAAATCTGGTGGCGTGATTTGGAATTGAGAGACAGTGGAAATGGTAAAATCAGTTAAGAGTCCTATTTCATAAATCCTGGCATGAGATACTGGCCTAAGCCAGAGTGGTAATGGATGTACAAGGAATATGAAAAAAGACAATAGGAAATGAATAATATTTTATTATTTCACAGAGCAGAAATTATATTTTAAGCATTCTGATTTATAACAAATACATAACCTACAGTGAGACATTCTCTGAAATACATCATCGTAAGGTCTTGTATTACTTTCCTTGAAGAATGAATTGAAAGCCTAAATGATGTGGTTGGTGGAAGATGATGTTAGGTGCCCTGGAGAATTCGATGGTCTTGCTAACCTAGAGCCTTGTGTTTATTGTCTCATGCAATAACATGAGAGATCAGGTTAGATGCCCCCATAGTGCTGGAACCCCAGAAAGGTTGAGCCCTCAGAGAAAGGGCAAGCTAGAAAAAGCTGCCACCAACACGTGGAGGCGACCAGGAGCTTGGTGCTTTTCATCTGTGCCCTGGGTGGACCAAAATAGTATCCACTTAAAGTTTCTAACCACAGGCCATCATACAGATTTGTCATTTGAATTTACACCATCTGTAGGGATCTGGGAACTCCTCTTCCACATTGAGAAAAAATGTGGTCTAGGCTGGGCTGGTATTACTTCTGGAGTGCTTGGTAGAAGCAAATGCAAAACCTCTCTAGGGGGTTATATCCTTTACCCTAGTTGGACATAATAGCCACAGAGGAAGCTACACAGATGAAAATTACAAAATACACGAGGAAATAATCTACTGTGAGTGAAGCTTGCAAATACATACATCAAATAGCATGATTGGACCCCAAGAACTTCCATTAATGAATATGTTGGTTAGACATTATAAAATATCTGATTTCTACAACTGTAGACCTCAAAAAAGAAATTAAGAACCTGAGAAAAAAGGTATTGAAGTTTTTATAAAGTATTTTGGAGCCTCATTCTAGGCAGACTGCTTGGGAAAGGGGAGGAATTTGGGCATAAGCAGGGCTAAGACTAATGGTTAGGAGTTATCAGCATCCCAAATCATAATGTCCTTGGGACTGGTGTGAACTGCCATCCTATTTATTTAATGATGGTATTTAAAATGTCAGATATTTTGGGTGAGGACTGATGGCAGGGATCTACAAAAAGTGGTGATAATTTAAGTCAAATGATGAAAGAATAGTGGCTGTGAGATTTCTGTCCAGCTGGAAGCAAGATCCAGCCATGAGGCAGTATATAGGGGTAGTGGTGTTGGTGGTGTTGGTGGTGCTGGTGGTGGTGATTATGGGGTGAGGTGGGACAGTGGAAGATAGATATTGAGGTCAGCACTGTCCCCACCCTAACTGCCTGCCATGTCGCTGCCCTTCTATGGGATCCATCTGGATAAGCCCTGTCAGGAGCTGCTCCCTTCTGGAAACAGCCTGCAGCTTCAAGGGCTCCCAGGGTTGAGGATCTGCTTCTGAAAACCACAGAGTCTTTCTGACAGTGGGAACTGTGCTGCCAGACTGCATGTGAGTTTCCAAATACTCCTGGGCCTTTTGACTCTGGTGGCGCCTTGCTCTCCCTGCCCTCAACTGAGCCCCTCTTCCTCAGTGCACCCTCGGGCGCCTCCAGCTCACAGGTGCCTGCTTCAGGGTAATTTTCAGCATGCTGTTCAGCTGGGGCTGCGGTGTGACAACACTAGAAAGTACTCTGTGACAATCTTCCAGAGCTGGAAATTCCGTTTCCTGGTAAAATAAAAATAAAACTCCTAGATTCAGTGTTTGACTTTGAGGACAGAGAGGAGACTAAGGAAAATTGGTGCTCTAAAATTTTCAAAGTATATTCCAAGTCACATCTTGTCCTGAGAATCCCTTTGGAAAAAAAAAAAAGATTGGTTAAGGCATCTTTAGGTTAATTTACTACAAAATATTATGCAAAATAATTTCTTTTTTGCACATAATATGATCTCTATTTGAATAAACGCTACATCTCAATGAACAGATTTATGATAAATTAATCCAAATTTTTGTTATTCCACTGTTACTATAATTTCTTTAACATTTAGTTGGTTAAAAAAAGTGTAGAAATTTGCATGCTATTCTCTCTTATGGAAATTCATAATTTATAGGAGCATGTTAATAGCTCAGAGAAGTCTTGTTTAATTGTGATTAATCCAGTGTTTTTCAAATTTTTTGGTCTCCATAGCATTTTTTGAATGATACGTATTATCATCCTGAAGGAACCAGAATGCTGGGGACTGAGCTTTGGAAAACATTAGACTTACCAGCATCTAATGGCATTTGCTCAGGCCTCATTGACTTTGCAGCTTCTGCCACTGAGGCCCACTTTTACTCTCTGGACCTTCTGGGCCTTTCTTCTTTCTTGGCCTTTGGGTCATCTCTTAGTCTGATGTTCCTCCTACTTCCACTCCATATCCTAAGCCTGGGTGTTCATCAAGGTTCAGCCTCACCTCCCAGTTTTTCTTCTTCTTCTTCTTCTTTTTTTTTTTTTTCATATAACTCTCTTCCTGTGGGAGCACATTCCATCTCCTAGTTTCAATCATCATCTACATATGGATTAAAAAAACCAACCCCTAATATTTCTCCTAGCTTGAGTCCTGCATCTCAGAATGCCCCCAGAACATTTTTGCTTGTATATTGTTCTGCCACCTCAAATTCAACATGTCTACATTTCTCTTTCCACAATATGTGCCCCTGTCTGTGTATATACACAAACAACAACCAGTTATAGTCCATAAATTTAGACTCCCATTTTAATGGCAATAAGGAAGACTAAATACTCAGGGATAAACATAATAAGAAATGTGCAGATCCTAGATGTGAAAAATTTTAAACACTCCTGAAAGCCAAAAATGTAGGCTTGAACAAATGGAATGACAGTCTCTCTTCTTGGATAGGATGAGTCAACATTATAAAGATGTCAGTTCTCCTTAAATCAATTTATAGATTTAATGCAGTCCCAATAAAAATACCAACAAGCTTCTTTTTATGGAGCAATATAAGTTGATACTGAAGTTCATGTGGAAAAATAAATATGCAAGGCTATACAGGATAACATTCAAAAATTATGAGAAAAGAAAGACATTGAAGAAGATAAATTACTTCATGTAAAAAGGAAGGAGATTTTAAGAAAATAAACATTTATCTGCTCACTTGTACAAAAGAAATGCAGGAAGGATAAACCAGAAATAATGAGATTGATTACCTACAGGGAAGTGGATGGGAATGGGTAGAAAGAATGTCTAGCAGGAAAGAGGGGGGATTGACATCGTACTGTGGCTGTCTTTTTATATTGCTTTGACTCTTAGAATGGCAGTAATGTTTCACATGCTCCCTGCTCCCCAAAACAAAGAACTGAAATAAGCCAGGACTTGGGGGTAACCTCACATAGAACAAGAATAGTAATAAATGAACCTAAGTGTATTAAATGAATAACATAATCACACTGAAGTGGGTGGGGAATAAAAGAACTAACCTAACTAACCCTGGACAAATAGTTTTTGGCTATAAACTATAAGGCTAAAGCCAAAAATCCTGCACAGAAATATTGTACTCTACTTAGTAAATTTGTTTCCCATGAGGATATGGGTTTACAATCGTGAAACTATTTCATGTGTACACTGTGATTGAACAAGTAAGAAAATATATTGTGGACAATGAGAGCCAGGCTTCTCGCTGCCAGAGAAAGAAATTACAAATAAGGAATGGGGAGAAAAGCTAAAATGAGCTTTGCCATATTGAATTAAAATTGGAGATATCAATATGAACTCATGGTTTTCTACATATATAAAATGTATTTTATATAACGTATACATATATGTCTTGTGAAAATAAAGGAAACCTCATTTAAATTGGAATGGGGAAGTCCTGAAGGGGGAGCTCCCACACACTACCACTTGCCACTGCTTGCAGACCCCAGCAGGAAGAACCTCACTTTACACACCTCAGCAGAAGGCAGAAAGATTTTTCTCCTTGCCTAGCAACAGCACCGCCAATGAGGAATCACCACACTCAGCCAATGAGAAGCTGCCATCACCCTGAACTCTTGCTCTCTTCCGATAAAATTTCCCGGGAGATAGCCCTCCTGATTTCCTCCTTTTCTCTGTAAAAGAAGACGTCCTCTTTTTTGTTCTCCAGACTTGTCTATGGTTCACCATGATTTGTGTGTCCCAAGTTGCAATTCCTCTGCTCTGCCTGAATAAACTTGATTTTGCTGGCTAAACCATTTACCCTTTTGTTTTAAAGGTTGATGGTATATACACATCTACAAACACAGATCAATAGTTTTAGAAATAAATATAGGTGTGTGTGCGTGCATGGGTTAGTATACACACGTTTATTTCCTACCTTTGTCCACT
Organism: Camelus bactrianus; assembly: GCF_048773025.1. NCBI lineage: Eukaryota > Metazoa > Chordata > Mammalia > Artiodactyla > Camelidae > Camelus > Camelus bactrianus. Next base: position 56,553,461 of record NC_133543.1, read on the forward strand.
GAGTGGGTGTAAAAGCAATGACAACCCAGTAGCACTGGGCATACCTAGCAACCAGATTTTAGTTTCTAACCATCACTCCAATAAAAGAAATCAGGATTCCTTAGAAAATGATCGATTCCATGGCTGGAGCAGGAAAAATACAAAGTGAGCCTGAAACATCTTCTAGTGCTAGAAAAAGAGGAAATGCTCACAAAATGATAGAGAAATTTTGAAAAGACACAGGACTCAACTTGAAAGATCTACTATTAGCCAAATCTGGGGAAATTTGAGCAACAAAATAAGTAGTGATAGCTTTGACTTATAACCCATAGAATAAAATAAATATTCATGAATCCATACTGATATAAATTAAAAGTTGAATAAGTAAATAAAAAGGGAGAAGGCATAGCTCTTTCTTGCAATAGGATTCTAGTTATAAATGTAGGAGGAAAGATAAAAGTAGAAAGTCACTATTAGGCAAACATCAAAGTAATAATTGTTGCAGGCAAGAACCATCAATGAATACCAAAATTAGTAGACAAAAGTATGATCAGAGACGGACACATATGTTTTGTATAATCTCAAAATGTCTTCCACAATGTACTTATTAATTACAAGGGAAAAAATGTAACTTTACCGTGGAGTAAACTCACAGACAGTAATTTAACCAAGTGATCAAATTGAACATGACCAGTAGTAAGATATATTGATGTGTACCCTTGATATGGTGTATTGAAAAAGACACACTCTCGCTTCTGTGGGACTCTTGCTAAAAACACATAACCTCAATTTATCATGGAAATATCAGAAAACTCATATTGAGAGACAATCTACAAGATAACTGACCAGTATTTTTCAGAAGTGTCAATGTCATGGAAGGCAAAGAAAAAGAAAAATGGAGAAATTGTCACCTATTGGAGGAGACTAGAGACATGACAACTAAATGAATGTGAGGGCCTGGACCAGAAAAAGGAAGTTAGTACAAAAACTGGAGAAATTAATATAAGGCCTGTAGATTCGTTAATGATATTGTATCACTGTTAATTTCCTGCTTTCAGTAATTTTACTATGTTTTATTTTACATTTATAAATACACATACATTTTACAAATAAATTAAACTTGCAAATATAATTTTGTATTTGCATAAAATACAAAATTATATTTCACTATAAGATATAAACATTAGATAGAACTGAGTGAAGGGTAGGTATATGGAAACTCTGTACAATTTTTGTCACTTTTTTATAAGTCTAAAATTATTTAAAACAAAAGATAAAAACAATTAGATAAAAGGATGCAACTTCAGCTACTAGGACATACTTTGGTACTCAATAACGAAATTTTTTAAAATATTGGGAAGACTATGATATTAATTTTAATTTTAGGCATGTTATTGTGCATTTTAATACAATCACACTTTCCTTAATATGCTTTCTTACCACAACATGATCAGGCAGTACTGGTAAGCTTAAAGTTTTTTCCAGTATGCCATTCTTTTCCTAAAAGCCTTATATCTTGCTGTTAACATACACTCCAACATAATGGGCATTAAAGAAAAATTGAAAGATACATTTTTAGTTTATCATAAGAAAGATATATAGGCTGCTTATATGTCCTTTAAGTTGTTAGATACCAAAGTAAATTTATTATTATTAAAACAAAATTCTCTTAGGTATCATCTTGTTCACTCTATCTTCATCTCATTTTAAGATACTGAGATTGTTTTTCATACTTGTGTTTATGTATGTGTGAAACTACACGCATACAGATACGTTATATATGCAGGTTCTCTATTCTCAGGTATGGGGGAGTTTAGCTACAAATCCTCTGGGGGAAAACTGGATGAGGGAGTCCTGTGTGTAGAAACTGAATTCTCTTATCCCTTCTTAAACTAGTGAAAGTCCTTCAAATTCGATACCCAGCCTTAGATTACAGTTTTTATGTGACTAATGAGCTTTGAGTGCTCCTCATACAATATCTTTTTTTGACAGGAGTAGTAGCCTGACATGACACTAGACTAGTGTTATAAATACAGCTTTAAACAAAGTAAAGTTAGATGTTCTTTGTGATCTTTATATTTGGAATTAGGTTCTTTACTGACAGTAAAATACAGACAAAACTAAATAGAAGATCTCAGAAAAGTTCATGTGGGTTCATGTGAATGACTGGGTTCAAAAGGGAGGAATATTCAGTCCCGTATAAAAAACTTTCCAGAGAGAAAATGGTGAGAAGTGCTGCTACCCAATATTAGTTGTTTCTATTCCTTTTGAGTTCCTGGGATATTGTTTAAAAAAAAAAAAAAAAAAGAGAGAAGCTGGTAAGATACTAAATGTCTCATACTGAAATTTGAACTAACAGCTTAAAATGGTTGCTTTTAATTTTGAGGAGTTATATGGTGAGATGTTTTCATTTTATCTAGAAAGGAAAAAAATGAAGAACTGCCATGAACAGAAGCATGCAGTGCCCTTGACTGTGAGATTCAAATACGTGTCACAGTTAGGTTGTTTGAGATATTTGATGAGCTTTCCGGTTACTGAAGGTGCACTTTACACCAGCCTAAGCAGTTATTTTTCAGACATCTAGTTTCAGGAAAGGCATAGTGTGTCCTGGCAAGGGCATTTCACTTACCCTGAAGAGCTGTGGTAGCTATGGCAACACAGTACCTTAAACCCTTTCTTAGGTAACATTGCCTATGACTTTTGAATGGGTTTGGACACTCAAACGCTTATTACACTGTTGAAATGGCTTGTTTGCTTGCCATTTCCTCAACTGGGTCCATCTTCTCAATTGGATTGTTATTCAGGGCAGACACTGAATTTCGTTCACCATAGTATCTCCATGATCTTGTTGAGGGCCCAGCATTACAAAATGGAGTCCAACAATTACTTGATTAATGAATGAATGAGTGAATACATCTCATGCTCTAATACAGGTTCTAATTTGAAAAAAAGGCAAAAGAAAATAGTGGTGGCCATGTCAACTGACATAATCTTACAGATGCCAACTTTTTATCAGAGGTGACCTATTTTACCATCACAGGACCCTTTTTCTCAAAACGTCTCCAAGTGCTAAGGGGTCCTTGGAAAATTCTGCTGTCTCAGGCCCATCTCTTTACCAGTTGTGGTGACACACGTGTTGTAGACCCTCTTGCTTCAGGCTCCTTAATCACCATCACCAATTCTTCAGCTTTGTTTAAGGGTTATAAGGTTAAATATGATAACTGATTTTCAACTATAAAATCAATGCCAAACTATTATCAAAAGCAAGAGTGTCTACAATCGATCCACCAAGTTTGCCGGTTTCTCTCTGTTCAACACATCAATCTGTATTAGACAATATGAGTCATATGCTGAGATATGTCTTACCCAGCTGTATAAAGCCTTGAATAAGGACATGTGCTCAAACAATAACGTATTTTGGATGTTGTTGTTTCTGCATGTGTTACCATAGAAGGGAGCCTCTGCTATGGAACATGGAGCTGGTTTAAGACAGGTTCTCAACAGTATAATTAAGACTAATGAGACCTAAATTATGCAAGTCCTGGATGCAGGCAGGTCAGAGTGCTTGCCATATTAGTCACCTTTTAAAAAGTTCTACCTAGGGTGATAAAAAATTCTTTTTTTTCTAAATGGTAAAAGTGACATAAAAATATTACAGAAAGTTTAGAATTCAGCAGAGAGAAAAAAAGAAAATCCCGTCCCCTTGTTACAACAGCTTTATCACATCTAAGAAATCTCACTTAGTTTTTTTCATATACATGTTTTTACATAGCGGTATTCACCATGAAATGCATTTTGCTGTGATTACTTAACATTGCATCATTCATTTTTCCATGTTGTTATATTCACACATATTGTTTATAGCTTCACAAAGTGTATATCCTTATTAGCCAGCTCTAGAAGGGTAATATATACACCAAAGGGTGAGACAGTTGTGTGTGGGTTTCTCGTTTAGTTTTGCAAAACTGTAAGTTTGCTGCTATAGTGATTTAGGACTGAGTTAGCTTATTACATTTATGTGAAAGTAATTAAAATTAATCCTTTACATAAATATAATAATATAATAAATACTAAATATAATTTGTTGAAGGTATTCTCAGCTCTTCCTTTTAGTTAACACAATCATCTGAATTTCTCTCCCTCTCCCTCACCTCACAGGCTGTAATTAAGGCATTACATTTTATTACCTCCTTTATGGAAATGATAAATATCAAAGAGCTTAAATGACTTTTCTAGTTTTAAAGCAAGTGGCAGCCACAGCGTAGCACTCTTGAGTCTGACTGTAGACTGTGGCACTATGGTTTTGGCTCCTAGCATCTTTTCTTTCATTTTCCTTCTTGTAACAGATCCCATTTATTCCTGGCCTGGCCGATCACTGAACCCATTTACTTGGACAAGGTATTTAATCCAGAGGTGAGAACATCCAAGCAATTATAATTCTTCCCTGGGATTTATGTGTGGAAGTTGGGGTTGCCAACTTAGGAAGATGTTAAGTTGGTGCTGCTGGCAGCTACTCTTGCTACCTGGGAGAAGGTGTGTCTTCAATTAAAAAGGATAAAGCTGAACAGAGATGAGAGGTGGCAAGACAGAGAGCTGAATCATTAAGGTCCTGGTTTCTAGAGCTTTTCATTTGGTTCTGGGAAAGACCTTGGTGTCTTTTCTGCCACTATCAGGCGGAAAACAAACTATCTTAAGTTAGATGTAATTGTTTTAAAACTTGCAACCAGAAAAGTCCTAACTAATTCAGTTCCTGTAACTGTAGATAAGGCATTTACCAACCACCAATGAAGAGCATTCTCAATAGATATGGTTAAAAGACTCAACTGCCAATAATAACATAAAGCTATGAAAGTGAGGCAACATACATATTCTGCAGAATATTTTGGAAATTAAGAATTTTAATTTCTTTTGGTAACCAGTTAATATTTGAAGAATCTAGGCTCACTAGAATCTAGAATGTAGGTATTTCCCAAGTGTAGTACAATACACTGGTGTTTCACGTGAGGATGCACTAGTCTAAAATACAAGTGGGTGGGATCAGGAAGTGAGGAAGAGGTAAGAACATAACAGTCCTGGATTGATCATGATTTCTTAGGAATTAAACAAAATGTGGGAAAGAGGAGTTGAGAGATACAAGAACTAGTGGCTGGGGAGAGGGTGTAGCTCAGTGGTGGAGTGCCTGCTCAGCAAGTCCAAGGTCCTAGGTTCAATTCCCAGTGCCTCTTTAAAAAAAATAATTAAATAAATAAATTTAATTGCCTCCCCTTCCCTCTCCCACCAGAAACAACTAATGGCTGTCACATTTCTGTACTTTTTAAAAAATATCTTTGTAATATATTAGATTGCTTGTAGTTGTCTACAGTTCCATTGTTTTTAAAGAAGTAAAAAGTGTTAACAGATGAACAGAAAAGCTCTGGGGCATAACATGGTTACCTTAGTGTTTTTAACTGTATTAACATTCTATCTGGATAGATTGAATTAATCACAGTTAATTCTGTTGATGGGAATTGGGAAGTGGGATTAACTTGATTTAAAAAAAGGCCTGAATTTATTATATTATTGTCAAATAAATAGTATAAGTTTGAAGGCATCCCAGCCCCAAATTTCCTCTTGCAGGCATTTTTGAAAAATGGAAATATTTACATTAAAAATATTAACATTCTGTTAGAGAAAAGTGAAATGAAGACAAAATGCCTTAGAACTTTAATCTTAATAAAGCATATATTCATCATGATAGCTGTATATATATATATTTTAATATAATAATGTAAAATCTAGATTAGAGATATGAAAATGACATGACAGAACAGTTTTACAAGAAAAGTGATTTTATTAGGGCAAACAATAAGGCTATTAATGTCACACATTAATATTTTATTTTAAATAATTGTGTGATTATCCTTTTAGTAACATATGAATTCTCTAGCACTTTTGTTTTATAACTTCATTCTTAAGAATTCCAGTCGCTTGTTTTCTTGCATTTCCCTTAATTGTGGTGATCTTAAACAGATCTTTAGTTTTAAATCTGCCAGTTGTTCTAATATAGAAGCATAAATATATTTTCTCCAGTTGGCTGTTTATTACAGAGACAGCTTGTTTGTGGGTACCATCAAGACATCTGCATTTTATTGGATTTAATTTTTAGTAATAAAGACCTCCCACATTACAGATTCTTTCCAACCCAAATTAGCCTGTGTGGGAAGCAAAGAACCGTCAGTCAGGGAGAAAAAGTGAATCCATATGGTGCAGATGATTCTGTTTCCCGGGCTATGATGAAGAAAGGGTTGAGTATAGACGGTTCCCCCAGCAGATCCTTGTTTTTTTCTCCAAAATGTGCTAGAACAGGATTGGTGTCAGTCCTAACCCAGTATCTTTTGGCCAGCCCAGTTCATACAGGTGCCATGCATCAAGTCATAGATGCCTAACTGAAATTTTTAGGGCGAATTCTCCTTTTTCTCTAATCTTGCTGCATTTCTCTTACATATGAGGCCAGTCCCTAGCCCTTGCCATTCTCTTCCATTTTGGGGCTCACCTCTGCCCTTTGGACTTGTTTTGTTTTTGCCAGTCCAGTCCTCAGTACTCTGTAAGGACTTTGGTTTGGGTTCCTACACAAGGTCTATAATCTAGTAACAGAAATTTAAAAAAAACTACTTGTGTCAAAAAGCAGTCAAGATATTCTATCTTCAGCTTTTTAAAGGTGATCAACCAAATTTGGCATAGAACTTGAATAGATGATGGATCTTCTTCACTTTTACAAGTTGTAGATAATTCTCTGCTGTGTAGAGCACAGACAGGAACTTAAAGCTTTTCTTTCAATTGAAACCAAAGTACCCGGAATAGTTCATTTCTTTTGGTCAATGTCATCCATGCGGTGAGGAGGAGGAATAGCATACACTTTACTATCAGTGTTACCTCCTTCAGGACGAGAGAAAAACTATTACCTCTGCTTCTTGGCAACTCTGAATCTCAGTCAGTGAGAAGATGCTGCTTCTTAAACACTGCTATGTTTATGTCCACGTGAGTTTTTGGGTAAACTTAAATTTCATTTAACAAGTTTCCTAGTTGCAGAGAGTGATACAAGTATTGATGACTTATCCTTTAAAAACTTATTATCTAATGTAGTGGGTAGAATTGTGTCCACCACCCCTCCAATAAGATAGGTACAAATTTCTAACTCTTGGTACCTGTGAATGTGACTTTATTTGGAAATAGGGTCTTTGCTGATGAAATTAATTTGAGATGAAGTCATACTGGATTAGGGTAGGCCCTAATCCAATGACTGGTGCCCTTATAAGAAAAGGGAAATATGGACACATAGACACACAGGGAGAGTGTCACATGATGATGGAGGCAGAGATTTGAGTGATGTGTCTGTACACCAAAGAAAGCCAAGGATTGCAGGAAACCCTCCCAAAACAACAAAGAGGCAGGGAAGAATTCTTCCCTGCAGCCTGGAGAGAAAGCATGGCGCTGTTGACACCTTGATTTCATACTTCTAGCCTCCACATTTTTGAGAGAATAAATTTCTATTGTTTTTAGCCACTCAGTTTGTGCTTACCTGGTATGAAAAAAATACACTAGTTAAGGAGGCAGAAATAATATAAACAATAAACTATAATAGAGTTTTAGAGAGCAAAGGAAGCATAGAGAAAGGAGACAGCTTTCTAAATGTTATGGGTAATAATTCTTAGAACATCAGGTTTCTTTGCAAAAACTTAGTAAGTGACTGACTTTTTAATTTACTGTGTGATTCTATTTTTTTAAATTGAGGTATGATTGACATATAACATTGTAATAGTTTCAGATGTACAGCATAATGACTTGATATTTGTATATATTGTGAAATGATTACCGCAGTAAGTCTAGTTAACATCTGTCACTATACACAGTTCCAGAAATTTTTTTTCTTGTGATGTGAACTTTTAAGATTTACTCTCATAGCAACTTTTAAATATGCAATACAGTATTATTAACTATAGTCGCCCTGCTGTACATTATAGCCCAATGAATTATTTTATAATTGGATGTTTGTACCTTTTGACTCCCTTTACCCATTTTACCCAGATCTTACACCCTGCCTCTGGCAACCACCAGTTTGTTCTCTGTATCTATGAGCTCTTTTCTATTTAATTTTTTTTTTAGATTTCACACATAAATGAGATCATACGGTATTTGTCTTCCTCTGACTTATTTAATTTAGCATAATGCCCTCAAGGTCTATCCATGTTGTTGCAAATGGCAAGATTTCATTCTTTTCTATGTCTGAATAATATTCTATTGTATGTATATATACCACATCTTCTTTATCCATTCATCTGTTGATGGACACTTAGGTTGTTTCCAAATCTTGGCTATTGTAAGTAAGGCTGAAAACATGGGGGTGCATATATCCTTTTGAGTTAGTGTTTTGTTTTCTTCAAATAAATACCTACGAGTGGAATTGCTGGTATATGACACCAATTTACATTCTCATTTGCAGTGCACAAGTTTCCCTTTTCTCCACATCCTCGCCAACACTTCTCTCTTGTCTTGTTGATGACAGCCATTCTAACAGGTGTGAGGTATATCTCATTGTAGTTTTGGTTTGCTTTTCCCTGATAATTAGTGAATGCAGAGCATCTTTTCATGTTGTCCATCTGTATATCTTCTTTGGAAAAAAGACTGTTTAAGTGGTCTGCCCATTTTTAAATTAATTTTTTTGATATTGAGTTGTATCAGTTCTTTATATATTATAGATATTAACCTCTTAACAGATATATGATTTGCAAATATTTTCCTCCATTCAGTATGTTTCCGTTTCATTTTGTTGATGATTTCCCTTGCTGGGCAGAAGCTTCTTCGGTTGATGTAAACCCATTTATTTATGTACGCTTTTGTTGCTTTTGCTTTTGTTATCAAATCCAAAAAAAATCATCACCAACGCTGATGTGAAGTTGCTTATTGCTAATGTTTTCTCCTAGGAGATTTATGGTTTCAGGTCTTATATTCAAGTCTTTAGGGTGTAAGATAAACTACAGGGATGTATTGTACAACAAGAGGAATATAGCCAATATTTTGTGGAAACTGTAAATGGAGTGTAGCCTTTACAAATTGTATAAAAAATAAAATAAAAAAATGACCAACCTGTAGAATCAAAAGCAAATAAATTGTTAGAAATCACTAAAAAAAAAAAAGTTACTTGCATACAAAATTCTCACTTACAAAGGAAACTAAAAATTTCTGGGCTAAGGCCGCCCGCCCCCTAGGCTGGAGCTCGGAGTCGGGAACCAATCTGCTTCCTCCCTCCTCCACCCCGGGGGCCCCCAGCAGCGGCGAGCCTGCGCCTGGAAGCCCGGGAGGAGGCAGGAGGCGGAGCGGGCGGAAGTGCTGGCGCGCCGCTGTCAGCTGCGCCGGAAGTTCTTGGAGGGGCCTGGAGGTAACCTTGGGGTCTTTGCCGCTGTCGCCGCTGCCGCCGCAGCCGCCGGAGTGGGCTTTGCGAGTCAGCGCCTCAGCCGGGCCAGACCTGTTAGGTGCCAGGAGCCGCCGGGGTTGCGCAGGAGTTCGCCGAGGATCGCGGTGAGCGGGAACCGCGGGCGCAGGGCCGCCCAGCCGACATGTCTCTAGTGGCAGAAGCCTTCGTTTCCCAGATCGCAGGTAGCGTGCGTGGCGGCGGACCCGGACGGAGGCGGGGGCGGCATGGGGCAGTCGTGGGGAGCAGCGTGGGCTTTAGAACCGCAGCTTTCCTCCAGACTTGAAGCATTAGACTCTGAACCCAGGCCTGGGGACGGAGGCGGCACTGACTGCCAGCCTCTTATGGTTGAGAAAACTGAGGGGAAGAAACTTGGCCAAGGTCACCACGCAGAGGCCGGAGTCCCATCTGTTTTTCTTGGGCAATGCTTTGTCTCTCTGCCCATTGGGTTCGAAGGTGATGGGGTGCGTGAAGGCCGTGGATTGGGATTGAGGTGGGGGGCGTGGTCACGGGGGCCGGGCCTACGCAGGCTTCAGGGTTAAGTGTGGGGACAGTCGCAGGTGTGGGACCTGAAGTTTAAGTTGATTGTCACCAGTGAGTCGCTGTTGTCACTGAGGGGCCACAGAAGTTTCCGCTCCGTGCAACAATACTGCCATTTTCTAGGTCACTAGGATTCATTCATATACTTTTAAATCTCCATGAATTGTTGGAAACACCTTTGATTTGACGGACAGAACATGTCTGATGTAAATAGGTGTATAATATATTTTCTGTTTGAGGTTCTTAGTTACCGTAGTGAAAGAAATTGAGAAATATTGTTGAGAAAGTGAGACTAGACATAGCTATTGTAGGTGTGGGTTGATGAGTGATAATCTTTAAATGGAGTTAAAGTAGTATTCCTAGTAGTATTTTCACTGAGTACAGTAAAAATTCAGTCACCAGGATAAATAGGTACATTTACAATAAGGTAGTATTTTTGCAATGGAAAAGTACCGAATGTGCCATAAAATTTGCCAAAATGTTTTTCATTGCATTTGTGTGAACATACTTTTTTTCCTTTTTTTCACTTAAAACAAATACATTGTTTTCTAAAAGAGAGGGAAGCTCCCACTAGATTGCAATTTTCATGAAAGCAGGGATCATAATTGTTTTGTCTCCCATTGTATCCTGAGGACCTGTCATTTGGTGCTCAATAAATATTTGTGACCTGAATCAATGAATAATCTTGAGATTTCAATGATTATTTATATTTTTACCATTTATGTTTTAAAAAAATCATTAATTTAGATTGCTGCTATGTTAAAAAATTTCACAGTGTATGCTGATATTGATATCATCACAGTGTATACATGTTCCCTAATGTGTGATTTCTTGTAAAGAGAAAATGATGAATGTCTTTTACTAAACTTTTAATAAGTTTGGGACTTTGCTTCAGTTAGTGAAATACAAGAATTTCTAAGAATTTTGTCAGTCTGCCATCTTAGCTTTTTGGAGTGATCCAAATTGTAATAAAATAATTAGGAAAAAATACAGGAGATATAGCATAGGAAGCCCAAGCAAGACACAGAATCCAGAAATCATGGGAGAAGAAATGGGCAGATTTTATTGCAGATAAGTTTTAAAAGCTTTGTATGATGAGACATAAGTTTCTACAAATTAATAAGAAAAAGACAACGCAACAGAATCAAAGATAAAGGACATGAACAGGCAATTCACAAAATGGGAAAATGCAAATCATCAGTGAACATAGGAACAGATGCTCTCCATCGCTAATTTCCACCTTGTCAGTTGGGCAAAAATAAGTATGATAATTTCTAGTACTGACAGCAGCATGGGGAAAACAGTTATATCAGTATTGGTGAGTCTGTAAATTATCACTACTTTTTGGGAACTTAACATAGCAACATTTATTTAAATGGTATTAATTGACCCAGAAATTTCTTTTCATGGGATTTATCTGATAGAAACATAAGGACCAGTATTTAAAGAAATATATAACAATAATAATTGTAGTGATATTTGTAATAGCAAAAACCCAAGAATGTCTAGATACATATTTAATAGAAACCCACATTATTATAGATACAAAAAAAGAAGTATATCTGTTAAATATATTGTCTTGAAAACTCTGGTTATCTTAAGAAGAAACAAGTTATAGAATAATATGTGTATTGAATATGTAATGTATGTAATGAACCCATTGTTATTAAATAAATAAGCCTTGTATAAACATGTGTATGTTTATGTAAACAAAGAAAAACATGGAAGAATATTCAACTAATTTTAACTAATAATTTCAGGGTAATAAGGATAGTGTGTTGGTGGAGTGAGACTATTTTACTTTTGAATTTAATTGGTTGTAATTTTAAAAATTTAAAAGATTGTATTTTGGCAACAGCAAAAAAAAAAAAAAAGGTGGCTAAAACAATAATTTATGTGACACCTTGTATTTGACTTGTAAGTGACTTGTAAGTGTGACTTAAATCCAACAACTATTCACAGTATCCTACTTCTGGTAGTAATACGGTTTTCTTGGAAGATATCAAACTCAAGAGATTAGAGATACATATTTTTATGGTCCTATTTTAAGTTAATAAGTAAATGTAGATCTTTTTTTTTTTTTTGTAGTTGAGAGCTGTATTTTTTTAATGTATTTAACACTTTGCTTGTTATTCTTTATTTCAATAGGTCACCACACTGATATTTCTTTTAGAAACATTTAAAGGCATCTTATATCCATTTGTGATATTCATGAAGTGCCCTCCTTGAGAGCCTCATTCATAAGCACATCTTTTTGGAAGCCTTCTCTGAACTCCCTTTAAAGGAATCACTTCTCTCTCTTTACTACTAGTATATCCCTCCCCAAGTTCTCTCAGTTCTTACTCTTCACTATGACTCAGTGGCTGCTCTCTCCACCTCCACTGCTATATTATTACCTTAGTTTAGGGCTTTGTTATTTCTTGCTTGGATTAGTACAGTTGTCTCTGAATGGATTTCCCTGCTCTTAGTCTGGTATCCTTCTAATGCAGTCTCTACACTGCAAACCTCAGTGGGTTTTTGTTTGTTGGTGTTGTTTTGTTTTTATTTTCCTGAAACGCAGAAGTGATTCCTCTTGTTTTAATGCCATCATTGGTTCCCCATTGTCAGTAGATGGAGTGAGGCATACAACACCCTCCATAAGTTAGTCTGAGTCTATCTCTCCAGCCTCATCTCTTGTCACTCTTTCCCTTCACTGCTCGCCTTTCTGAATTATTTGTAGTGTCCGTCTTTGACAAATGTTGCCTTCTGCCTGAACTGTCCACTTTGCTTGGATAACTACTGTCTGTCCTTTAAGACTCAGCACATTTTAGCCTGTAAGTCTACCTGACATTTTTTCCTAAAAATCACCTAAAATTATAAGGTTAAAACCCCATCCATATCATTAAAACTTTGGTGAACAAAGCTACCTCTCGTACTCTCCCTAAAAATTAAAAAAAAAATGACATATAGTACATAACATGCATACTTTTCTGGTAATCTGTTTTGTCATACAACATATTGAGATCTCTTTCTATGTCTGTGAATGGAATGACACAGATGTCATCATTGTTAATGGTTGTGTAGTATTTCGTTGTAATGAAGAAATCATAATTAGCTTATTGAGTCTTATTCTGATGAGTACTTGGAGTGTTGTATTTGTTCAACCTGAGAAACAGAAGTGGTAGGAGCTCTAGCTCTAGTTCTGGCTCTGCATGGAATTGGCAAATGCTAAGTCCACAGGGCAGACAGCCATGAGGGAGAGATCCTGGAGGAAGAGAGAGCAGTGCAGCCTGATCTCAGGGAGGACTTAGGCCCTCTGTTAAATCAGGCCCACCCAGGACAATCTTCTTTTTGATTAACATAAAGTCAGTGATCAAGGACTTTAGTTATATTAGCAAAAACCCTTCACAGCAGGGCCTAGAGTAGCACTTGAATATCTGGGAGGTGTTTGCTACGTAATAGCTATTCTCTCTCTCTTCTGTCTTCCCATCACCTGCTGGTGGATAGCCCTTGTAGCGCACCCTAATCAGAAACATAGTAGAAAGGGAATTCTGGCAAATGTAGTTCAGTCTAGTCAGGTTGATGCACCTCAAATCCATCTTAGGTATATATGAGTTTTCTCTGCTGTAAACAGTGCTTGCATATACATAGTTGTGTATCTAACTGAGTAGTTTCTTTGGATAAATTTCTTTAAGTGGGAGAGAATTTTGAATTTTTCTTTAAACTCAGTAATATGGAAGGAATGGTAAATTATGATTTTGAATTAATAGCTTGGATCTCTAGGTAATGATATGCTAGTTTAAGAACTTTAAAAGAAGGATGAAAATAGTCCTGATATTGAGCGGTTTCCGAGCTCTTTTATAACAGCCTGTGTATTTTATTTATTTAAAGAAATTTTTATTTTATTGAGTTATAGTCAGTTTACAATGTTGTGTCAATTTCCAGTGTAGAGCTCAATTTTTCAGTCAAACATGAAGATACCTATATTTCTTGTCACATTCTTTTTCAACATGAGCTACCGCAAGATCTTGTATATATTTCCCTGTGCTATATAGTATAAACTTGTTTATCTATTCTATCTATACCTATCAGTATCTACAAATTTTGAACTCCCAGTCTGTCCCTCCTCCTGGCAACCACAAGTTTGTATTAGCCTGTGTATTTTAAATTTTCTTAAAACTTGCTTGTTTTTTTAAATAGAAAGATTTTCCAATACATTGAGTTTCAGGTTAAAAAATATATTTTTTTAAACAGTCAGTTAGGTATGAACATATCCCCCGGGAGGACTGAGTATTCCCATTTGGGTTGTCAGTTTGGCATTTGGAGTAGTCATTGTAGCCAAAAGGGTGGAGTACTGTGACGGACAGATCTGACTCACTTGCCCATCTTTTACAAGTAGTGGCTCCAGCCTTTAGGGCTCCACAGTGCCACCAGATAGACCCAAAAGGCAGGAGAGGTGCTGAGTGCCCAACAGCAGGAATCTCCTACAGTGCTGATCACTTCCTTCACATTGCTTTTATGCTTCCTGTGGACTTTGAAGTTAGATTCAGACCTGGGTTCTTATTCAACTACTTGCTAAATGTGTGACCTTGGCCAAATTCCTTGCCTTTTTTAAGCCTCCGGGATCTCATATGCAAAATGATAAAGATAATTATAGATTATTTAAGGATTAGATGAGAAAAGATAGAAAATGCTTGGCGTTGTATCTAGCACATAGTAAGCACTCAATAGGTGTTCATTAATATTATTTTTAGTTCCATTTACCTGTCAGTTTTTCTCTTTTACTGGGCTTTGCCTCTGACTTCCTGTGTAAAGAAACAAGTTTGGTAAAGCTTTTAAAAGTTACTTATAAATAGAATACGTAATTTATTTCAGTAATATAAAACATCTATAAACAGTTATTATAGTGTTAAAATTACTCCTGTAACAAATTATTCTAAGATATTCATTTCAAGATTATAGCTTTAATAAGCTCAAGCCATGTTTCTCTTCACCATAAAATTGAATGTTCAGGGTAGGTCATAGATATAAATACTCAGACTTTTTCAGTGGTGATCTGTTTATTAGACATTGCCAAAAAGTTTTAGGCTTAAAAATGTAGCTGCTAAGTACCTGGTTAATGAGAAGAGTTAAGTGGCCATTTTTGACTCATTGTGCTAGATGATTTACACACATAATTGCTAATATTAACAATTTGATTCTGTTAGATGAGGAAATTGAAGTTCCATTAGGTAATAGAGGTTAGGAAAAAGGCCATTGGAGTAAGAGAGAACTGAGCTCACTTCTGCCTTTTGTTGTATGATCTTGTGCAGACCTTTCTAGGCCACAGTTTCCCTTTTTATGAAAGGGGGGTAGTATATTTTATAACGTATTTTAAGTACCTTGTACCAGGTGTTCAGTATCTGGTAGTTTCTGTTATTACTTTTGTTGCCCAGGCACCTTTGAGGATGCTGCCTTTGTAATGTTATCCCATTACCATTTTGGACAGCAAAAAATGTCCAGTGTCTTTATTTTTTATTAACTTCTGTGCTGTCTTTTCTGAATGATCTTATTACTTCACTAATGCATTGATATATTTTAAGCGTATCAGTTAATTTCATCATACTAAGATTATTAATCTTTTCAAAGCAAGGTATCTGTTCTGTTCTTTATTTAGAAGCTCTGTAAACTATATTAAGGATGAAAAAAGGAAGATTTGGAGTCTTTCATTTATCTCATTGTAGGCACACAGATGCTTAATTATTTAAATTTATTAATAATTTCATTCTAGCAGTAGCATTAATTTATGGTATGATCTAGGAAAGTAGTTTTACAGGGTTCCATGGCACCCATATGCAAGCATCTTGAAAGTAAGTATAATCAGTATAGGCATGTTTAAAAAATTTTTTTAATATCAGTAATAAAGTGTTTTTTATTCCTTCTTTCTTCTGCATGAATACTGGGAAAACTGGACCTTGAAAGCATTTCAGAAGGGTCCTAGAGGCTCAAAGAAGAGGAAAATGATGGTGACAAGTCGTTTATAAAATAGAAGTGATTCTATTGCTCACAAGGTTTATTGAGAGTAAAGAAAATGATGGGGCTCTTAAATCTGTATATCGAATATCTAATAATGATAATTGCAGCAGATATTTGAAAAAAATTCATCTTTTATTTTTGAAAATAAAGATATTTTGTTAGTTATTTATAGTCAGCATTCTGAGGATTGTCCAGTATTGAGGAAGACACTGAGCAATTATTGAGCAGTTATTGAATTGGCCATAACATTTCAGAGAATCTTTTTACATTCATATTAGTCAAATGAATTGTCTTACATTATAGTGCTTATCACCTTGGTACATGTGAAGTTGATATTAAGGGGGCAGATGGAGAAGCAAAACAAAGACATAATAGGTTATACTTAAGATTAGAGGCAAAATACAATTTATTGACAGCAGTGTGGCCTTCTATTCTTTTATCATAACTTGTATTCATGAATAGGTTGGAAACCAAATTCTTAGAGGCAATGTTTTGTTTCCTTTTAGAAAGCTTTGGTATGCTGTTGAGATCACTTGAAAGGCTTGTTTCTGATCTTTTAAGTCCATATTAAGCATGATGGGAGTTTTGATTTTCTTGTATGCTTTATTAACATTCCATACTCTGAAATTACATTTTTCATTTTTAACTTTAAAGATTTTAGTGATGTGTGCCCCATAAAATTTGTCATTCTTTCTTCTGTGAAGATTAATATTAGCTGAAGCCTTCCATATCTGAGTGAAAATTGAAAGAAAACATCATCAGACTTCTTAACATTTTTCAAATATTTTTGATATTTCTTGATAAGCACTTAATCAGATGGACTGAAGATGTCAAATGGAGATGAGATATTAAAGTCAGGCTTCTCATTTTTTGTTCAAAGACTGAAGTTATAATATTTAGCAAATCCAGCTATAGACGTTTATGTGTAGAAGTATCTGCCTTGCCAGTAAGAGAAATGCATGTTTTAATTTTTTATTGCTTTGTAAATGATCCTTTACTCTATTCTTGAACACTTCTTATTTTTGTACGCTCTATAAATGAATCATGGTTTTGAACTTTTCTACATCAGTAATAAAAATGAAATTTGATTGGTTAGTAATAAAGAAGGTTCTTTTCATAAAAAGTCATTTTGCCATGGCAATTCCCATTAACTATAACTGCGTTAGCAAAATAGAAACCATAAAAAGCATTTTATTATGCTTATACACTTAGCTATATTTTTGTGCTGATTATATATCTCTAATCTCTAAGAACTTTTGTAAACTAAAGAAGTTTCTTCATGACTTAACCTGCCTTTGAATAAAAAAAAAAAGATTTCTGTTGTGTATATTTATCCCAGGGGATATAGTATTGTTAGATATTATAATGACATTTCCTCCCACACATCATATTTCATTACCTGGTCAAACTGGAGCACTGACTAGAACTTCATTCAAGTAAATTGTATCATCTTTTAGACATGAAGAGCCCATCATTACTCCAGTGTGTATTTCTGTGAGGTAATATTGGCAGCTGATGCATTGATGATCTGGCCTTTTCTTGACCTCCTTTTGTTTTGATTTATTAGCCTTTATGTTATAGGAAATGTTTTGGCATCATGAATTATAAATAATATTCCTGATTTTCTTATTTTATAAATTTTAAAAAGATATCAATAAGAAACAGTTTAAAAATAAAAGTTACTATTTTTTCATTACATTATCATCATTGTTATTTTTACTAATCATCAATTCAACATTCTGGTTTGGCTAGTAGACAAGAGTTAGTTAAGTAATGTTAATTATTTCAGTGATAATTGATATTTATTCTTTAGTCATATCAACTTTAATGTAATAGTCAGTTATTTTACTAGCAAAGGCCAGTTTATTTGGGAACGACTAGGGGTAATTGCAGTTCAGGATATGTGAACTATGGTAGACATGGGCAAATCCAGAGAACTAGGAAGGGGAACTTGCTTTAATAGAGAAAAGGCTGGAAGAGGGGACGTTGGGAGAGGCTATAATAACCAAAAGAACTTGGAGGGAACTGGGAGTGCAAAGTATCGAGGCTTCTCATTGATTGGGCTGCTAACAGTTTCTGGTTGGCTGGGCTGTCATCCTTCAGAGAGAGGTAGGCAACACCTTTGTGCAGGAGATGTAGGTTTATGTGTCTTAATGTTTGGAATAATTTACAGTGCATGATAGGAGCATGAGAGCTCCCTGCATAGACATGTCCTGACTCCAGTTTTAGCTGAAGTTTCTTTAATTCCACAATTGAGATTGTGAATTATTCTTGATATATTTTCTCCTTAAGCAGATTCATCCTTTCCATACACTTGTACTGATTTTCCCATTCTGTCATTTGGTGGCTGTTTGGAGAAGGTAAAATAATTTTAATATTAAAATAAATGTTTAGAAAGGGAGATAAGTTTTAGAAATCATGGAATACAGTTTAAAGATAATTTTCATTTTATATTGTCTTGGATTATCTTTGTATCATAGTTAAATGACTTTACTGATCTGCTTGTTATAAAAAGGTTTATGATAAGATGTGAGCTTATGTAGCATAATTAAGCTATTTATCTCTTCAATTTGCTTTTTTCTCATTTCCTGAGTAACGTAGCAGCTGCCGTCAGACCAGAGTTTTAAATGATGGAAATAAGCCATTCTAGTTACTGGGTTCCAAATTCTGGGGACTAGAGGCCAGGGAGCAGTGTTGTGGTCAGGAAGTTAGAGACTGAGATTTTAGGAAGGTAAAAATTTCAAAGTAATGGGTTAATAAAGTGGAACTGACTGGAGGGAAGGTGGACATGTTAAAATCTATGCTTATAGCAGTAAAGTGGAATTTATAAATGTGACATGGTAGAAGTCACGTTTACAATTGATTTAGATGAATAGAGGGAATTCTGAGACTTAAGGTGAACAACATTTGATTCTGTCTTTAATAATAGAGCTGTGACTCTTAGTAATTATCGAAACTATAATTATTCAGTTACTATTGAAGTATAACAAACCACACCATGACTTAGGAGTAGAACAGCCATTTTATTATGTTCACGGATGCTGCAGGTTTGTCAGTCAGATGAGCCACAGGAGAACTGTCTTGTCTTTACTTCACAATGTCTGGATCCTCTCCTGGGAAGACCGATTCAACAGCCGAGGGCTGGGAACATCTGGAAGTGTCTTCACTCATGTGTCTGACAATTGTTGATGACTAAGAACTCAGCTGGGGTTTTCTTCTGTAATACTTACATGTGGCCTCTCCATGTGACCTGGGCTTTCTCAGAGCCTGGTGGCCTTAGGGTAGGTAGGCCTCAGACCTTTTACATGATGTCTCAATTCTCCAGACATGTGTCCAACCTAACAAGGGAGAAGTTGCATCACCTTTTAAGACCTTGCCTTGGAAGTCTCACGGCATCACTCCCACCATATTCTGTTGGTCACAACAGATAAAAGTGTACCTAAGTTCAAAGGTAGGGGAATCAGACTTTACCTCTTGATCGGGGTAGGAGGGGAGAGGTTTCTAGAAGAGCTTGTGGGGTGGGAGATACTGTTGTGGCCATCTTTAAGAAATATACTCTGCCATGGTCACCGAGGTGGTAATACAGTGTGCAGAGGGCTCAACTGAGTCTGTTTTAATTAGAGCTGGGACCTGACTAGTCCTACTCATAACCTAAATAGAGGTTCTAAAATAGGATGAGGGTTGGGGGGTGGGTGGGGGTGGATAGGAGGTAGGGGGCGAGGGTGATATTGCACATTGCTGTCAGTTATCTGTGGAGCGCTCTCAAGTGAGCCAGGCTTGTCTCCTTTGCACTTTCTCACCTTGATGCACACACTCACACATGCATTCCCTTTTTTTCTCACCAAAGATTTGTTGTATGTGAGGGTAGCTCTAAGGCAGGTATATATTTGTTTAAACATTCCATAGATGATTAGGCTATACACCCCTAGTTAGGAATCATTGAACAATTTGGAGAGAAAATGAGTTCATGAGTTTACACAGTTGAATTTAGTTCATATTGTTGAAATGTTATCATTCCTTATTTTGGTTAGATGGTTTTATTTCTAGGTTTATAGAATTTTTTTTTTTCCTTTCAGATATCTTTCAGGTTTTAGATAGCAAAAGACCTGCTTGTATTTTCCACAGAATGTATTTGTTAGGTTGAGTATCTAATTTGTGTTAGGTGCTCTCCTCGGTGCTGGGGTACAAAAAAGAGTAACACAGTTCTTGCCTTTAATGAACTTACATTCTTGTGTAGGACATACCCACCGAAACAGTTAGTTTCAATATAAAATGGTGTATCGTATAATAGAAATGCTAGTTTAGGAAGTCTTTACTGATTCTTTTACCTCCCTTCTCTCAAACTAATTCAGGGGTGTTAGATTTTTAGTGAACATCTCAACTCCTCTCCCTGCCCATCACCTTCTATCTGGCACACTTGTGATTATTTTTTGGACCTAACTCAGATTTTATCTCTTACGAATTCTTTCCAGTCTTCCTCAAGCAGGTTATTTCTTCAAGTGGATTCCTGTAGTGCTTTATACATACCTCTGGTCTAATGCTTATGTTAATAATTACTGAGTACATTCTGTGAGCTTAGAGACTATGTATAGCATTTACACAGTTTATCTAATTTTATTCTTCCAACAATTTTACATGGTAGATAATATTTCCCCTTTTTACAGATGAAGTAAATGAGGCAAGAAGAGGTTATGCAACTTGGCTAAGGTCACTGAGATAGTAAGTTGTAGAGTTGGGAGGGGAACCCAGGTCTGACTTGAAGACATATGTGGTTTTCCTACACCACCTGTATTCACTTATTGTGTTGTAAATGTCTGTGTTTATCTCCATCAACTCTTTTTCCTTCTCACGCCCCCTTTTCTGTGCCCCACCTGCTCAACAAAATTAGATTCTAGAGAGCAGTGACAATTTTATATTCATCTTTATCTTTTTATCATAGATATTTTACAAGTTTACAAACATTTTACAAGTTTAATAACCCATGGTTGTTCAGTTAAGTGCTTTAAAATATTTTTTTTCTAGCTCTCTGAGGATTTTCTACTGCTTTGCTCCTGTCCTGTTCATGAAGGGATTCTGTGATGGTTAGGTTATATTATCTTATTTCTTGGGTTTGTTTGTTTTGTTTTGTTTCATTTATTCTTGGGGAATCTTGCAGTTCTGCCAAGATTTCTGGAGGTATAAAAACAGATCAAATCCTCTGTAGAGAGTCATTTGTTTCATGGCTGGCTGAGAGGAGTGAGGAAGGAGGAACAGAGAGTTCTTTGGTTACCTAGTTTGATATTAGAGAACATAGATACTGAAAATAATAGGTACTATTATTACAATGATTGTAATTGGTTTAGAGTAGTGGGAAGAATTGCTTCTTAGTTATAGGGACATCTATTTTCTATTTTCCATTTTCTAGAATTAGATTTAGAGAACCATTAAATTTTGAAGGTTAACATTGCTAATAATGTTGGGGTCTGATACTTGTGTGGGACTGTTTGTCTTCTCTCTGTTTTTTTGGCCAGAAATTGCACTTTTAATCTTAACCAGCTGTTTTTGTATAGTTCTGGTGTTGATCTCATATTCATCTCTATTTCTGAGAAAAGTTCAGACATGATGTTAGTGTTTCTTTTTGTATGAATTATAGATTACCATTTTTAAAAAGTGAATTCAAATTTTTAGTCTTAGCTACAAGGTTCATATCTATGTATAATCACCTGGAGTTGGCCTGCTTTTTATTGGAAATTAATGAAAAATGGTGGATCAATTTTATAATGGGACAAAATAGAAATATAACCACTTGAGATGACACATGTATCCTTACTGAGTAAGAATGGAAGGTTTTCAGCTTAACTTGTGTTCACTTTAGCCCGAATTATTGGCTTGTTGATGCTGTGAGTTTGTTTTCTTGGCCCTTGTTAACCTCCAGAAGTTTGTCAGTTTTATGAAATTGATCCTTGAATACCATTTTGAAAGTGATCTCTAGTTTCACATGAATGGGCCCTCAGAAGGCTCATGTTCAAGTCTCATGACTACTAACTTAATTTTACTTTCTTTATTGATTACATCTAATGGAAAAACTATCATTTAATCACTTTTTGGTTTCAAAATAAGTGTGGCTTGAGTTCATTAATCTTAAAAGCTTATTCTGGAACACTATAAAATTGCAACATGTTACTAAAGCATGTTTTAAAACATGGCTTTAAGCCATATCCACAAATGCTTAAGTAGAGTAAGATGGACAAAAATCTTCTTGAATAAAATTAATCTGCACAGATCCTTACTACCACATTCTCTGAATGAATGAAAGGGGTGAAAAGAAAGAACTTAGTCTTATTTCAAGTGTACTTTATTCCTGGAGACAGTCTTTTTTTTTTGTGGTGTTCACAGACCATCTGCATCAAATTTACTGGGAGTGCTTATGGCACGTTTGGATTCTTGGCCTTCATTTCTGTAGTATCAATATGTTTGAGTTTAGGGTTTGGTGGAAGTACACAATTTTATGAAGTTCCTTAGGTGATTCTTACACAAGAATGGTTGAGAACTATTGTTGTAGGATGATTATAATTGCTTTAGTTATAATTAATTAATTATAATTATTATTACCCATGAATGGCTCTGTGAAGGGTTAGCAAATACAGTTGCATGAGTTCAGTGACTCTGGAGCCAGACTACCTGGGTTCAAACCCTGGCTCTTGTCACTTACTAGCGCTATGACTTTGGGCAAATTACTTAGGATTGTGCCTTAGTTTTCTTACTGTAAAATAGGGATAATAATAGTAGTGTCTACCTCATAAGGTTGTTGTGAGATCATTACTCTGTGCACAATAAAGGCAGTAAGACTCTTTTAAAATCTATTTACTTCAGCTTTACTGAGGTATAACTTATATGCCCTTTTAAAGTGTACAATTACATGATTTTTTAAGTATATTTGCAGAGTTGTGATTATTACCACAATCCAGTTGTAGAACAGACATTTTCATCACCCCAAATCTTGCCCATTAATCATTTCCCATTCCCATTCCACCCTGAGTCAACAACTAACCTACTTTCTGTCTCTGTAGACTTGCCTGTTTTGAACATTTCATATAAATCATACAATGTGTTTTCTTTAGTGACTGGCTTTTTTTCACTGGGAATAATGCTTTTGAAGTTCACCTGTGTTGTAACAGGTATCAATACTTGGGTCCTCTTTATTGCCAAGTAGTATTCTGTTGTATGGACATACCGCATTTTATTTATCCACTCAGCAGTAGATGGTCATTTAGGTTGTTTCACCTTTTGACTATCGTGAATGACGCTGCTGTGAACATTCTTATGCAAATCTCTGTGTGGATATTTTTTTTTCGTTTCTTCTCGGTGAATACCTAGAGTGGAGTTGCTGAATCATAATGGTAATTCTGTGTTTAACATTTTGAGAATCTGCCAGACTTTTTATATTCCCACCAACAAGCAGTGAGTGAGAGTTCCAAATTCTCCACATCCTCTGAACATTTGTTATTGTCTGTCTTGTTGATTATAACTGTTCTAATGGATGTGAAATCATTGTGGTTTTGATTTGTATTTCCCTAATGACTAATGGTATTGAGTATCTTCTCATGTGCTTGTTGGCCATTCATTTATCTCCTTTGGAGATATATCTATTTATATTCTGTGTCCATAGAAAAGGTTGAGTTACTTGTCTTTTTTTTATTATTGAGTTGTAAGAGTTCTTTATATATTCTGGATATTAGCTGTAGTAGTCTTGGGGAATCGTAACTGCTATCACCACCACCACCATCATCATCATCATCATCTGCCTGGATAGAAGTCTAGGTAGTTTTTGACCAGAAAGAGATAGATTCTCATTATTCTCTAGTTTCATTTGGGCCCCAGCTTTGATTGTAAGGGGGAAGTTCTGCCCTTTACTAGTTTTCCTGAATTTTTAATGTGTGTTTGTGTATTCTGTGAATATTTATTGAATAACTGATAAAATAGATTTATAGAATGTGGCTAAATTTACTTTCTAAAATGAGAGCTATGTACAGTTTACTATACATATTTATATACAAGAAGAATAAAGAATATAGAGTGGATTCTAATGTCATTCAAGAAGTTTCTTCTCCATAAAAACTGGTAACTTACAGCCAAGGGAATAGTTCTAGTGTGACTCTTCTTCCAGAGTCTGGCAATCCCTTTGTAATTGTGTCTTACACGTCTATCCTAGAATATCTGCTTCTTGCTTCAGGGCCCTTATTTCAATCCAAAGTGATCTTTAATCTTTCTATCTGCACTTCTTTGCACTATATTCTTTAAGTAGCTGCTATGATCTGAATGTTTGTGTCCGCCTGAAATTCATTTATTGAAATCCTAATCCTCAAGGTGATGGTATTAGAAGGTAGGGCCATTGGGAGGTGATTAGGTCATGAGAGCAGAACCTTCATGATTGGGATTAGTGCCCTTATGAAAGAAACCCCAGAGAGCTCCCTAGCCCCTTCCACCATCTGAGGCACAGCAAGAAGTTAGTAGTCAGCAACCTGTAGGGGATCTCTCACCAGAACCTGACTTGCAGGCACCCTGATGTTGGAATTTGAGCCTCCAGAACTGTAAGAAATAAATTTCTGTTATTTATAAGTCACCCAATCTGTGGTGTTTTGTTATAGTAGTCCAAATGGACTAAGACAGAGAGTAGCCTTACAGCTATGTTATGAAATACTACCTGTCAGTGGGTTTATGGAAATGACAGCATGTCACTGTCCCTCTCCATCGTCTAACATGTTACTTTCTTTTTTATTAAATTGAAGTATTATTGATGTACAGTATTATATAAGTTACAGGTGTATGACATAGTGATTCACAGTTTTAAAGGTTATATTCCATTTATAGTTATTATAAAATATTGGGTATATTCCCAGTGTTACTCAATACATGAACCAGTTTCTGACATGAACAATGATCTCTGACTGTTGAGGTGATGGGAGAATGGTTTTTAACTCCTTTTGTGGGAAGAGTCACTTCCTGCTTACACATCCTGTATAGTGTCATTAAACATCCCCTAAGAAACAGTAACTTAGGGGCATCGGTATTTAATCATTTCATGATCAGTATTAGCTGGGAATGTTTTATCTTTGAATTGTGCTATAGTTTGCAGGTTGAATTGTTGAATCTAATACATAGCTCTTAAAATTCTAGTTTTGATAAAGTCACATATCATTTTTAAAGTCTAAACATCTTAAAAATATATCTTAAATGAAGACTTCATATCATAACTGCCTAAAACTTGACAGATTTTGAACTTAATGTCTATGTTGATATCACTCAGATCACCAGTATAGTATTTATGTCAAACCAGTAAATTTATTTCCTTCTTTTCTCTATGTGTCTTGCAGCAACTTGTTCATGTTTAAGAGCTGCCAAATGTTCTTTGAGCATTTTGTTATATCAGTAGTATTTGCATTTACACCTGTGGCAGAAAGACATCCAAATTTGGAGACAGGTTACAAGTGTTTCTTACTCCTTTTGTATATGTCTAAAGAGTCTTTGGAAACTGAAGAGATGACATCTTTGAGCTTTTGGAATCTATTTGCCTAAGGATAAACTGCGTTTGACTTCATTAGTGCACAAATGATAGGTTTGTATAGAGTTATTATAGCATTAATCAATTTGATGGATTGGAAATATGACAGTACTGAAGCAGCATGTAATAATAGTGCCTATTATTCTACAAATTATGTCTTCACCTACATTCGTATGCCAGAGGAGTCATGTTGTACATTAAGAATGCAGAACTTAAAAAAAAATGACAACAGAGGGCATCTCTTCATGGCCCTTCTCTTGTCCTGTTAGATTAGATCGTCAAGAAATGGACTTTGGAATAAGACTTGTTTATTAGGTCATAGCACTTTCGTACTGTGAAATACCCTGAATTGAATATAATAGATAGATCATCTGCCACTAGAATGACTTATCACCCAACTTAACACTTGAGAGAATACTGCAGGTAAAATGGAGTCTTTGAGAACCCTAGGAGCATACATATGTGAATTCATTGGCCTGTAGTCATTTCTCTAAAAATTGTAATGGATTAGTAGTAAAGAATATTGATGTTTTTGTTGTTTGGTTAATAAAGCTTAAAAATAGTAGGTACCTTAAAGTTAGTTAAGTGAGAAGCAAATATGTATTTTGGGGGTCAGTGGGTGTTACTTTATGATGGGCATGTGCATTTCTAGCACAGATTTATTTATTTATGCATTATTTATTTTATCTTACAGCTTTCAAAAGTCCAAGAGTATATGTTCTCTCTTTCTACTTTGTTCTACTCTAACATAAATACTTACAGGAAGTAGAAAATTTCTTTGAAAAATTTAAAAACATTCAGTTAGATTAAAAAAACAAAAAACCTCTCTTTCTCACTAAAGATTGAAACTTTTTAAGAGGAATCTCCTTTGCTCCTGTAGAAGAGATGTGAGTATAAAATACTCAGGGTAATTTTGCCTGGGCAAAAGTAGAAAGAAAGTGAAAGATAAAGGGGGTAAAAGACTTTTGATAATGTTAGTTGATAGAAAGTTATGAGGTGCTCTGATATTTGCTTTATTTCTATGAGCTTACTTATTTCTAGATTTTATTTCTAGAGTTTTAAAATTTATATCTATAAAATAGGAATATATTTCTTTTTTATAAAAATGATAAGAACTTTCATGGATGTTTTGTTAGGGAATAAGAAGTCATTCTCATTTTCAAGAATGAATTAATATAGGTCACTAAGAGTACTGTAAAGTAAGTTATTGTTTTGGTATGAAAATGATATAATAGTTTCTGATTGTGAGAGGATTAATTTCTGACAGATGGGTAGTTTTACTTTGGAACTCTTGTGGTAAAGATATTAGTTTTAAATGATACTTAGACCAAAAAAAATTAAATCTTGTTTAATTTGAATCTCATATTTTGGCATATAATGAATGCCATATTCAGTTTGGAGGAATTGAGAAGCTGAATCTTTAATAAATAATCTCAGGACCATAGGAATTTTTTACATTCTAGGAACTTACTGCCTAGAAAGGGAGATAAAATACTGACATAATAATAGAATAGAGTAGAAAGCAATATATGATATAAGACAAGTACAAACTGCTATGAACAGTATAGATAAAGGAGAAATTATATTTGTTTAGTTACAAAAGCCTTGATGGAGGTAGTATTTAAGCTTGATCTTAAACAAAAGATACAGTATTTGGGTATGTGGAGGGGAAGGACTATTCTGGACAGAAGGGAACAATTTGAACAAAGTCACTAGGTGAGAAAGTATGAAGAATATGGGGGAAATTTTAAGTACTCTGGTAAGATACGCAGGTCTTATTAGGTAGATGGGTAGGTGGGTACCCCCCCCCCCGAAGAATTCGTGTTTGTTCTTTCCAAGCTTTTTATATAGTCAAAAAAGATGATTTCAGTAGAATACAGGATGACTGTTCTTTGTTCAGATACATGTGAATGGCTGGGTTCCCAGCTAAGACTTCAAATAAGTAGTTATTTAATTAGAACAGTATTTTACAAAGTGGGGTGAGATGTATACACTGTTTTATGCAAGACAATCCTTTGAAGCACAGGAAGAAAATATTGGAACTTAGGTTTCAATTTATTTTTTACCTCTGCTTTCTTTTTTAGTGTATGTTTTATAATGTGCATGATTCATTAGGTTAGTAATACCAACCATGTGATTTCCAACTCTATTTGGGTCTGCATACTCAAATATTTTTTAATGGGGACATGAGATTTTAAAAAGTGGTAATCCCTAGGTTAGAGTTAAAGAATGTGGAAAAGGGAAGAGTGAGATGACTTGTCAGATGGTTGAGGGCCTTGTGTTGGTCTTAGGAGTGTCACAATAGTAATGGCCAATGAAAATTATATATTTAATATTAAACATAGAAAAAGATTTCCAGTTTTAGGGTCGGTGCATAAGTAAGTTTACAGAATTAGATTCTGCCAACAATTTCAGGCAGCTGTTTAATATTTTAATAGTTGTGTTATTGGTTGTAATATTGAAGTTCTCTGGGTCAAAGTTTCCTTTTTTTGGCTATAATGTGTAGTTTTCTTACCTTCCCTGTTGCATTCTTAGCCTAAACAGTACAGAACCATAACAATAATGATACTGGTAATAATAAACACAAACATTTATCCAGCCACCATTTACTAATTGCCTGTTTGGGGCTAGGTTCTAGGAATGAAGTAGTAAGCAAAAATCAGACATGAACACTGGATTCATGGTACTTATGTTCTAGTTGGGGAGATAAACAAATAGTCCTCAAATCCATGTAAAAATGTTGACTGTGATAAGTGGTACTAAGGAGTGTGCATGCTAGTCAAGCTTGAAAAGAGAGGGTTTGAACTATTCAGGGAGGTCACTGAAGTCTTCCCTGAGAACAGGACCAGCTACATAATTTGTAGGGTCCAGTGCAAAATGAAAATGTGGGGCCCCTTGTTTAAAAGAATTCCAAGACTGCCACAGCAGAACATTAAACCAATCATGGAGTCCTAAGTACAGGCCCTGTGCAGCTGCGCAGGTTGTACATCCATGAAGCTTGCCCAGCCTGAGGAAGTGATATTTGAGCTGAGATATGAGGATACAATAGGAGGGGAAGATTGCTCCTGGGCAGAGGAAACAGCTCAACTGACTCTCTGGGGCAGGAAGGGTAGTGATAAATTGAGAAATGGAGTGAAGGCTAGTGTGGCTGGTGTACAGAGTGGGTGGAGAGGAATGATGAGGCCAGAGATGTAGAGAGGGTGATGTGTAAGACCAAGTTGATCTTTATTCCAACAGCCACACAAATATTGATGTGTATTAAGCATAAAGAGTACTTTTGATGTGCCAATAGTACCAGTAATTTGCACCTTGACAGCATTGGACAGTGCTCTCCCTCAGTCTCCCTTTCTACCAGCCTCCTTTTAGAAACTTTTAGTCTCATCTTCTACATTTATTCTAAGGCTGGCCCTTCCCTAAGGCAGGTGGTTCACATCAGGGAGTGCTTTTGGTGGTAGAAATTGAAAACAGGGTTCGCTATTGAGTTAGTCTGTGGTCTAAAACACTTTAGGTCGACTGAAGTAAAACTAGTAAGAGATGAAAATGTTTTATTATTGTTTTAAAAAGATTTTTGTTTTTAAATGCTATAGATTTTTAAGGTCTGTTACCAACATTGTGATTTTGAATTCTTAATATCCCTCTCTTTTGCACATGATCAGAGGCAAGCATGGGTATTGACTTGCTGGCCCTTGAGAAAGAGGAGTAGGGAAGAAATTGTATTTTGGGATTTTGTCTTTCACATAAAAGGCATTCTCAATGAAAAGGCTTTAATTAATATTACCCAAACCAAGCAATAGGCTTTGTACTTTGCCATGTGTGGGTAATGTTCATGATTCATAGACTTACTTATGAAGGCTCATTTCCTAGAAAGATAGCTCCATGGTTGATTTGTAGATCTACTGCCATGCCACACAACTTAGGATTTTCACTGTTGTCTGTCTATCGAATAACATGCCAGCCATTTCTTCTCCCATGTCATACTTAAAATGTAACTATTTGAGATGGTTCATATATGTGATGTACTTAAATCAGTGATGTTTGTATACTCTGAGCTGCTCATGGGTGAGACAGGCAGCTGATCACTCCCTGCATACTCTACCATTCCTTGCCTTCTGGTCTATGGATGCACTGGAATTCCAAGATGCTAAAATAGCATGGTTATAGTAGGTTTATATCAGTCTATATGCCTTCTCTTTTTAAATGATAGGTTCTATTTGTGAAGATAACATCAAATGTTTTGGCAGAGTTACTTTTTGAGAATTTATTTTCAATAATAATTTCTGAGTTGAAACATAGTTTGTATGTTGGATCAAGGAAAATATACTCCATTAGCCCCATTTCCAGCTTTAGGTTCTTAATAACAGCTTTTAGTATTTGTAGGTAACTTTTTTTTATGCAATGAAGCTGAATTTTATTTTATTATTATTATTATTTTTGAAGTACAGTCAGTTACAGTGTGTCAGTTTCTGGTGCACAGCACAATGTTCCAGTCATGCATATACACACATACATTTGTTTTCATGTTCTTTTCCATTAAAGGTTATTATAAGATATTGAATATAGTTCCCTGTGCTATACAAAAGAAATTTGTTTTTCTTTTATTATCTATTTTTATATATAGTGGCTAACATTTGCAGATCTTAAACTCCTAAATTTATCCCTTCCCAACTCCTTTCCCCTGGTAACCATAAGATTGTTTACTATGTCTGTGAGTCTTTTTCTGTTTTGTAGATGAGTTCATTAGTGGCTTCTTTTTCTTCTTTTTTTTAGATTCCACATATGAGTGATATCATATGGTATTATTCTTTCTCTTTCTGGTTTACTTCATTTAGAATGACGATCCCTAGATTCATCCATATTGCTGCAAGTGGCATTATTTTATTCTTTTTTTATGGCTGAGTAGTGTTCCATTGTATAACTATACCACAACTTCTTTATCCAGTCATCTGTTGATGGACATTTAGCTTGATTCTATGTCTTGGCTATTGTATATAGCACTGCTGTGAGTATTGGGGTGCATGTATCTTTTCTAATTAGAGTTCTCTCCAGATATATACTCAAGAGTGGGATTGCTAGATCATATAGTAAGTCTACTTTTAGTTTTTTGAGGAATCTCCATACTGTTTTCCATAATGGGTGCACGAAACAACATTCCCAACAGTGTAGGAGGGTCCCGCCTTCTCCACATTCTGTAGGTAACTTCTTTATTCTTGGTTGCAGTCAGGTAATATGTCACAATATTTCTTTTACTTTTACATATGTCTGTGTATTAGATCAGAGAATCCATGGGAGTGATGATAAATGAACTTTTAACTGGAATTATTGAACATGTAAGTTCCTGTTCATATGAGAACTCTGTGATATTGCAGTAGTGACATAAGCTTCTGATTTATCAAAGAACACTTAAATTATATTCAGCATATATTTAATGCTAAATGTATGTTACTCCATTGTTTTGAAAATTTGTAATTCATATCTAGTATGCACACAAAATAGCTAAGCAAAAGTTAAAATTATCAGAATGTTGAATTAGGACACCCTGTTACTTTAATGTAGTTGATAATATTAAGTTCAGTAAAATTCTGATTGGCCAGAATGTTTAGGGAATTGAATGGTAGGTTTAATTAAATATCTCTTTTCTTTCTTTCCATGCACAATTAATGAACACTAGTTGTATGCAAAACATGGCCCAGTGTTGCATACACAGATGCATACGACACATTTGTGCCCTCAAGGAACTTAATTTCAGTGTCTTTGAAATTTTTGTTAATTTTTTCCAATGCTTTATTGTTTTGATAAGATTCATATAATGCATACAATTGAATCTTTGATGATGTAGGATCTTACAACGACTGAATCTTATTGTATTGTTTCTCATATAGATGTAAATGTTGTAGGTGTGCTAGCCATACAATTTATCCTAAAAGGTTATTTTTGAATATTTGGTGATGTTAGCTTGTTTTTGTTTCCCTGACTTTTATTTTAAAAATTATTACACAGGTTAATTGGGCTCTTACTGAAATTTTACTCTGTTAAAGAGTTTGTAGTAACTTACAGTAAATATTTAGTTTCACTATCTTTTTGCTTTCTGAGTTGAAATTCAGTAGCCTTTACATATATGTATACGGGCAGTCCCTAACTTAAAATGGTTTGACTTATGAATTTTTGACTTTATGACAGTGCAAAGCGATACGCCTTCAGTGGAAACTGTACTTCAAATTGTGAATTTTGATCTTTGCCCAGGCTAACAATATATGGAAGAGATTCTCTCTTGATGCTGGGCAGTGGCAGGGAGCCAGAGCTCCCAGTCAGCCACGAAATTATGAAATCACCAGGGTAAACAACTGATATACTTACAACCATTCTGTACCCATAAAACCATTCTCTTTTTCACTTTCAGTACAGTATTCAGTAAATTGCATGACCTATTCAACACTTTATTATAATAAAGGCTTTGTGTTAGACTATTTTGTCCAACTGTAAGCTAATGTAAGTGTTCTGAGCTCATTTAAGGTAGGCTGGGCTAGACTATGATGTTCGGTAGGTTAGATATATTAAATGCATTTTCAACTTATGATATTTTCAACTTACAGTGGGTTTATAAGGATGTACTCCGTGGTAAATCGAAGAAGATCTGTAATATTATGGATGACAGTGTACAAAGCTATGTATGGTCCATGATTTGCTTCATGATTTCATGGCTTTATCTCTAAGTATGAGTTTAATTTTGTGTAGCCCAAACCAAACTAAAAGTAGTGTTTATAATTTATAACAAGAGTAGAATGATTTTCTTTTCATTCCAAGGTGTAAGTAAAAGCAAATTAAGAGATCCACCCCTCCCTCCCACTCCTAATACTCTTTCAATGCATTTTAAATGATCAGTCTTAAGAAAAAAAATGCTTCATGTGTATAAATTTCTTTTTAAAAAAACAGCTAGAAGCATATATAGAAAAACCAATTTGTTGTTAATATCACGGAGACTGTGTTAAATACAGTAAGAAAAATACCAATTATTATCAAATTTCATATATTTGACTTATTTTCTTGCTGAGAGCAAATATAGAGTGTTAGAATTGGTGATTCTGATATTTTATGGCTTTTACAAAGAAGAATTTAGCAAATGGTATCCTACGTATTCTGTCATTGGAGGCATTACTTCTTAAGTGCAGTTGATTAGACAAAATTCAGATCTAGTACCTTTTCTACGCACTGATAGTTTGCTCATATTCTCTTTGTAGCTTGAGTCTTCTTTAAATGAGAGGTTGAGTCACGGTCAAGCCTGGCTTCAGGCCTAAAATTAGCCTTTTTCACATGGTAGGTACTTACTGCATCATCATGTTATTTCCCTTTGTTTTTATGAGATGGTGTTGGTGGGGCCAAGGCAATGAAATGTAGACTGCAACAGGATTCCTTGTATGTTTAAATACTACCAGCTTGTAAGGAAAGATACACAGCCTGATACAGATATATTTGATTCTTTCATACAGTGTTGTCTGTTTGAAAATTTATTTTCTTAGAAATTTATAGTAAAATTCGATAAATATTGTTTCACTTTTTTAAAATAGTGAATTGAAATTCAATATCTTTTATGTATGAATAACATTTTGGATATGTCTGCATTTGAAGGAGGCTAAAGGAATAATAGCATAGAGGCTGTTTTATTTTTAAAATTTTCACTTTTGATTGGGCAAGATATCTTCTACCTCCTCCTCATAAAAAATAAAACTGCCACCAAATATTCATTTAAAAGAAATTAACCTACTTATAAAGTTCCCAAAGACTCTAAAGCAGTGTGACTAGTTGGCATGTTTAAGATATCCTTGGCAATTGACTTTAAATGCTCTAGACAAATGTATGTGATTATTAATTTGGTTGGTTATATTTTTGCCCTGTGTGCCTAATTATCACTGCTTTGTTTCCACAGCTGCAGAACCATGGCCTGAAAATGCTACATTATATCAGCAACTGAAAGGTGGGTACTTGTTTTCAATTAAAAATGGCTTTGTATCAAAATATATTTATTACCCAAAACACCCTTCAATAATATAATTTATTGCAAAGAGAACATAAAACATAAAGAAGGGATTCCCTTATATAATTTGTCTAGGAGATTTTATCTAAACTTGTGTTTGCCAGTGTAAACCAACTATTCATGGCCTATAAGGTCCTTAGTTTATTATTGACTCATTATATTGGCTGTTGTAGGCAGTGTAAAATGATGTGGTTGCTGGAGAAGTTGGCAGATTTACTGCACCAATAGCTGACACAGCAGATTTTTGAAGTCCTGTGGTAAAGTGGGCTCTCAGTAAAAAGGAACTGTTAAAATGTATAGGCTAGGATGGTTCAGGCTCCCTTTAGCAGCTCTTCATATATCATCAGATCACATTATGGACCCCATTTGGGGCTCAGCAGCCTGCTACAGTTGTCAGAAGACTGCAAAGTAATGAAGACTAATAGGCAGCGGCCCTAGTCTTCTAAGCATGGAATTTTTATTGCAGAGAACTTGTCATCTTTCTTTTGTGTGACAGACCTAGACACACTGTGCAATATTAACTGTAAGCCAGTTTTATATGATTTTGAATGCTTTTACTTTTAACTAAAGAGGTTTGAGCAGAGATACTATTTTACTTAATTTTAATGAAAAGAAGAGGAATATTTCTTGAAAACTTGAAAAACAAATTTGTTTTTAAGTGAGCGATTTTAATTATGTATTGTTGGTAAGATATAGGAAGTGATCAAATAGTTTTAGTGGAAATAGTCTTGTTTCCTTGCTATTTACACACTATGATAATTTAATCAAAATTATAATTTTGCAATAGCATTAGTATAGGGCTTCATGATGACGTTTTCTTTTTAGAAATAGGAGTAATATTTAAAAACAAAAACATTTGTAAGTGTATTTACTTGTTTACCAGTCATCCTTTTGACACAAACCTTTCATTGTATTTCCACAGGGGAGCAAATTTTGCTTTCTGACAATGCAGCTTCTCTTGCTGTGCAGGTAAATATGTAAATAATATAATTTTTTTTTTTTGAGTTGCAGTTTTTTTTTTTCTTCTCCAATCTGATACTTCAAATTTAGAAATTTTTGTGCTATTTATCACTATCAATATAACGTCTCTTCTGTGAAGTGTAATTTTATTATGTAATATTATTCAGATAATTGTGAGTATATAAAATAAACATAAAAATATTCTTTTTATAAGCATCATTTATGTTATAGGAGCAGTCTCTTTCTTTATTAATTGTTTTGCTTTTGGCTAGATACGATGGTATTGATTATTTGGGGTGGTATGTTTGTTTAAGGGCACAAAACTGTTTTCTAACTTATTTGTAAAGATTTATTCACCACATATTTTTAAGCATCATCTTCTCATTGTACTCATTCTAGCCTTAATCCGTTTGGTAATCATGAAGCAGACATATCCTTTTCCAGCCATTTCTTATATATTTATTGATTACATTAGTATCTGTTATCCCCAGGCCACTTATTGAGTATAATAGCTCTTCAAGTTGTGTGTCACAGTTGTGTATTCCAAAAGATTAGTGGCCCTATAAACTTTAAACTGCACTATAGGAAAAATAGTATATTTGGGGATTGTTTGCTTAAAAAAAAGAGAAATGTTTATGTAGATTATAGAATTATAATTATTCAAACATTTTACATATTTAGCTGCTATTTGTTTGGTTAGCTTACACAGTTTGAATCACAAAGGATTCTATTGCACAGCACCTAAAAGATAACTTAGAAGAGAAATTTAAGACGTGGCATTTGTTGGAGATGAGACTGTGAACTTCTTGAGGACAGAAAGGAAAAGAAGAAAAGGGACTTCTTTTGCTGTATCCTAGGCATGATCATCATCTCATGTTCTAGGTCATCTCTTTTTTTTTAATTTAAAAAAATTAAAAATAAATTTTAACTTGATATCTATGGGCTTAGTAACTATGCCTGATACATAGTATGTCATTCAGTAAATTTTAATTTTGTTTAACGCAGGGAAAGAAGGAAAAGATGGAAACAAATGTGTTTGGACAATAATTTATTTGTACGTGTTATCTCTAAACTTCTTTCTTTTAGAAGATTTATTTTATATTTTTTTACCGAGAATATAAATTATGTTTATTTTGTTTACTTACCTTATTTTATCTTTAGGCACTAGTATTATAACTAGTCTATTTTCTTTCTTATGTTAACTTTTGAGAAGCAGAAATTCTTAGTTGGTTATATTTAATAAATGTGGACTTCATGCTGCTTCTTTTTTTTTTTTTGTAAAGGAGATGGAATTTAAATTTAGTTTTCAAATACAAATGACATAGTGCTTAGCATATAAAATGTACTTAGTAAATATTTGTTGAATGAAGGGTTTGTAAGTGTGGTAGAAACAATCTTGCTTGGTAACTGATAGCACAAGTAAATTTTTTGCTGTATATAAAATAATGTCTTCAATCTTTATATGTTTGAAAAGATAGCTTCGGGGCACAGTGAAAATTTTAGTTGAAACACTAGTTCTTAACCCTTTTTTAGTTGCCATTTTTGGGATAACTCTTTCAGGATCTGATGAAAGCTATGGAGTATTTCTCCAGAAAACATTCCAATGCACACACAAATATAAACATACCCAGGCTATTCTGCATGTGGTTTACTGATCTCCTTGCTGAAGCTATCTGGGGATCCCCCATGAAGAGCCTCTAAAACTAAAGAATAGTAGAGTAGAAAATACTAAAGTAATTTTCACCAAATAAGAAGGTTATTTTGGGTAGTAATAGACCAGTGGTTCTTAACTGAGGGAGATTTCTACCCTACTGAGGACATCTGACAGTGTTCAGACATTTTTGATTGTCATAACTGTTAGGGAGGCTGCTTTTGGCATCTGTTGGATAGACATCAGGGATGCTGTTAAGCATCTTACAGTGCATGAGACAGTCCCTCCACAGTAAAGAATTATCCGGTCCCAAATGTAAATGGTGTCAATGTTGAGAAACCCCTAGAATAGATGGTTTAACTAGTTTTCAGCACAAACCAAGATATCAGTATATTATTGTTAAAAAAATTAAAACCAAAAAAATTAACATTTTAGATAATCCAGTGAAGGGAAGAGAAAAGAAATCTTACTGTGTACCTGATTTAGTAATTCTGGTTTTATTGTTCCTGTTAATTTGCTCCCACTGTGGCATTTCAGATCATAGTTGCAATTAAACCAGAAAAAAAGAACCTTTTAAAATGCAGACTATTGCTTAACTGTTTTAATTTTTTTGTTATCCTACATATGTCACTTAGATGATAAATTAACCAGCATATATTAAAAATTCCTGGTTTTCTTCAATATTCTTTGACTTGACAGCTGATAGTAGCCATGACTATAAATGTGACTTTTCCAGATATCAGATATAAACTTTATGGAGTAATTTTCTTCTATATAGTGGACCAGTATCCATTTAGAAGAATCAGTTAAATGTATAAAATTGTTCAAAACAATGTGACAGGTATCTATAAGTTTGGTATTTTCTAGAAGATACCAGATATCAAGCATCAGATATTTTAATAGTCTGCCAATTAAGCCATCAGGAAATTTAAATTTTACTTATCACGTAGACTTGGAATTTATTATATCCCTGGAACCAAGTAATTTTTTTTTTTAATGATTTCAGTTTAAAACAATAATTTTTCCCCCATGGCTGTTATTTCCTCTTAGATTTGCTTTTCTTCCTTCATCCACAAACTATTGGTATTACCTGAAGTGTTTGCCTGGTCATATAATAATCTTGTATGTCCAGTATAGGGAAGTATTAGAGTAGTGTGTTCCTCTGGTTCTCATGAGTGATGTGTATGTATATATATATAGCAGTGTGCACACACACACAGTATTATACAGACACAAACATGAGGGAGAGAAATCTGTAGTAGCCCCATTGAAAGAAATAGAAAGAAACAAGTGAAGTTAATTTTAATAATATATTTCATTTAATGTTATCAAATATTGTCATTTTAATGTGTAATCAATACAAAATTTATTAATGGGATGTTTTACCTTTTTTTATATTAAGTTCAAAATCTGATATGTATTTTACACTTACAGCACATCTCAAATTGTCCTAGCCATATTTCAAGTATTCAGTAGCCATATGTAGCTGGTGGCTCTCGTATTGGACAGCACACATCTAGAAATACATTATGAGCAAATACATGTGAACTTCAAAGTTTTCTGCAGAATATGTTTTACTTGATTTTTCTTCAAGAAGTTTATGTATTAACTGATTCAGTGTATGTTGTCTTTATAGCAGTTTCCACAAATAAAATGGACATTTGGTCTCTATTCCAAATACCTTAAACATTACTCTTTGTTTCAAGTTTCCTCATCTGTAAAATGGAGATATAATAGAAGCTATCCTATTGCGTGTCAGGAGAATTGAACATGTTAAAAATATGTTTTTTATATATATATATATATATATATATATATATATATAAAAATTAAAGCACTTAGAAAAATCCTGGCATGTTGCCAATATGCAATGAATATTGGTTATCATTTCTTCCTCTCCTGGTTCTTTGACAGAAGTACACATAGTCAGTGTCAACAGGAGGAATGGAAGCTTGCAGGCTTTGTAATGCCTAAAAAACACCAAAGTAATTAAAATAAATGTCATGTGTAAGAATTGTTTTTGGACAGATTTGAATCTGTATGAGCATTAATAATTTTTATAACTATTTTTTCATTCCATACCTAAAAGACGTTAATACAGAATGCTTTAATTCAAGCAAAATATTATTTTAATAATACCGAATATGGTTTTTAAAAATCGAGTATTCATTGAATGCTTTTATTGTATGAGGCACTCTATTGAGAGCTTTTATGTGAAGTATCTCATTCAATCCTTACCATAGCCCTACTATAGGGTACTATTAATAAGCTCATTTTAAAGATGTGGAAACTGAAACTCAGGAAAGCTCTGCCCAAGATCATAGAACCCACAATTGTGGAGGTAAACAAGCACCAACAGCATTGGTTGAGTGCTTACTATGTGTTCATCTCTGTGCTGAGCACTTAATTCTTATGGATTCATTTAATCCTTACAATACTGTATGAAGTAGGTGCTATTATAATCCCTATTCTGCAGATAATATTATTAAGAACAGTAATAATAACTATAGCTAAAATTTACACAGCACTTACTCCTTGTGCCAGGATTTGTTATATGTACTTTAGGTATCATAGATAATTCTTATACACAGCAACTACATGAAGTAGGTAGTGTTATTATTCCCGTTTTACTGATTAGGAAGTTGAGGCAGACGGGTTAAGCGATTGGCCCAAACTTATATAATTAGTACTTGACAGAGCTGGAACGCAAACCCAGGGAGTCTGAGTCGAGAATCCACACTTGTAATAGTTTGCTGCATATCAGTCCAGTCCAGTGATACAGCTTTGGAGTTTTATCCAAAAATAAGCAGACATTTAATTCAAAAGTTATTTCTGACATTTCCTAGCAAATTGCATCTTTATAATTTATAGTTTACATTAAGATGTGAAAGATAGACATATTCAGCTTTTGGATCTTTGAAATGTGATAAAGCAGTCTTACCTATGTTAGGAGTGATTGTGAAGCTCAAGTTAGGTAATAAGTGGGAAATTCTTTTGTAAAAAGTGCAAGGAATAGAACTACAAGATGATGTTGAATGCTGAATTAGTACCTATTTTTACTTTGAAGACATATACATATTTTGTGAATGTCTGTATAATAAAATGTTACTTTCTAGTAAGTTTTAGAAAGGATTTTGGTTAGTATTTATGAAGTCAATTTAAATGTTTTCCTTTCTTGTGTGGCTTAATCTAAATATTGTAAAAGTTTAGTTATTGAATTTAGTTTTCCTTTCTTGTGTGGCTTAATCTAAATATTGTAAAAGTTTAGTTATTGAATTTAGTTTTTAGAGGGTATCTCAAACTGATGATTATTAGAATGCTGCATGAAAGAATAATCTTTTTATTTCTGTTTTTACTTCCTTCAAGTAAGAATAACATTTAAGCTCAGGTTAAGGGAAATGTTCTTATTCCATTTAATATTCTTATTCTTTCCTACCCTTTGTGAATAAATACTTAATCTTTGAAAGTGAAAGGGAAGACAACAGAAGAAAACTATTTTCTTTCTGTTGAGCATGTTTTATCATTAAAAAAAAGTCCACATTTGTATAGGCCCCATTAATCCTGGGCCATGAACACTAACATGTCAGATCTGCTGATAAAAAGTTAGCTGACCTTTGCTTTTTCCTTTTAGCAAATGATGCTTTTTAGGGGGACATATTAATTTGAGGTTAAATGGTAATATCCTAATGTAGTGATTGAGGAAGAGCAGGAGAGAGGAGTATCTCTCCTTCCTTTGGGACTGCAGGTCAGTTGTTGCATGGAAGAAAAACTGTGATTATGAAATTATAGCTGCTGTAAACTTGACATGTCATTCAGATTCTGTCACAGTGTACAACTTACCTGCAGAATTTTAGAGGAAATTATTCTGAATTTTTAGTTTGGTTTGAGACATTTTTTGCTTTAAACAACTTGTTCATGGCTGTATGCAATTTCTAAGTGGCACTTTAAACCTGATACAAATACGAGTAGGAAGGTATCAGTAGATATATTTTAATAGAGAATTAATAGAATATTATACTATAGACAAAACTTTAAAATTGATATAAGTTTTTTAAAGTTTTTAAAATGTAAAATTTTAACTTTTTAAAGTATGTTTATCCCTTCCACTTTCATCATTTTCTTCAAAATGAGGCTTCTGTGTTCACTTTCAGGATCAGGAGAAGGAAAGCTAAGGGGTAAAGAGAATTTAGTCGATCCTTTTCAGTATTCTAAAATGAGCAAAACGGAGGCTGTAGATAGATGTTTCCTTGATGTCACTGAATTTAAATTATTCAGATTGAATGTGCTATATTACATTACCTTTTAGTTTCCTAAAGAGAAAAATTGCCTTTTTACTAGAAAGCCGTTGTGTATTGCCAGTGTTTTTGTTTGGGAAAATCTAAGGATTCACTGTGGTTAGTCTTACAGACAAAATGTG
This sequence comes from Camelus bactrianus, assembly GCF_048773025.1. NCBI lineage: Eukaryota > Metazoa > Chordata > Mammalia > Artiodactyla > Camelidae > Camelus > Camelus bactrianus. The sequence goes on from NC_133543.1 coordinate 56,594,020, forward strand.
AATTTGATAAACTAGTGCCTATGACTATTTAAAAAATTTGTTTTATTTTGTTATTTTTTGTTTTGAGGGAGGTAATTAGGTATTTATTTATTTTGATAGAGGTACTAGGGATTGAACCCAGGACCATGTGCATGCTAGGTATGTGCTTTACCACTCAGCTATGCCCTTCCCTCTATGATTTTAATTTATGTTTGATATATAGTAGTAAGAGCTTTATGAATGTTATTTTTTTGTGCCAACAGCCCAAAATTGTCACTTGTATGTAAGCAGAAAGTTATAAGCTTTGCTTCCAAAGTTACTTAATTTTCTCTGTGTTTGAATGTTATTTTTTTGTGTGTTAATAAAAGTGTAAAAAATTGGAAAAAAAATTCTTAACTCAAAAAAGGAAGTATTATAAAGCATTTTGGTGATACATGCTTATAACACCTCAAATGATTTAAATGTATAAAATGTGATCTTTAGGAAAGATAACTGTGAACTTACATTGCAAATAGAATTTGGCAGATTAAAAAAATTCTCAGTATTAATGTTAATCGCTCAACACATAAATGGTATGATGTATATAAAACATTTAAATTAGTCTTACAGGATTTGGGAAAATGAAGTATTTTCAAAATAGAATTAGGTAGCTATTAGAGTTGTCATTTTTACTAATTAGTGAAATAATGTAAAGTGGTTATACAGGGTAATGGTTTGCTAATATAAATATCCATTTAACTTAGCAAAAATTCACACTTCTGTAGTTCTGAGAGATTGGATGTTAGAATATCAACTGTATACTTTTCTGTTTAAAGAGTCAATAGCAAGCAGAATCTAAGAATTTGTTGTTGCTGTTAAACAGAATAATAAAGACAGCAGTAAGATGAAAAAAATGAGTCTATTTTTTAAACAGAAAAAGGCTAAAATTCTTCATTATTAGATACACAATATCAACATAATCGATCTAGCAGCATTATATTTGAGCTGAAAATACACTTAAATTTGAGGCCATACACTACCCTATGTGAGCGAAACATCTTTCATATGGTTCTAAGATGAAATTACCCTTGAATGAATAGCATCTTCATTTATCTTCAAACCTCTTCTGTGCTTTTAGTGAATCTACTCTTTCAACACTCTACAATAAGAATTACATTATACCATTATACCAGAGTACTTCTGCAGTGTGAAATAGATTGGTTTGGAAAATGAACCTGGCTTTGCTATAAATTACATTCCCAGGTACAAAGGAATTTGTTATTTTGTTTAAAATAGTCACAAATATAATTAAGGTCTTAATTTATGTTAAACTACAAATATGGCTATTACTTTAACTGGATTAGGAACTTAATCTGTCACTTCAAGAATGATATCTAACACTTTTCATTTGTAACCTTAGATACATTATTTCAATTACAGGGTCTGCAGCTGTTTGATATGAAAAATGAATTATTTTGTAGATAAATTTGTTCATGGTTTTTAATTTTAAAACATGTCTCTTTAGAAAGGTGGAAAATAATTCTTCAGTTGTTGTCACAGATTTTCTTTTGCGTCCTGGTAAAGCAAGATATGAGTTAAAATTCAGAACCATTTTCATTTTGTGCCCTGAAAATGGTATTTGCATGCTTTATAATAGTCCTTAGTGAGTTCTTACCTAAGTATTTCAAATTTAATTATGAAATGAATAGCTTTGTCCTAAAGAAGAAAACCTGAAGTCTGCTGGCTAAGGATAGCTGGTGATGGTTGGACTGAAAATGGATTGTTCTCTATCTGAATTTGGATAATTTTGTTAATGTGCTTTACATACATTTAGAAGCCATGTTTATGATACCTTAAATTCCACAGTGTTAATCAATATAAAGCACCCAATCTTTTAAAAACTTATTAAGAAAAATACTTTTAAATTTTGAGTTATTTTAAGTTTTATTGGCAAGCAATGTTGATTTTATTACTTAACTGCAATTAAAGAATATTGTTACATATTTAACTTAAAGGCAAATGTTCATTTTGTTTTTGGAATAAAGAAAAGAAAGTTAGTTGATGCTGCTCATTGGTAAATGATTCAATATTGAGTTGCATTAGTTTATTAAAATGAAATGAGTACATTTTATATTGCTGCCACCTACTATTTAGCTTATCCTAATAATTTTAAATTAAAGAGGTAGTTTTTTTTTTTTTGTTGGTGTTGTAATTGTTATTTTCCTCAGTTGGGAATGTTTATTTTATCTGTAAATCACAAAAGTTCACAACACTTATTATAAGGACTCAGGAAAAAAGTTAAGTTTCTTATCATTTCTCCCAAGTTGCTCATTGAGTGTCAGCTATTTAACTGGTATTGTATTAGATTCTTGGGTTATAAGAATTATTCTTTCTGCACTTTGACTGTTTTATAACTCTTCTACTTAATTTTGACCCTACAATTTACTTTTATTTATATTTAATTCTCTTGGGGGAAAGCTTATATCTTTTCTTATTCTGATTATCCTTTTTGATGCTTTCTTTCTAAACTTGATTTTTTTCTAAAGCTGTCAGATATTGATGTATCTAAAATTGAGTCAGATATTCCAAGAGTGGTATTAAGGTGAGAGTTGTGTTAATAAGGAAGGTTCTGTTCTCTGATGTGATCTGTTTCGTATGTGCTTTCAATAGCATTTCATGTTTTTGGTAACAAATTTGCTGTATTTAAAGCTTTTTCTGCTAATTGAATTTTGGTTTCTGTTGATTTCTGTGTAACTAATTTTTTAAAAAGTTGAATTCTTGTTATCATTTTTCTAAAACATCATCTGTTTAAATACCTCTGAATTTAACAGGAGTTACATTGATCTTTTAAATGCAGTGAGCTTTGGTACCATAAGATAACAAAATGTTGATCTTTGTTGTAGCTTACTAGTTTTCTATGAACTTAGTTAGGTATGCTTATATTTATTATTATAAATATCTGTGGCATATTTATAAAGAGAACCTATGGTGTGCCGAGAATAAAGTAGTGAACAAGGTAAGCATGGTGATCGTGTGCTAATGGAGCTTATATTCTAGAGGGGAAGGCCTTTTGTCAATTTCATTAGTGTGTATGACTTTGAAAAATTATTTATAAAGCAAAAGTTTATGTCAGTATCAAAATGTCTTCATTTGTTTTTGCCTTGTTGAAAAGATTTTGTGTTGTATAAGATGCATACTGAAAACATAGAAATCATATATTTACTCTTTATCTTATTATTGTTAAAAAAAAGTGCTTCTGGTTATGTTCCCTTATTCTTTTGATACCTATTTAGAGATTTTTATCTTAGCGCACAATTTTTCTATTTTGATTATAAATAAATATAACTAAGTTAAGTATATAATTATTTACCCTTTTAAGGAGATGTTAAAAGGTAGAAAATAAGTGAAGTTTTCTTTTGAAGTCACCAAGGTTAAATAGTCTTTCTTCTTCTGCAGATAGATATATGAGTGTTTATTGTTACTGATATTATTACTACTAGTTTTAATAATAATATTTTGTTATTTATTGATGTACTGTGTGCCAGATGGTGTGTATTTTACATACAGCACCTCAATTAGCCTGCCTAATAATAAATTATCTTCATTTTAGAAATGAGAAAGCTTATGAGGTAAAGGAACTTTCTCTGACTACCACAGTCAGTCACCAAGATTCTACCAAGAGATGTCCCGCTGGGAGGCTTCTGCTCTTTTAACTCTTACTGTTCTACACTGACTTTTAAGACTGATGCAGAGGATTCCCATTTTTCAAAGACACTCTAGTCTTCCACTTTAACAGCTTGATTCTTAAATCTTTACTCTGTTAGGATCCCTTAGATTCTGCTAGGGCATTTAACCAGTGACAAATAAGGAGTGGGATAGTAGCCCAGTCGTAAGAGTGGTATGGCTTATGAGTCAACAACAGAAAGTCAAATTGCTCTAAATAATAGTAGGGACAGCATCTCAAGGAGGCAACATCCTCTGTGTGCAAATGTAGCGACGACGCCGAGGGCAGGCCTATGCTTGGCTGGCTGTTTCCATTCAACCAGAGTTGAGCCCTTGTTACCATTTCATGAACTGAATATTTTTAATTACCTTTTTGGCTGTTGTTAACATAATGTAATTAAAACAAAGGATATTTGATATTTGATATTTTAAGGCTTTTAAGATTGTAGGTTCTGTTTTGTTACTTCTATCAGGAACCATCATAATTATTGTTTTCTCTTAAAGAAATTGATGACTTTTAGGCTTAAATTTAATTTCACTGGTTTCCCCCTAGATTCTTTCTGGAATATTGTTAATATATTTCTTAGGGAATAAAGACTTGAAGAAACTAGGTAGGCATACTATTTGAGATGTTTTGTTTTATTTGATTTGCTCATTAATGTTATTCTGCTTACTTACTTTTATTGTAAGACCTGCATGCTTATTTTAAATTTCCTGACAACTGGGCCATAGTTGCTGAGATTTTAAAGGACTCTGGCTGACAGTGGCTCCTTTGTGTATTACTTCTCAGTAAATTTTCAGAAGATAATACTATTCTTATCAGATGGCTTCTTAGCCTTTTCAAGCTTCTCATTTAACCAGATGTTAAATTGACTTTTCAGGTTTTTAACTTGATGAGCTATAGATGCAGGAGACGGAAAAGACCAAAGATAAAAACTGTCCTTGATTGTATTTTTATTCTGCATAGTATCTGTAGCTCTACCTATTTCTTAACACTTTGATATTACCATATTTGCAGGAAAGTGTTGACAAAGATTATACTGATTTGTAGGTATTTCTGTCACCTCTGTCTATAAAAGAGATGGGTGGCCTACAAGTTTGAGTTTCTCAATGTTTCCTTAGAATCTGCTTATCTGGTTTCAAAGCATATAACTGTGCCATAGCAACTCCAGGCCTTTGAAAAGAGAGCAGAGTTGTCTGCTATTCATTGCCTGTTGGAAATCTAACATAGAAGTGATAGAGAAGACCATCTAAAGACCCCTGAATCCTCCTCCTCCCACCAAAACCTGCTCATTCCATGGTTTTTCCTGTTTTGGTAAATGGCAGTTCCATCTTTCTAGTTGTTTATGTCAGGAACTTTGAGTTACCTTTGGAGTCCTCTCTTTTTCCTGTGTCCACATCCAGTTATCAGCAAATCTTTTTGGCCCTACCTTAAAAACATAGCCAGAATCTGACTTCTTACCACCTCCAGCACTCTTAATCTGGTCTGGGCCACCATCATTTCTTGCCTAGATTATTACAGAATCCTCCTAATGAGTTCTTCTGTTTCTACCCTTCTACTCTCTACAATCTAATCTCTGTACAGCTGTTTGTAATCTTTTAAAACATCAGTCAGATTCCAGCAATCCTCAGCTCAACATCCTCTAATGATCATCTCACTCAAAGTAAAAGCCAAAATCCTTCCAGCTATCTGTAAGTCCTACATGATCTCCTGTCATCCCTTACCACTCACTTAGTCTGCTTCGTCACACAGGTCTTGTTGCTGTTCCTCAAGCACACCAGTTGAAGCACAGGACTGCTTTGAACTTGGACTGCCCTTCTCTGAGAAATCTCCATGGCTTGCTCTCTAACTTTCTTCAGGTTTATGCTCAAATGTTATGTTGTTGGTGAACCCTTATATGACCATCCTACATATAATAGCAGTACCTTCATATGGCTTTGTGTTTCTAAGTAGCAGGAATCACCATGGACTTTTTTTGCTTTGTCATCTGTCGCCATTAGAATGTAAATTCTGTAAGGTCTGGGACCGCTCTGTTCTCATTGCCTAGAATAGTTCCTGATATATAGTACATGCTCAATAAATATGCATTGAGTGAGGGAATGAATGAATAAGTGCTTTCCATTCATTCTTCTACATATTCAAAATTATATCCTCCTAGTTAGTTCACAGGAAACTACACATTGGACCAAATAAATTAGCTTTTTGTAGGCCTTATTAAGCTGTGTTTTAGTGATTTGCACCAGGCCTTTAGAAGAAAAATAACACAAAAAAGAATTCTGCATTTGGTGTATATTGTCTCATGTCATTCGGTAGCCCTTACAGAAGGTGCCAGATGAGAAATGCCTTTGGAATTTAGTATGAGAAGTTCAGCTGAGGGGCAACTCCTTCTTTTTTGAAGACTACAAATATGCCATTAGTGGATTCACCAGTTTTATTGAACCAGTCTCTTATTGATGGCTATTAGGCTATTGTTATAATTACTACTTTGCTACTGTAAATAGGACTTAGGTGTGAATATCCTTACATATATCTTACATAATTTTATGTAAGTGTGTCTGTATGATATATTTCTAACAATACAGTTGCTGGATCAAAAGATATGTACAATTAGAATTTTGGTAGATGTTGCCAAAGTACCCTTTAAAAAGATTACATTGATTTATACCCCAACCAGTGGTTGAGTATAAATTTTGTGTTTTGAATTTTGACAAAAGCAGCCTTTTTTCCCCTATGTTTTTATTATCAGAAGTTTCTTCATTTAGAAGTTACTTCATTTAGAAAAATTCCACCTATGACTAGAACTAGAAGATTTTGAGTTTTAGATTCTCTACTCTTTGTGCATTTTGTGGTTTATGTATTGTTCAGATTTTTATATGTTTGTTCATTTATTCATTGAGCTGATAATCATTATCTGCTAGATGAGTACAAGGCACATAACTGGGAATTATAACAGTAAAAGCTAGGGGGATCTGAAATGAGAAGGGAGTGATATTGAGCATTGTTTCATGTGCCTATTGATCATTTGTATGTCTTCCTTGGAGAATTGCTTGTTTAGGTCTTCTGCCCATTTTTGGATTGGGTTGTTTGTTTTTTTCTTATTAAATCGTATGAGCTGCTTATATATTCTGGAGATCAAGCCTTTGTTGGTTTCATTTGCAAAAATTTTCTCCCATTCTGTAGGTTGTCATTTTGTTTTACTTATGGTTTCCTTTGCTGTGCAGAAGCTTGTAAATTTCATTAGGTCCCATTTGTTTATTCTTGCTTTTGTTTCTATTGTTTGAGTAGACTGTTCTAGGAGAACATTTTTGAGATATATGTCAGATTATGTTTTGCCTATATTTTCTTCTAGGTTTATTGTATCTCATCTTATGTTTAAGTCTTTGATCCACTTTGAGTTCATTTTTGTGTATGGTGTAAGGGAGTGTTCTAGCTTCATTGCTTTACATGCTGCTGTCCAGTTTTCCCAGCACCATTTGCTGAAGAGACTGTCTTTATTCCATTGTAAATGCAAATCAAAACTATGATGAGGTATCACCTCATACCAGTCAGAATGGCCATCATTCAAAAATCCACAAATGACAAATGCTGGAGAGGCTGTGGAGAAAAGGGAACCCTCCTACACTGCTGGTGGGAATGCAATTTGATGCAGCCACTGTGGAAAACAGTATGGAGATTCCTCAAAAGACTAGGAATAGACTTACTGTATGACCCAGGAATACTGCTCCTGGGCATATATCCAGAAGGAACCCTACTTCAAAATAACACCTGCACCCCAATGTTCATAGCAGCACTATTTACAATAGCCAAGACATGGAAACAGTCTAAATGTCCATCAACAGATGACTGGATAAAGAAGATGTGGTATATTTATACAATGGAATACTACTCAGCCATAGAAACCGACAACATAACACCATTTGCAGCAACATGGATGCTCCTGGAGAATGTCATTCTAAGTGAAGTAAGCCAGAAAGAGAAAGAAAAATACCATATGAGATCGCTCATATGTGGAATCTAAAGAAAAAACAAAACAAAAACAAACAAAGCATAAATACAAAACAGAAATAGACACATAGACATAGAATACAAACTTGTGTTTGCCAAAGGGGCAGAGGGTGGGAAGGGATAGACTGGGATTTCAAAATTGTAGAATAGATAAACAAGATTATACTGCATAGCACAGGGAAATACATACAAGATCTTATGGTAGCTCACAGAGAAAAAAATGTGACAATGAATATATATATGTTCATGTGTAACTGAAAAATTGTGCTCTACACTGGAATTTGATGCAACATTGTAAAATGATTATAAATCAATAAAAAATGTTAAAAAAAAAAAAAAAAAAGAAATGAGAAGGGAGAAGAACCAGAAGCCCTGGCACCATGTTACTGAAGGATTGCTATTATAGGATTCCTGTCTATATTCCTGACAGTTTTTTTTATCAGCAACATTTGAAAGGTTTTTTTCCCCCAATATTTAAGCCGCTAGTTTTATAATCTAATCAGAGCAGTGACATTGTTATCTACAATGACAACTTTTGAATCTAGAATTTAGGATATTTGTAAGGTTTGAATTGATTGGTGACAGATTGTTCTTATTTATTTAAACTGTGGCCTTAGTTTCAATTATTTATAAATGAAATATTTTTTATTTCTCAAAACTAGTTTTTACAAAAAATCTGAGCTATAGTTTCCAGAAGCTATGATTCAGAAGTAATTACTGAGGAAATAGAATTTAGACTCTTCATAGAGTATCATAGTATCATCTTCTGGGACTATTTTTAGAATTTCTCTGATTTAAAAATTCTCAGTGAATGCTATTTGTAAAGAATTAAGAATCAGGAAAAGTGTATAGTCTTTTTATGTTCATTTTTCTTCTTTTTTATAATAGCAATTGGTGACATACATCTTTTTTAGCTTAGAATTAGGAATTTTAGAGTTGCTCCTTATGTTAATGGACATTTGGGTTCCTATTATTTGATTATATGGATGAAGTTGCTAGGAGCATTCCTGTGTGTTAGTGGCTATATGCATCGGTTTCTTTTTGGTGTATTTCTGGGAGTGGAATTATTGGCTGATAAGATATCTGCTTAGTAGTAGATACTACCAAACAGTTCAGAGTGGTTGGATCATTTACACTCCCACCAGCAATGTATGAGAGGCTTATCACACAAAAAACCACAGTCTACTGTCCCACTCTTACCTCCCCCCAAATACTGATACCCAGAGACAATCACGTTCAATTCTTTCAGCTGTATTTTTTCCTGGGTAATTCACCTCTATATTTCAAAGTGAAATGCTTATGTTGCTATTTCATTTTTTAATTTAAACGTATCTATTGATTTCCACTATAAAATTTACCTCTTGTAATTCTCCTCACCCTCTCCTTCCCCATCTTCCTGGTAGTTCTCTTAACTTTTTTGGCTAAATTAATATTTGGTGTTTAAATTATAATTAGAATATAGATATTGATCCCAGCTGAGTGGTTCAGCATACTATGAACATATTATTTCTTTTTTTTTTCCATTGAGTAAATCATTGCTTTATTTAATTCATTTGAGTAGTTTTCTCCCCTAAACTTTGACTGAACTGTGAAACTCACTCCCACAATGGTCGAACACATCAGGTTCTTTATGTATTTTTCTTTTCTTTTGGAAATTTATTTTGAAAATACTGTGTTAGAAAGCCCTGTCCCATTTACTTAAATTAGAACAGTTCCTTTCTTTGGTTGGCTTCAGAACTATTTTCTTATGACTGCTGTTCATCATCATTCAGGGAATTTTTTGTTTTCCTTTTATGTTGGCTCCCCTAATTTTCTGTGTCCTATATTCTTTTTTTCTTGGTTCTTGTTTTTATTTTAGCTTTTTTAAAAAGACCTTGCTTGTATGGTGTTTTCTTCTGTCTTCACACTTGACTGGTACCTTGGCACATGTAGAATTTTAGGTTGACAAGATTTTTTTCTTAGAATTTTGAAGACCTTGTGTCATCTAGCTTTCAGAGTTGCTGTTGAGACATATAGTGTCATCTCAGTCCTTTGTATTCTTCGCTTCTTCTCATTTTTCTTTCCCCCCTTTTTTCTTTTTTCCTTTCTTTCCCTTTTCTATCCCTTCTTCCCTCCCTCCCTTCTTTCCTGTCTTCCTGCATGTCTTGAATAGATTCCTTAACTCTCTTTACTTCTGTTTTCTCATCTTAAAATAGGAATTTTTTTTGTACTTACCTCATAGGGTAAAGCTCTTCTGCATGTACCTGGCACATGGTAAGTGCTTAATAAATATTAGCCATTATAATTTTTCTTTGAAGTTGCTCTCTGCTGTCTGCATTTTCTGTTTCCTCTCAATTCCTTTTTTGTGGTTTGCTTTGGCGCTGTATGTTTGAGGCTTTCCTCAACTATATATTGATCTCTGCTATCAATTTATATTTAAGAATGAAGTCCTAAAAAGCCGATGGGGAGATGAGGGGAGATTTTTGACATGTAGGCTTCACTGTAGACTGATTGCACAGTGAGCTACCACTTTTTTGGCTGGTGTCCCACCCACCCCTACCCCCCACTAAAACCACTGGTATTTTTAGGCCTTTTCTGGGAGAGATACCTGGAGGTACTTAATTTGGCTGGCAGTATTTGGGAACTGAGAAGGGAGAGGGGTGCTGTGGGTCTCTACAGTCAGTGTGCATACTTTCCCTTAACTTTCCTTTCAGTGTGACCCTCCTTCCAGGCCTCTGTGCTGTGCTTGGGTACTGAGTCAGAAGTCTCTGGTGGATTTCTCAGAGTATAAACCTCTGTCTCCTGCCAGCTGTCTGACTTTTACACAGATTTTCATCCAGTTCTCCTATTTTAGTCCTTTACCTCACCTCTGCCTTCTGTGGTACATGGTGCCTCCAATTTTGGAATCTTCCTCGTTTCTGTGATGCAGTTGTATTGATTTTCTCCTCTGCATGCTCTTAGGTTTAAGCTTCCTCTGCCCTGCCAAGTCTGCTTTTCATCTTACAAAAATGGGTTGACGTCTCTGGTCTGCTTTTCCATTCTTTGTGTTTTTCTGGGTTTATACATTTTCTATCTCTTCACTATTATTTCAGTGGATTTTTTGAAAGGTTGTAGAGATAAATGTGTAAATTCAGTCCTTCATGTTTAACTGGTTATTGATGATCTAGTATTACTTTTTTCCTTTGAGGTTTTTTTTGGGGGGGAGGGGAATAAAATATAGTGGTACTCTACCCCTTCAGTGAATTTTTTTTACACTAAGAATTTAACTGATTAATTCAATTTGTTGAAACTACATCAAGCTTATTAAATTTCAGAGTCTTAAAAGTCAGGTACTGGATATTATGTTCTGTGTGCATGTATGTGTGTGTTTAAAAAATTCCTACCATGACATAGGCTTAGGTACTCAGTAAATTTATATTCATGAATGAATATATTTATTGGCTGTGGTTTTAATTTATTCATTCTTAAGTTCTTAGTTTTCACATGTTAATAAATTTACCTGACCATTTTGTCAATTGGGGTTGCTCAGCAAATAGGTAAACCCTGTATTAGGTTTTTCTGAAATTGAAAATATTGTGGTGTTTAATGTGTCACTGTCATCAAAAGATGATTGATCACTTGCAGGGTTTGTAGACACTGTAATGTTATGCAGCTTGTTTTTCTAATATTTAGCCTAATCACTTTCAGACAATGTCAGCCTGTTTTGCTGAGATGTCTTTTATGCACTGATTACCATTGTAATATACCCACACTGTTCAACAGAACTTTCTCTGATGATGGGAATGTTCTGTTATTTGTACTGTCCAATAAATATGGTAGCTACTAGCCACATGTGGCTGTTGAGCACTTGAAATGGCTAATGTGACTGGGGAAATGAATTAAAAATTGTATTCAACTTTAATCAATTTAAATTTAAGTTAATTAGCCACAGGTGACTAATGGCTACCATATTGGACAGCACAGTTACAGATCATTGTTCTGATAGGATGTGCTAAGTTTTTCATTTAAATAATTTTGTGTTGTCATTCACTTGAATTAGTTTGAAATAATGTATCCAACTGAGGAATAGGAGTTGGCTGGGTTATCCTAACTTTCCTAATTATAATTAGAACTACATTTTTGTTTGGATTTACATAAGAATAAAAGTATGCAATTGCTATCTCAGAACTGAAAATAAAATGTGTTTTAGGCTGGTGTAGCATGCCAGTTTTATTTGGAGTATTGGGGCAGGATAAGAGATTGAAAATGCAAGTAAAAGGTGAAAGTACTCTTGGAACCTCTCAGGGATTTTTCCCATCCTATAAGAGAAAGGAGAAATACTGTTTGAATCAAAGTCTGGTTTGGATTTAGAGTTTTTATATTCTTAAAGACAGTCATGGTAATGTTTTGTTTTGCATATTTAATGTTTGGATGAAATACTGTGTTTATGACATCAGACTTTGTGATTGATTCACATTAAATCAGAGATTTGTTTTGAATCAGGGATGAAGAATAATTGTAGTAAGTGCTATAAAATTAATCTTTCTCTAAGTAGAATTATGCCATTAATTGAGATCTGTGATAAGTTGAGTGTTGTTAAATTGATCAAAACTAAGTCAGTAAAGAAAAGTAAAGAAGTAAAAAATTCACGGGATTGGAAACATGGCTTTGATTGCAGAACGTTACAATTTTGCTTAATCTTTTTTAGTGAAACACAGCTTTTTGGAATAATGATTAGTACAGTTACCAATATACATGTAGTTTAGCAAAATACACCATATTTACTACTTTGTATAGTATTATGATTGTTAACTAACAACTAGATATTATGACCTTTGAGAAGATACATTAAACAATTCTTTCAAGTTATTTTTGTTCTTCTGAAGGCCTCAGTCCCCTCCTAATCCTTCATTCTCAGCAGACAGTTTCTCTTCCCATTTCATGGAATAGGAGCGCTCCCTCATTTTCTTGTCCTTCTCCTTTATTGGCTTGCAGTCATTGTCATTGATTCTGACCACACCTTGCAATTATAGTGGAAAAAGTGTCCTGTTTCCTGATTAAAAACAGATGCTTCCACTTGTGCTCTTATTTCATTTCTTTTTATCTTCTCAAAGACCTTGTATGTCAGTTATTCTACCTGGTTCTTGTCATTTCAGCCTATTTCCACTGTTTTTTGTTTTTTTTTTTCCTGTTTATGTTTTTATGAGCTCAGCCTTTTTTTACCATTGGGAACAGATACATATGTAACAGAAGGGAGTTGACCCTTTTTCCTTTTCTTCTTTATCCAGTCTTCTTAAACGGTCTCATTATACTTTTTCTAATTCCTCCCTTCCTAGCAATCTGTGTTTTAACAAACCTTCTACATGACTTTTATGCATGCTGAAGTTTGAGAACTGCTACCCAGAGTCCCTTCTTGTGGGTCAATCAAGAAGCTCACTTATTGTTATAAATTGGGAGCACAGGTTATAGTATTTAGAGGGCTGTTAGTGTATACTTACATAGACATAGAGAAATCAACTTTTGGTTGGATAAGGTGCTGTTTAAACCTAGAAACAGTCATTGTTGGTGAATTAGGATTAGTTTTGGCTGTGAGTTATGGAAAACTGAAAATAGCAGTGGCTTAAAAAGACAGAAGTTTCTTTCTTTCCTCCCTTCCTCCCTTCCTTCCTTCCTTCCTTCCTTCCTTCCTTCCTTCCTTCCTTCCTTCCTTCCTTCCTTTTATAATTACAGGAAATCCAGGTTTGGTGACTGCATGATTATCAAAGACCTTAGACTTCTTTACTCTTCTTGTTCTACCATCTTCAACACTCAACTTCTGCTCTGGTTCAGTTTAGCTACTGTGGCTATAGTCATCCTTTTCACATGCTAATCAGCAGGAAAGAAAGAAAGAGGAGAGGTCATATCCTTTCCGTTTAAAGAAACTTCCCAAGTAGATGCCCAGAACTTTTAAGTCCCATTGGCCAAAATTTAGACATTGGTCACACCCAGTTGTAAGGAAACGTGGGAAATAAAGTTCTTTAGGCAGCCATGTGTGAAGCTGTAATTAATGATTTTAAAATTGTTTTATAACATTACATGGTTTGGATTTACCACAAATGATTTAGTGGTTCCCTGTTGTTACACAGTTTAGTTGTGTATAAAATATTTGTTGCTATAAACAAAGTGAAAATAAATAGTCTTTCAAAATTGAATTAGTCAGCATACATATTAGGATACTGAGTATTTTTGGAGAGAACTTTGAAATAGTAAAAATAACATTTTGAGAATTTTCTCCAAAAACAAGAAAAATATGGTTCCTGTAAAGGGTAATGGAATTAAGCAATAGCTTATCAAGTATGGACTTTATCTGTTAAAAAAAATTAAAGAAATATACAGTATTGCTGACTTCATAAACTAATGCAGTAAAATAAGTATAAGTAATTTACATTTGTATGTATAAATGCTTTAAGTTTAATATATTTACTGGTGTCTAAGTCATTGATTTTCTAGTATTGCAGTGACATTTTATTTTTGTTTTGGAATACAAATCTTTCACTTTAAATTGATTCATTCTTTTCCTTTTCCTGAGCTATTACTTAAATTTAGAAAATAAATAAAAGTTGTGTTTGAATATGCATATACTTTCACTAGACTTACTATGTACTTCTCTTGATTTACAGGCCTTTTTGCAGATGTGTAATCTGCCTGTCAAAGTGGTTTGCAGGGCAAATGCAGAATATATGTCTCCATCTGGTAAGTGTTTTTTAGTTTTTAATTTCTCTGTTAATATTCTACATTAATAAAATTGTAGTGGTAGTCCAGTTTGTACCTAGATTTTTTTGAATGCCTATTTTTTTTGTTTACCCTTTAAAGAATTTTCCCCATGGTTTTATAAAATAACAATTGGAAACTTGACAGTCTTGGGGTGACATGTCTACTCATTTCAACTCTGGTCAGATGTGGTCAAGTCTGTAGATCATATCGAAAGTCCTTTCTACTTCTAGTATCCTCTGAATCTATAAACTTGCTTGGCAACATCTTCTTGCTATCTTTAAAAGTAAAAGTTCTAAGCATGATTATTCTGCCTAAATGAGAAGCAGGGCCCTCAGTTTTCTCTTAAGATCTCTATCTGATTGGTACCAGAGAATAGCTGTCTCACTGAGCTTTTGCCTGATCACCTGCAATAATAAGGGTATAACATTGGTTCCACTTTGTCAGGCAGAAAACTTTACTCACTTCTAATTTGTTGCCTTGATTTTTACATATTTCTTTATATTTAGAGATATATGAGTATTTAGTTGACTACCCGAACTGCTAATCTGCTTCACATCTATATAATGCTCAAAGTATTTTTAAGAAAAGATATAAAATACAGGCATACCTTGGACATATTGCAGGGTTCGGTTCCAGACCACTACAATAAAGTGAATATCACAATAAAGTGAGTCACATGGATTTTTTTGGTTTTCCAGTGCATATAAAAGTTATGTTTATACTATTCTGTAATCTATTAAATGTGCAATAACATTGTGGCTAAAAAACCAATATACATATCTCAATTAGAAATGATTAGAAATGCTAATCATTTTGTGAGTCAAACCCTTTTTGCTGGTAGACGGTCGTGATTGCTGCTGACTGATGGTGGTACTTGCTGAAGTTTGGGGTGGCTTTGGCAATTTCTTAAACTAAGACATTGAAGTTTGCCTCATTTATTGACTCTCCCTTTCAAGAAAGATTTCTCTATAGCATGCAATGTTGCTTGATAGCATTTTACCTATAGTAGAACTTCTTTCGGAATTGGAGTCAATCCTCTCAGACTACTGCTGTTTTATCAACTAAGTTTATGTAATACTCTAAATCCTTTGTGGTTATTTTAACAGTCTTCACAGCATCTTCATTGGGAGTAGATTCTATTTTAAGAAACCTCTTATTTTGCTCATCCATTAGAAAAACTCATGTTTTAATGGTTTATATTTATAACAAATATAATAATGATGGAAATGTTTGAAATATTGTGAAAATTATCAAAGTGTGATACAGAGACATAAAGTGAGCAAATGCTGTTAGAAAAATGGCGCCAACATGCTTACTCAATGCAATATGCTTACTCAATTCAATATACTTACTCAATGCAGGGTTGCCACAAACCTTGTTTGTAAAACAAAAACAAAAACAAAAAACCCCCCACAATATCTGTGAAGCACAATAATGCAAAGTGCAATAAAACGAGGTACACCCATAAGAACTCTTTCTACCAAGAACTCCAGACTGGTTATTGAAAGTGAGAAAGGCACTTTGCTCTCAAAATGTTCCACCCCAAAATACTCTTCAGTCCAGGCATTTCACTTACAAACAGTTTTCATTCTCAGATCAGATTGTCTCAGAAGACCTGCAGTATTTCTAGCAGTATAGTAGTTACAAAGATTTTATCCCAAGCTAACAAACAGTATGACCTAATGCTTACGTAGTAGATAGGAAGTTTTTTTTCTCTTTGGCAAGATTGATAAAGCAGTAGAAGAAAGGAAATGAGGAATTCAGTGTTTTTATATTGGTAAATGGAAATGTCTTCTAAATACGTCTGGTAAGTTGTATTCCAAAAGGCCTCCCTTTCCTTTGTAATGTTATTCTCTGGATGCGGAGGAAGCTTTTGTTGGTGCTGGGCTCCTCATCCATTACCCTCAGGCTGTCTGAGCCAGAGGAGTGAGTCTATTTAAAAGCACCATGAAGAAGCCTGCTGTTAGTGTGAACTCTATTTGAACTAGGTCTGGCAAAGTTTCTTCCTCTACCATTTGAGGTGGACTTTATAGCTCTTTGGAGACTATTTTGTTCTCATCATCTCTAATAATTTCATAAATTATTAGTATTTATAAAAATGAATACTACTTTTAAAATATAATATTTGTTTAGAGAAACCAATTTTTATAAGCATACTACTTGTTCTTTTTTCCCTACATGTATATTGGGAACATACTGTGTATTATAATTCATAAGCTAGCATACCTTCAAAGATTGTTAATTCTCTTAATTCCTGTTATTTTTTAGTTAGAGACATTTATTAATGCACCATTATGTGGTTAAACAATTGACCTGAATGAATATCTGAGATTTGAAAGTAGAAGATGTAAAAAAAATCTTCATAAAGATAACTTAAATATAGGTTGATTCATTGTACTCGGAAAAGAAAGCCCAGTTAAATTTTTTTAAATCTATTAGTGATCATTACCCAACATCCAGGTTCGGTTCATATAATTTGAATAATTAGTATTTACTGCTGTATAGTGATTTGTTAGCGTTAGCTTTAAAAAGGGAATATTGTGATCTGTTATATACAAGTGAGAACTCTAGAAATGAATCTCCTTGTTCTTTTTTCTTCTGTTTTAAAATTAGTAATTAGTGTTTTAAAATTTATAGAATTTAATGCACACATTTAACTGTAATTTTCAAACGTCATAGTGTTATGAAACTCTTTATTATAAAATATATATCCCAGTTTTGTGTTGATTTCTTTTTTAGCACAAACTTTAATTTACTGAGAGTGTTTTCACCTTTTTTTTTTTTTCTCAACAGGTAAAGTACCTTTTATTCATGTAGGAAATCAAGTAGTATCAGAACTTGGTCCAATAGTCCAATTCGTTAAAGCCAAGGTAACGAAAAAAAGATATCAAATGCATTTGATCACAGTTTCTCTTAAACAAGTCATACATCATTCTTTAGCGTGTCTTAACATTCACACTGATTTTTAACCTAGTTTTATAAAATGCAGATATAAACTACTAGAGAAATAGTTCTAAAGTGTAAGTTTTTTTTATTAATATAAATCAATGGCAAAGGATGCCATTTGACCTTTACAAAATGATAAGATAACCTTCTAACTCATGCTTATGAGAATTTTGATCAGAAATGAAAACTATTAGGTTGTTGTAAAATACCAGATTAACCTTTGAGAAGGGAATTATAAAGTTTGCTTAGAAGTTGAATGTACTAATTTATCCATTTGAATGATTCAGTTTAGATTTTAATAGTTATCAAAGAACAATCCACATTAACATTTTGGAGAAAATTCTTCCAGACTTTTACATATGTAGAAAAATAGTCAATACTATTATGTGTTATTTTGCAACCAGCCTTTTAAAATCATCAGTGTGTTTGGAAATAAAGATATATCATCTTTTTAAATTGTTGTATAATATCCTGTTATATGGATGTATTATGTTTTATTTTCTTGTCTTTATTGATGGACATTTAAGTTGCCAAATTTTGCTATTATTGAGTGCTAAGATAAATATTCTTGTACCTACACTTTGTATGCTTGTCAGATTATCTCCTAAAGATGAATTCTTAAGAGTGATATTATGTTATAGGGTATTCATTTTTAAAATCTTACAACAGATTGTCAGATTGAACTAAAGGTTATACAATTTTATGTATCCACTCATTACTGTACTGTATTAGAATTTAAAAATTAATGTCTGTTTCCCTATACCTTTACTGATAATTATTTTTAAAAATCTTTGACCACTTTGTAAGTAACACATGTCAGCTTTTTGGAATTTATTTTATTACTAAGAAGGTTAGTCTCTTAAAAAACAAGGTTTGTTGACCATCCTTGTTTTCTTCTTTTGTGAAATAATTGATAATGTAATTTTGTTCATTGAAAGATACATTTTTATAATGATAAATAAGTATGACTTATTAATATTTTATAGTGGTAGTAGAGTATTAACTATTTTTTCACATAAAAGAGTGATTTTTTAGGATGCTTTTTGGAAATTAATCCATTGGACATTTGCAGTATAACATTGATGCTATATTACTTGGTGGTAAGATAATTGAAAGTTTTTGTATATTTTAATGTGATGCTTTTTAAAATTTTTCTAAATTCCTTTTAGGGCCATTCTCTTAGTGATGGGCTGGATGAAGTCCAAAAGGCAGAAATGAAAGCCTACATGGAATTAGTCAACAATATGCTGTTGACTGCAGAGGTATAATAGAAGATAATAGGTCTTGAAAATAAGCTTTTTCTCTCATGAAAAACAATCTTTCTTATGGGTTATTTTAAAGTTACCAAGAAAATAGGAAAATAGTCAAGCAATTTTAGGGCTAATGTGGTTACTCAAATTATTTGATCATTATCTATGAACAAGTTGTCTGACATTTTCAGTTCTAGTTTTTGTTTGTAAACAGGAGTGATTCCTGCCCACTTATTATTTTATTTTGGCTTTATGAAGTTTACCTAAATAATATATATAAAATACTTTAATGGTATTTAGCAATATATTTTATGAATAAGAAATATTTTTAGAGGTACCACCACTAAGTTTAATAATTCTAAATAGCAACATTAGCCAAAAAAAAAAAACCCTCACATATATGACTTTTATAAAGTTGGCTTATAAAAAATTACCATGGCAAGAAATAACTTTCTCTATCCAGTTTCTCTTAGATATAGTAAAGTTCTGGTGACTGTTTTTTTTTCCTAGTTGTATCTTCAGTGGTGTGATGAAGCTACAGTAGGGGAGGTGAGTGGTTCTACAGCATTTATCTTAATTAAAATTTAATGAGAAAACACTTTTGCTCAGAATCCTAAGTCCCTGCTCATAAATGAAACATTGTGGTTTATACCATTAGTGATATAGTTTTTCACTTACTTTAATTTTGCTTGCACATACATTTTAGGGAAGCTATGTGTCATTGTTTGATATAACTGGTTGGTTGCAAAGTACATAAAAGTTTATGTATTTTTAAAGGGAATGGTTTAAAATTTTAATTTTTTAGATTGCAAAGTATGTTTTTTTTAAATCTTAGATGGCTCTATTTGTGTTCTCTGAAAATATATTTCCCTTAGAATTCTGTTTGTGAAAACAGGCTTTGTATTTAGAAAAAATTATGTTTTTAACATAATCTTTTTGCTTTAGATCACTCATGCTAGGTATGGATCTCCTTACCCTTGGCCTCTGAATCATATTTTGGCCTATCAGAAACAGTGGGAAGTCAAACGTAAGATGAAAGCTATTGGATGGGGTAACAAAACTCTGGACCAGGTCAGTTCAGATTGAAGTTGATAAAAGCCTCAACTTTAATGCATTAAGGAATTTATTTTTTTAATTGTTAGTCCTATAAAAAATCCCAACATAATAAAAAATTAACAAAACATTTGCTCTAATTTTCTCTGATGTGAAGTAGTGTTTTCTTTTATAAAAATCACTCATGCTTTTTGTAAAACAAATTATGTAATATAGAAAACTTCAAAAGGAAATAAAAATTATCTGAAAGCCTACCAGGGGGAAATTGCCAGTGTTAACTATGCAGAGAACATTCTTCTAGGTGTCTCTAATACTATTTTCCTTAAATGGGATCATATTATACCTTCTGCTCTATAACCTGATTTTTTTTTCTATTTAACAATACATTGTAGGCATTTGTTTTTTATGCCAATAAATATAGATCTGCAGCATCAGGGCTTAAAAAAAAAACCTCTGTTAAATGCAGTGCTTAATATACCTGCTTTTCTTTGGTCTTAAATTTACTGAAGTAGCAAAATTTAAAAAATATATCTTATCAGGGTCATGAGTTTGAGCATCATTAAGCTAATCAGCGTCTCTTTTAAGGATACCCCTAGTTCTAGCCAGCCAGCTCACTGATGTTGTGCCTTTGGCCACAAGGGGGATTGGATAAATGAATAGGGATGGAGTAAATAAAATCTATTTCCACTAGTGGGGAAACAATTCAAATGCTTTAACTCATGATGGGTCAGCAGTGCCAGCTTTATGAAGCAGATTTTTTAATATATGTGAAGTCATTTGATTATATGAATTCAGGAAGACATTTTTGTAGGGAGTAGAGTTTTGAGATAAAAACTCTTGATAGTAATTCTTATAAGTAACTTAAATGTACTTGCACTTAAAGGAAATATGCTCTCAAATTTTTTCTTCCTATTTCTTATGTAGAAGGTATTATTTTATATGTGGTGTACAGTCTGATTTAAATGTACTATAAAAAGTTACCTAAATTTATATTTTTATTATAAACTATGATACAAATTAAGTTTTAGACACATTTTATTGTTTTGCTAATTTAAATATTTTTCTTTGGGGTCTGTTTGTGTTAGGTCTTAGAAGATGTAGACCAGTGCTGTCAAGCTCTTTCTCAGAGACTGGGGACACAGCCATATTTCTTCAATAAGCAGTAAGAATTTTATTCTTTTTAGTTAGTTTTTTTCCTGTATTATTTTACCATACATATCATATCATAGAGAAATTGTTTTATCAAGAATTATTTACGAAAAGAGTTATATTGAAGTTCATTTTTGCACTCATTAACCAATTAATTTCTTGGGTGTCAGGCACAGCACTAGCTTCTGACAGCCTAAGATTTCTAAAATGCCATACTAGCCTTCACGAATTTTCTCCTGAGGGCAGACATGTAAACAAGTCATTATTGTATGATGTGATAGAGGTTCTACTAGAGGTAGTTCAAAGTGCTGTGTGTGGAGCTATGACATCCTAACAAAATTCTGAACTTGCAAAGTACTATTAAAACATGAAGTGTAGCCATATCTGTTTGTATAGAATGATACTCTGGGGACTAAAAAGTGAATAAAAAACAATAAAACATACTGTAGGATAGATGAGCGCTATTATGAACTTTTCTTTTAAAATTTAATAAAAATATTTATAAAGCATAGAGGTGACTGTGAAGGATATAGATTAAATATGTATATAAATGTAAATTGAGTAATTCATGTTTTGTTAAGACAGAATTTTTTGTAATTTGGAAAATAATATCTAATGTAGGCAAAGAATGAATTTTTCTTTTTTTTTAAGTTACAGTTTTAATATATCAGAATCAGCTATCCTGTGATCATGTTTAAGATGAGTTTAAATTATTAGCATTTTAACTCAATGGTTTGCTTAGAATTCTACTATTTTCTTGGCTTTTTAATAAAAATCTCTTGACTTTTAGATTGGTAATTTTTAAAAAGTTTTATTTGGTATTATTCATTATATCTTCATAGGCATTTATCTATATAGCTATATCAGACATATTTTGGTAGAGATATTAATATTTGTAGCAAAAATGACTGTGATGATAACTTGGAAATATTGAAGTGATACTAATGTATATGCTATATAACTGATATTCAGATAGAATTGGGGTCTGTTGCTCTCTGAAGCAGAAAGGTCACAGAGTTTAAACCATGAAATCCTGGTAGATAAAACTTCTACATCTATGTTCTTAGTTCTAGCGATGTTTGCTATGCTGATTCTAGTTGTTTAGTCCCTAATACAAAAGAAATGTATTCAAATGTTAGTATTTTGTAGTTCCTTTTCTTTCTGCTATAGGAATTCTTAGGAGCTGGAAAGCTCAGAAGGGGTGTATTTTATTGTTTGAAGTATATTATGCTGTGTTAGGAGTTAGTTTTGTTATGCATGTTGTATCCATGGGAGGTCAGGATAAAAGCTCTAATTTATTTTTCTCCTCATTTAAGTAAGCTCCATGTCAAAGAGTTAGTAACCACGTATCATTTGGCATGTGATTCAGTAGAAATATCAAGATTTTTTTTCTTCATAAGAGTACAATTATGTTTAAACTTGTAATGAGAAATTCAAAATTTAAAGTAGTTATAAAAACCAAGGTTTAAAAATAAAAAACCAAGGATTGCTATTGAGAAACTGTTTAAATGATATTAAGATACAGGTTTTTAAAATAATTTTACCTTGTATGAGACTTAGATAAACATTTTTACTAACAGTTATGATTGAAGAATACAATAGATTTAATTTTTAATTTTAATTTTTTATCCAATTGTTTAACTAATATGAAAATGTATTTCCCTATGTATCCTCCTCTTACCCTCTAAACTTAGAATCAGCTTTTCTCCTAGCTTATATTATTGGTCATGTTGAGAGGCCTCACAAAAGAAACTCAGTGGCTTTACTTGATGAGAGAACGGGAGAGGTAGTTGAGGGAGATCTTGCAACACAAGGTAATTGGGAAAAGAGGACAAAGATGCTAAATGGTAGAAAGGAAAAAGGAAAGTGAATCTGAAAAAAGAGGAAAAATACAGGGTAGATACTAACAATTGTTGGGTTTTTATCCTTCATAATATATAATGTTAAAGCTTTTAAATATTTAAATCCTATTTCTAAAATGCAACTCAAACAAAGTCTGTGCTATCTGTTGCATACTTGTGACCTTGCTGATGTGATATCTCTTGACACCTACACAAAGAGCTGGTCATTTGTTACCTTTCACCTGGTGAGTGTGGATTTGGGATAAGAAACTAAAACTTAAAGTGGTGTTTTTATGTTACCTTTTTAATAAAGGGGAAGAAGAAGTAGAAAATTTATATATATATTTTTTTCCAAATGTAATTAAGATAGAGCTATATTGCTCTAAAACATTTATGAGCTCCTTGCAGGTCTATGTGTTTTCCAAATAAATCCTGTTAGTTAAAGGAATAAATATTGGTTAAAACTTGATTAAAATGAATGAGAAATTGGAAAAGGAGTTAGAGTTGAAAAAGAAAAAATACTATTAACCGTTAAGTAAATGGTAAAATTGGAAAATATGCCTTCATATACTGATAGGAAAGTATTTTGAAGAAATGATGCAAAAATTGCAGTTTTGAGAATCTGAAGAAGGAAAATTTCAGGGAGAAATAGGATTTCCATTGAGGTTTATTCAATTAAGAAATCACTAGTTAAGAAAATTGGGGAGAAATCTCTCAAAAATATCCAAAGGCAAAATATAGCAAAGTTGATGGCAAGGGGCTTGATTTATAAACTTGAGTGATGGTCCTAAAGATCAGTGATTGATATATAAAGAAAAGATATGTAGGTGGGGAAGGGTATAGCTCAGTGACAGAGTGCATGCTTAGCATGCACGAGGTCATGGGTTCAATCCCCAGTACTACCATTAAAAAAATGAATAAATAAATAAACCTAATTACCACCCCCCCAAAAAAATAAAATAAAATAAGGATTATTTTTGTTAGTATGAAGGCATGATCAGTTAATGGCGTAATGGGAAGGAAAAATTAGGGAACACTCAGACAAAATTAATGTTTTTGAAACTAGACTGTAAAAGGTATCAGAGAGAAAGAAACATGGAACCATAATAAGTGAAGAACACAAAAAAGATGAATACAAAACATTTTTTAATGGGAGAGGTTAGGAAAACTTTCACATTTTACGGTGTTGCTTTTATTTTGATATTCAAATGAGAATATTCATGATATTCAAATAGTAGATAACTGATGGATGTTAGCTGGACCTACTGTGATAACCATTTTACAGTATATGCAAATCGGACCATCATGCTGTGCACCTTAAACTTATATAAGGATGTATGTCAATTATTTCTAAATAAAACTGGAAAAAAATAATAGTAGATAACCAACTGAAATGTGGAAAGAATGATAATGCAAGATGAAGAGGCAACAAATTATAAGGATTTTAAAATTATATTTGTCACCCTGGGATGTTTTCCTAGTAAAAAGTCTATAAAGATAAATGCAATAATATGTATGAAAGGTGTTAAAGATCTTAGGAAGAGAGTTGCTCTCTATATCCAAATTACAATTCACAGAAAGGTGGAAATGTTATGTTTTCTCTTCATATCATATAGGAAAGGTAATTAAAACTGGAGGTACATGAAGATCTTGGCTTGATTAAACAATTCAGTGGAAATATTGGGTAAAGTGTAATGTTTTGTCCTTGTCTCTCATAGGAGTTGTAAGTATTTTTCTGGGTTTATTGTCTTTTTTTTTTTCACGCCAAGTTTATTGTGATGTAATTTACATGTAGTAAAACTGACACTTACATGTGTATAATTCTGTAAGTGTCAGCAGTACATAGTTGTGTCCCCACTGCTAAGTGTACTTTTTAAAAAGAAGGAATTATGGGAATCCATCATTTATTTATATCAGTCAGTTAATATAAGTAGTTGCTGAAATTTGTAAGGATTACAAAAAATATGCACTAAAAGTTATGTGTGTGTTTTATTTGATTTAGTATATTGTATTCTGCTTCCTATTAGATGTGCTAAAAGTAATTTGTCATGAAGTTGCTGTCTTTAGGTAACTTCAGATCAGTTTTTGTATACTCGTTACCCATATTATAATTCAGCACCTTTTGAATTATGTGGATGTATATTTGTAGCAAATAACATTTTGACCACTGCAGGGATAGTACTAGACCACTCTGGTTTGAACATACATTCATACCTGACCTCATTCAGAGCCTTCATTTATTGATAAAAGATGCCCATCTATACTATTGAAAGTTACATCAGAGAATATATTCTTTTTAGGCTGTAGTACAAGAAGGGTAGTTGATCCTAAATAAGGATTAGGTAAATAAATCCTAAATTGGTAAGATAAGATACACCTTTTAAGAAATATGTTTAGGGATCTGGAAAAGTTGGTGTTTGTATTACTTCTCACAAAGTGCCTCAACTCTACATTTATCCATCTTTACATCCTTGTTTTTTTTTTTTTTTAGGTTTCTATTTGTTATTGATTCTTCATCTATAATGATAGGATCACGGTGCTGTTGTGTCAGCAGGACACTTGTCATTTTTTTTAAGCTATCCTGTTGACTACCCTGAAACACGGCCATAAATTGCACATCTAACTTGAAAGTGTCAAAATAAGGAAGGCTTTGGGAGAATGTGAATAACTACTATTGAAAAATTAAATATCCTACACAACTTAGGCAGGATACTTTCTTTTCTATTTCATTTATTCATTCAGAAAATAACTATTCATTTCCTTAGATACTTTGCTAAGAATTGGGGGTATAAAGATACATGCAGTGTTACCTTAAAGAGCTTAGAGTATAATGGGGAAAACATTAAGTAAACAGTTATAGTGTGGTATGAGAAATACTTCATCTTTTTATTGATTCATTAAACACATATTTATTGAGAACCTACTTTGGGCCAGGCATGGTTCTGGGTATTAGAAACACAGCAGGAAACAAGTAGACAGTATCCTGGTAGAGGGAGACAGACAAAACAAATTTTAGATAGTTTTAAGTGCCACATGGAGAATTAAAATAGGATCATATCACAATAAGTGACTCTATGGCCACTTTAGTTTAAGTGGTCAAGGGAGGCTTTAAAACGTGACATTTAAGCTATATTCTTAAAAACAAGGAGGAGCCAGTGGTATGAAGTAAGGGTCAAGAAGGAGTGTTCCATTCCAGGTAGCAGGAATAGTTGCGTTAAGGCTGTAAGATTGTCTAGAGTTTGTTAGTTCAAATGGAAGAAGCAAAGCCAGGTATGGTTGTGTATTGAAAATGGTAGGAGATGAAGCTAAGGAGGAGGTAAACCAGGGCAAGATCATCTAGGATTTGTATGCTTTGGGTAAGCAGTTTGGTATGCTAGTGTAAGTGGAATAGAAATTCATTGGAATATTTTATGCTTGAAGTGGTATGATCTGGTGACTTAAAAAAAATAGAAGCAGTAAGTAGAAGCAGGAAGTCTCAGAAGGAGGCTAGTGCAGTGAGTGGTCTAGGTGAGAGATGATGGTAGCTCAGATGAGTTAATAATAGATAAGTGGTGGTATTTAGGATATATTTTGGTGATTGTGTCTCTGCAGGCTTGCTAATGGATATGGGAAGGTGAGAGAAAGAGGACTCAGTAACTCAAATTTTTGCCTTGAACAACTGGTGTATAGTGGTGACTTTTATTTTGGGAAGATGAGGGGACAAGTAAGTTTGAGATGCTTATTCAACATTCAAGTGGAAATGTTACGTAGGCCTTTGAATATATGATTCTGTAGTTTAGGGGAGAGACTCGGACTGGAGATAAATATTTAGGAATTAATGGCATGAAGATCAGATAGAAAGCCATGCAGCTACAAATGGTCATTCTTCAAGAGTGACCAAGGCCACATAGCTAGTAAGTGGCAGAATTAGGATTTGAAGGACCCCAAAATCTATTCTACCAAACCAGATTACTGTAACGCATTTTCACGTTTCAGGTGGACTGACGTGTTTTCTCAATAATTTTGTCTGACAGCAATAATTAGTTCATAATAATGGTGTTCTTTTCTCCTTTCAATAATATTGTGCTAGTACAATACAACATGGGGGTTGGAAGCACTCTGCTGCAGCTGAAAAATCCATGTATAACTTTACAGTCTGACCTCCGCATCTGTGGTTCTTCATCTGCAGAGTCAATTAACCACAGATTGTGTAGTGTTATAGTACATATTTATTGAAAAAAATCCACTTGTAAGTGGGCCTTCGCAGTTCAAACCCAGTATTGTTCAAGGGTCAACTGTAATTATTTTAATAGTGTAGATTGGTGGTGTCCCATTTATAGACCAGTTAGTAGTAAAGTAGATAAATTTCATTTTTTTTTGTTAGTGATACGTAATTAAAGGGAAAAAACCCTAGAAAAATTTTTGTTGAAGCCATCTTTATGATTATATCTCCTTTAGAAAATTAAGTTTACTTTAAAAGTGAAAAGTGGTAAAATTAAAGTTAAATCATGTTAATATGATTGGGTAGTCAGATACCATTTTGTTATCCTAGTGCCACAGTGAAATTCTCTGCTTTGACAGCATTTTGCTTATGCATCTATTAAAGCACTTAGTGTGTTGTGGTAGTTTATGTTTTGTGTCTGTGTTTTAGAGTATCTTTCTTATTTATATATCTTTAGCAATTGGCACTGTTCTGGACACAATGGAGACCTACTGTATATATTTAGTGAATAAATTAATAAAATGAATATGATCATTTACACTAATATTACTTTAACACATTTAAATGATACTACTATTTAAAAAAGCAAGTCTCACGAGTAACAAATCATAGTTTAAAAGATTTTTTTCATATCTTACAAGAGAAACTCCAATAAAATAGAATAAATTCTGTCAAGTTGGGGTAGGATTTATTTCTTATGTGACTTTTTCCATTTAAATAGATGAATAAAATGTTTACAAAATAGTATATATTCTACCATACAAGTTGAACACTGTTCATGTTACTCTCATTTCTGCTTTTGTTTTAGGCCAACTGAACTAGATGCGCTGGTATTTGGCCATCTGTACACCATTCTTACCACGCAGCTGACCAATGATGAACTTTCTGAGAAGGTGAAAAACTATAGCAACCTACTTGCTTTCTGTAGAAGAATTGAACAACACTATTTTGAAGATCGTGGTAAAGGCAGCTCATCTATCAGTTTGCCTTAGTGTTATGTGTTAATTTAGTTATTATTTTTAAAAAGTTTAACTTTTGAAATATATGTTACTTGAATGATATAATAGATAGTGGTATCAAAATTTTAAAACCAAAAACACTGCTTTTCAAAACCTTAAAACCAAAACAAATTATATAATGTATCGTATACATGTGCTTTATACTGTTATTTGTGTACATATTGAAATAATTTTGAATGACTTCATTTGAAATGTTGCATTCTATATTTTGAAATTTTTGTTTTCTTGACACATATATATATGCTTATAAAAATAAAGCTCAAACCACTGTATGGCTGGTGTTTTTACTTTCTTTCCATCTTTCTGAAAGCCACTCTCAGCTTTATATATGGAATAAACAGTGTTTTTTCCAAGGCTATACTTTGTGTTCCATACTCCCAAGATTACTTTGCTAGATACACGGTGAGCCCGGTCATGGGAAAAATGTTCTTAACAATATGTGCTTAGAAAATGCAAATGATTATAAAGTGAGTAACTTCTGGAACAGGTTACCATTTAAGAGCATTTTTCATATCTAAACTTTATTGAACTTAAAAACATTTTAACAGAACAGCTATAATTTGATAAAGGGATAGTTTCAAGGAACTTTTTTTCTGAAACTTCTTTTTGAGACAGAATATTTTAATAATACTGTTTTATTGCTTTTGTGGGGAAGTGAGGATAGTTTTCACAGAAGTATCAACAAAAATTTATATATAAGCACTAAGGGTTATATGCTATATTTTGCCAATTTATCTAATATTTTACATAAAGCCAGGGATGCTATGAAACAATTAGATGTAAAAATCATTTCTTGAAAATGTCTAGGGTAGTCATATTTTATGTTTTCTCTTTATGCCCCAGATATTTTAATTCATTTAATCCTTACAAAAACTATGAAGGTTACTATTCCCAGTTCACAGGAGAGGAAATGGAGACAAAAAAAAAAGGGTAATATGTTGCCCAAGGTCATAGAGTTAGTAAGTGGTTGAGTGGAAATTCAAACCCAGGCAGTCTGGCATCTGTTTGGCTTTTAAAGAGGTCTACAAGTTTTTTTAAGATTATAGATTTATACCTCATAAGGGATGTATTAGGTTCTCCTTAGCCTAAATTCCACATAATCTTTGGGTCTCTTTTGACCGTATTGCTATTTATTACAGCTTTCCTGAACTAATTTTGTAATGTGTATTATTATTAAAATAAAAAATCCCAAGTTACTTGTGTTTTTGCACAATTTTTATGACAGTTTTTTTGTATATATTTTTGTATATTTGTTTTATTCTGAATGATCATTTTTTCTTTTAATAATCCCATAATATTAATTTCATTGAACAAATACCTTTTGTACTCAGTATATAAAATCTAGACTTTTTTCTTTGAGTTTTTTGTATATAAAGATATTACAACATGGTCTATGATATCTTAGTCATCACAACTGGCTGTGTTATTTTAATATGAGGAACATTGATAGACAATCGTTGTTTATTCCAAGTTGAGATATTTACTCTTAAGACTTACTATGGATCCCTCTGAGAGAGGTCTTGTTTCTCTCTGGTGTTGAGTGAATCACCATCAAAATAGAATGCATTAGAAATAAAAAACTTGACATTCAGTTATGGTGATTTAATTACCTGCTTTTGTCTTTTAAATTTGGGTCCATCAAGCCAAGTCACAGAAGCTAAAAATTATCACTGAAAGCTAGTTTGCAGACCAAAGAGTTAAAGGCTTTGCTGCCAAAATAGTTAGGTGTGTACTGATTTTTAAAGTAAGTGGCATGATCTGTGATTTAAAGTCATAAGTAGTAAGAAACTTTAAATCAAGATAGATACAGTCTATCCTGTCATTTGATGACTTCTGAATGATGTGCATTATTGGGTTTAATGTAACTACAGTCATCCAGGACCTCCCACAGATACCAAAATCTTTGGATGCTTAAATCCCTCATATAAAATGCATAGTATTTGCAATAACCCATACACATTCTCCCGTATACTTCAGTCATTTCTAGATTACTTATAA
The DNA here is from genome assembly GCF_048773025.1 of Camelus bactrianus. NCBI lineage: Eukaryota > Metazoa > Chordata > Mammalia > Artiodactyla > Camelidae > Camelus > Camelus bactrianus. The sequence goes on from NC_133543.1 coordinate 56,623,875, forward strand.
CACCTAATACAATGTAAATGATATGTAAAAACTTATAAATACAATGTAAATACTGTGTAAATAAGTTGTTGGTATGAGGCAAATTAAAGTTTTGCTTTTTGGAACTTTCTGGATTTTTTTCCTGAATATTTTTGATCCGCAGTTGGTTGACTCTGGATGTGGAACCTGCGGATATGAAGGGCCAACTTGTATCTTCTGTGAAACTCTTTAGATGTCCAACTTGTTACTTGTTAATTGATTTGAATATTGGATGAGTAGATATTATATTAATTCATTTGGTACCCTAAATCCAGGAAAAGTAGAAATTACATGTCAGTCTGACAGATTGACTAATTAATATGTTTTCATACTTTTTTGATGAATAGATAATGAGTGCACTAGGTTTATCAAGTTTATTGATTTTTTTACCCTGAAATCTAGCTTTTGGTTTCATTGTTTTTTTTCTCTATAGTTTTGTTAGTTTCAGTTTCTTCTCTGCTCTTAAATACTGTTTCTTTCCTTCTACCTGCTTTGGGTTTAACTTGCTCTACATTCTATAGTTTTTAAATATGGAACCTTAGACTGATTCAAAGCTTTCTTTTCTAATATAAACATTTAATACTATAAACTTCCCTCAAAGCACTGCTTGGAGGGAATTTTGAAATGTCTTTTACTGTCATTCGGTTCAAAATATTTTCTAATTCACTTGTGATGTCTTCTTTGACCCATGGGCTATTTACAAGTGTATTCTTTAATTTGAAAATTCTTGAGGTTTTCCCAGATATTCTATTATTGATTTCTAGTTATATTCTATTTCTAGAACATATTTTATAATTCAGTTCTTTTACATTTGTTAAGGTTTGCATTATGGTTCAGAGTATGGTGTACCTTGGTGAATGTTCCATGTGCAATTGACAAAGAGTGTGCATTTTGCTATTATTGGATAGAGTATTCTATAAATGTTAAGTTGCTCTAATTGGTTGGTAGTGTTCAGGTCTTTTATATCCGTATTAATTTTCTGCCTACTTGTTCTACATTGATGAGATAGGAGTGTTGAATTGTGACTTTTTTTCTCCTTTTATTTCTATCAATTTGCTTAATACATTTTGAAGATCTCTTGTTAGGTATATATATCTATATATATTGAGGATTATTATTTCTTTTTGGAAAACTAATCTCTTTATTGATATGTACTATCCTTCTTCCCTGTAATGTTTCTTTCTCTGAAGTTATTTAATATTAATTTAATTAGTTCAGTTAATTTAGTTATTTGATAAAGCTACTCAAGGTGTCTTTAATGTTTGCAAATTCTGTATATATTTATTATTTTCTTTTTAGGCTACTTATTTGCTTTCATTTAAAATGTTTTTCTTATAAACAGGTTAGAATTGGATCTTGAATTACCTGACAGTTTCTATCTTTTAATTGGTGTGTTTAGGGTGTTTACATTTAATGTAATTATTGATATAGATGTATTAAAATATATCATCATGCCAGATATTTTGTTTTCTCTCGTACTCTTTCTTTAATGCTTTCTTCTTTCTTCTGGATTAATTGAGTTTTTTTTTTTAATTTAATGAGGCCATTTTATTTCTACTATTGGCTTATTGTTTATGCCTTAAAATTTTTTCTTTGTAGTAGTTACCCAGGATTTGTAATATATATCTTTATAATCAGAGCCTGTGTTCAAATAATACATACTGCTTTACTCTCAGTCTGTGGCTTGTCTTTTCATTTTCTTAGTGGTGTCTTTGGGAGAGTAGAAATTTTAAATTTTGATGAAGTCTAGTTTATCAAGTCTGTCTTTCTGGATTATGCTTTTGTTGTTATATGTAAGAAATCTTTGCCTAATCCAAAATCCTAAGGGTTTTCTTCCATATTTTCTTTTCGAAGTTTTGTTGTTTTAGCTCTTACATCATTTAAGTCTGTGATTTGTATTGAGTTGATTTTAATGGGGGTGAGGTAAGAACCTTAAGTTTTGTTTTTCTCTTTTTTGCATGTGGATGTACAATTGATTTGTTGATATATTTGTTCCATGTGAGAAATAGGGAAGAAGGATCCAGTTGAGGGTTTTGTGCATTTCCTGCAACTGCTGCTGTTCTCCTCTCCAGGGGACCACAAGGGGCACTTTCTCAGATTCCCACCACGTCTCCAGTTTTGTTTGTTTGTTTGTTTTGGTGAACTTCCTGTGAGGTCCTTCTAGAGGATCTTGTGTGTAAGTGTGAATTCCTCTTTGGTCTGTGGCCTCCAGGGTTTTAATAGTCTTTTGTTAGCTCACAGTCAGCCTTTAGCCATTGGTTTAAATTATTGTAAGTTCTTACCATTGTTCAGTAGTGTCTGTTTCAGGTAAACAAGTGCTTGTGTTCCTTCTCTCCTTAGATTTTGGGTTTGTTGACCCTGCAAATTCAGCTCTCTGCTGGGTTCAAGAACCAGGGTGAATTTGTAGATTGTATGGTGTTCATCATTATTACAAGAGTGGGAGAAATGCTCTTTCTAGCTTTCTACATTCTAAAATGGTAAATGTGGATATATAGGTTGCTTTTTATTCTTGAGATAAGAAATGGTCATTGAGTTAAAAGTTCTGAATTTTTAAAGAGGTTTTATGGAAAATTTTGAACATACAAAAAAAGGGAAAATAATAAAAAGAACTCCCATGTGCCTATGGACCACTACCTTGCTTCAGCAGTTCCCATCAGGGTAGACTATACCCCCATTTTTCTTTATATGCTTTATTTATTTTATGATATATGTTGTACATAAGTTCATGTAAGTCTGCTTTTTAAGATGTAATACACAAACATGTTCTTTTAAAAAATATTTTGGTGTTTTGTAGATCATATCCACCCCTAGGTTAAGCATAGAACATTACTCATATCTTAAGACCTCTATTTAACATTATTTTCATCTAATCCCAGCTCCTTACTCTACTACTGGAGGTTGCCACTATCCTGAATTTTGTGTTAAATCATTCCCATGACTTAACTTTTTTGCTTTTGATATTTATATAAATGGAATTATACTGTATGCATTATTCTGTGTTTTGCATCTTTTACACAATACTATAAAATTTCATCCACTTTGTTGCACCTAACAGTGGTTAATTATATAGTATTTTATATGCAAATATGATATAGTTTATTTCTCTGATCTCTTGTCAGTGGACATTTTGGTTGTGTCTGGAGTTTTGCTATTATGAAAAATGATGCTTATGAATAATCCTGTACATATGACTGGGTATAAATGTGCAAGAATTTCTCCAGGGTATATCTTAGGAGTGTAATTCCTAGGTTGTCATGCATGTGTCTATTTAACTTCACTAGGTAATTTCAAATTTCTATTTTTAGCTATTATAAATTATAACTTATTTAATTAAAAATTTAAATTGTTGATACAAAGAAATGTTCTTGACTTTTGTATGAAATTATCCAGTAATCCTGTTGAATGTTTTTATTCTAATGATCTTTCTAAGGATCCTTTTTGGTTTTCTATAGATAAAATAATATAATCCCTAGGTAATGGCAGTTTTGTTGCTTTTAAGCTTTTGTTTCTTTTTCTTCTCATATTATGGTAACTAGCACCTGTGTATTAATGTTAAATAAAAATGGAAGTTCCTTTTCTTGTAGGTTCATTGGATGGGAATTGACAGTTTAAACATACTGAGTTTCTGCTCGTAAAGCATGGTAAATTTCTCCATTTAGATTTTCTTTTGTGAACTTCTTGAAAACTTTATATTTTGCTGCATGTAAACTGATTTTTTTCTCTTACTACAGGTTGTATTTCCCTGCTTCTTTGCATCCCTGGTAACTTTTGATGTCAGCTATTGTTAATTTTATCTTTGGTGGGGCTGGATATTTTCATATGCCTGTGAATATTCTTGAGCTTTGTGTGGGATGCAGTTAAATTACTTGGGAACATTTTGGTCTTTTGGGGTCTTGTTTTTAAGGTTTATTAAACATGGGAAGAACAACATTTAGTCTAGGGCTAATTATTTTCTGAGACAAGACCCTTCCAAATGTATGATTCGTGAAATTTTAAAATTTCGCTGGTAGGACTAGACACTATTCTCACCCTCTGTGATCTCTGGGTATTGCTCCCTCTAATCCTTTTTGGTGTTCTCCTGGCCTCAACCTCAGATAGTTTCCCATTCATGTACACTGATCAGTGTTCTGCTGGAGGACTGTCTGCATATCTCTGGGGTTCTCTTCCCTCTCCACTACTCTGCCCTGCAACCACTAGCTGCCTTTGTTCTCCTGGACCTTCCCCTCCCCCTCCTTTTAGGGAGTCTACTAGGCTCTGCTTGGGTTCCTCTTCCCTTTGTCCTGTCCTGGAAACTCAACGTAGTAATCTGGTGGCAGTCATAGATTGACTTTGTTCTTCATCTCTCAGAGATCACAGTCGTTTGTTGCCTGATATCCAATGTCTTGAAATGATTCTTTCATGTATTTTTTGTTTTTAATTGAAGTATAGTCAGTTATAATGTGTCAGTTTCTGGTGTACAGCATAATGTTTCAGTTGTGATTATTTCATGTTTTCATCTGGAGTTTTGGGTGTTTCAAGTTAGAGGGTAAATCTGGTCCTGTTATATCTATCTTGGCTGAAGCTGATATCCAAATAAGAATATGTTTAATTTCTAAGATTTCACAGGTACAGTAGTCTCTTCAGTCTGAAGATACTGTTTTAAATTCATCTTTAGGTTGCATAATTTACTCTTATTTTAGATAATTTTCTGTTGAATTTGGGGGTCTTTCTATCATAGAATTGGTCTTCTTTATACGTTTACAAATTCTTGGTTGTCTGCTTATGTTTTTTTGTATTTGAGAACAGCCAAACATTTGTTTGTGGATGCAATTATAGTACCTTATCTGGCTTTTCTCATTTTCCATGATGTGCTTCTAAGTAGAGTTTGGTGGCAGTTTGTGGGTGTGTTGTTCCTCAAGATTGGGATCAGCTCTTTGTGTACTTCATTGTCTCTCTAGTCCCAGATTTATGCTCACTACATCATCCTGAGAGCAACTACTGCTGTTGAGCACTTGCTTCTTAATTTGTAGCAAAAGCTGGAGATGGAGGTGAGCCTCACTAGCCCAGCTGGTCTGAATTCATTTTCCTTGTTAATCACTTGAATACCAAAATCCCTTCCTGCACTTTGTATAAGGTGCCACTTACCAGTGGAGTTTTCTTGGGAATTTTGCTATTTTTTGTGATAGCCTTCTGCTACTACTTGGAGCTTTGGTTTCCTCCAAACTTATTTTTGTGTCAATCTTACGCCATTTGCATTATTTTTTAAAGCAGAAGTTCTTCAGAATTTCTGCCCCTCTGGTAGCCCTTTTTTTTGTTTGTTGTTTTCCACTATTACAGGTATGTTCTTTTAAAAACAAATATCTTTTCTGACAGTTTATGGGCTGTAGGGTAGAATATTGTAGACACATGTTCAGTGGTTACATGTTTCATTTTAGGAGGGTGTACCATAAGTAGTTTATCAGCCCTCATTAATAAGAGATTTAGGTGGTTTACATTGTACATAAGTTATATTGTAATGAACATTCTTGAACATGTATCTTTAAATCTTTATGTAAATACTTCTGAAGGGTAAATTTCTATTGGTGGAAATTTTTTTGTCAAAGAATATGTGTTTCTTGCTTTTGATAAATTTTAAAAGTATACATTGTCAAATTATCCTTCAAAAAAGTATATTGACATTTGTCCAAACCCATAGAATATATAATACCAAGAATGATCGGTAATGTAAACAATGGACTTGGAGTGATTATGATGTGTCAGTGTGGATTCATCAGTTGTAACAATTGTACCACTCTGGTGAAGGATGTTGATAATGGGGGGAAGCCATGCTTATGTGGGGGCAGGGAGTATTTGGGAAATCTCTGTACTTTACTCTCAATTTTGCTGTGAACCTAAAACTGCTCTAAAAAATAAAGTCTTAATTTTTAAAGAGTGTGTTTATCTAATAAAGACTTACAGTTTTTGCAGGTATGAGGCATTATTCTAAGCTCTTTACAGGTACAAATTAATTCTTTACAATAACCCTATGATATAATGTTCCCATTTTAGAGATAAGAAAACTAAGGAGGCTCAGAGATTAAGAAATTTGTTTCAGGTCACATAGCTAAATTTTCAGTTTATATCCCATAAAACTGTTTTACCATGAAATGTTTAAAATATTTGCCAATCTAAGTGAAAAACAGTATTTCTTTACTCTTTAATTTTGTATCACTATGTAAGTGAGATTAAACATATTTTCATACCTTTATTAGTTATTTGTAATCTCTGATTTTATTCATTGCCAATTGGGTTGTTTCTTTCCTTATTGATGTACATGTGATCTTTGTATCATGCATAAATTAACCCATTGTTTTCATAAGTGTTGTGAATCTTTATCCTCAGCTTGCCATTTGCTTTTGACTTTATTTTTTCCAGAAGTAAGTTATTATTTTTTAAGTGTATTGAGATATATCATTCTTTTTCATTATGGCTTCCTGATTTGTGTGCTTCCTTTGGTCTAACCAAAAATTATCTTGAGGCCAGCAATGAGAGAGTTAAGGATTTGGCTTCATTGTTTATTAATTAATTAGTTAATTAATTTATTTATTTACTTATTCATGCAAATGACTAGCCAGTTGTTCCAACAGCATTTTATGAATTCACTGATTTGAAGTGTCATATTTATCATACTAAATTCCAATTTGATATTTTGTCCAGGAATGTTATACTAACTTTAGTTATTATGATAAATTACAGTATTTCTTATTACATGGATTTTCAGTTACCAAATAATTAAAATGCAGTAGAATGTAATTAATAGTGAAATTATATCAGGCATAACTTTAATTTCTCAGAATGAATAAGAAGGTATTCTAGGACATTGTAATGCTTTATGGTTATTTTTACTAAAGTCAGTTATAATTAGAATGGAGTATTTTTGTGCCAATTGATACATCTGTTGCTACAATTCTAGATACATCTGTTTATATCACAATTATTAATCTTTGTAAAGTTCTAAAACATAGTTTATTTGATTTGCTTACATTCTATTTAAATGCTAAAGGTATATAGTATTCATTTTATCCTTGCCTACCTACTGATGTAATTGTATTGGAGGAAAAAATACTGATTCTAATTTGAAAAAATGTTTCTCCCTCCTGATTCCTAACTTCCTCCATCAGTGAGAGAGAATAAGTAAAAAGTTACACGTTAAAAAACAGTCAAACCCTTTGTATTTACTAAGTATTTTGAAAACTTTACCAGTTATGTCAAATTATAGATATTACCTAATTACTAGGTAATGGTAAATGGTAAATGGTTTAATTTAATTTATACTGACTGTTAGATCAATGTCCTAAGTTTGGTATTATTCAGTATGTTTGTGAGTTTCACACCCAAATATTTAATATATGTACTTCCAGTGATTATTGAGTTGAAATGTATTCCTGTGGAGAGAGCATACTTAAATCTCTCTGCCCCTACATAACATGTATTTTGTTAATGTTGAGCATGTAATTATTTCACTTTGGTTTAATCATACATTCAAAAGAAGTATCATTCATAGGCAAAGTTGTTTTGGGGGAATTAGCTCCTTATTGTTTTTCATTGCCTAGGTTTGCAAACTAAACAAAAGTTATTTTAAAAATGACGTCTAAAAGGCTATTATAATATAACCTAGACAAGAAAAATGAGTAATTTTTTTGGTGGGTCTAATAGAGAAAATAAACCCAAAACAACATAGAAAACAGACAATATAGAGAAAAATCAATTAAACCCTAGATAATTCAAAGAGGAGAATGGATAGTCTTTTAGACTGTTCTGGAACAACTCAATATCATGGGAAAAAAAACCCAAATTTTACTTCAGTCATACATAAAAATTAACTCAATCTCTTAAAGATCTATATGTAAAAGTTAAAACTCTAGAATTTCTGGAAGAGAACACTAAGGAAAAAAATCTTTGTGTTCTTGGGTAGGCAAAAGTTTTATAGATTGGGCACAGAAGGCACTTACAGAAAAAGAAAATATTGAAAAGTTCATCTTCATTTAAAACTCTGCTCTTCCAAAGGCACTTTATAAAGTGAAAAGGCTTGCCACAGACTGGGAGAAAGTATTTTGTAATAATATATCTGATAAAGATCTCCTATCCAGAACAGATAAATAACTCTTAGAACTTAATAAAAAGACAACACAAGTTCAAAAGTGAGCAAAAGATGTACACAGACATTATATGAAAGAAAATATATAAATGGCCAACAAAAACAAGCTTAATCATTAATCACCAGGTATTTTGGTTTTGGCAGTGGAAAGTTGGTTTTGTTTTTGATTGAATACAGAAGAGGATAAGGGTAATTTAAGGGGGAATGAAAAAATTGTATATTTTGATTTTGATGTTGTTTATAAGTTGCATACACTTGTCAAAACTTAAACTGAATTTTATTCTATGCAAATTATACTTCAATAAAATCGATATGAAGTAATGAATTAGGTGACACTCTGGTCTCTGAAACTTATATAAGATAAGGATTGTCATTCTTAAAGGTTACTGGATTTAGGGGAGGAGTAGATATTTGACTCCAATTCAATTTAAATTTTTTGTCATTTATTTAGATTTTCTATTTTCTCTTAAAGAGTGAAATCAGTGATAAATCAATAGTCTAGTATTTCAATTTAAGGTACTTTTTTCACTTTTTATTAAGCATTATGAGATGTTTGGTTACTGAGTGAAAAGGGCTCCTGTTTAATTCTGTTCCTTTCTCCATTTATTTCAAATCCTGGCTAAAGCTATTCTTAAGAGTTATCCTGAGGTCTAGGCTGGGTTACATACCCCTCTTCTGTATTTCCATATCACTTATGACATTGCATAATTTTCAAGAGATCTTGATACCATGCCAGGCATTGCTTGTTTAGATAAGGGTAGAGGTAAAATATTTCTTAACTGAGGAAATTGATGCTTAGATAATTTGTGATTCTGGAAAAAAAATCTCAGGATATATTTAGCCACATATCTTGATAGAAGTTATTTTCTTTAGTTTTTTTCTTGATTATTATTTAATAATATCTTCATTTAGCTAGGGATTACAAACTCAATTCAGAAGTCAGGCATGTAGTGAATACAGTGAGACAGACAGGATATTAAGATAACAGAGAATAGGGGGCAGTGCCAAACTAGAGAACGCATCCTCTACCTAAGGCATTAAAATAACATAAAATTAAAACAACATGCCTGCCAAACAAATGTCTTTAGGCCATGTTCAACTGGTTGACCACCATTATGAATCCATTGACTTGTGACTTAAAATATATAGTATCGTTTAAAGAAGTTTCTCAATTAGGAGGCATGAAATATCCTGGGAAGCTTTTCAAACAATACATATTCCCTGTACCAGCTGCTTAGTTGAGGATGACTGGTATACTACCTTTGTATCCAGTGCTAAATGATAATAATCAAGTTGATGGCACCATGTGGCTTTAGTTACTGGCCATTACTAACAGTTTTCTTTTTGTCAGCAGAGAATGTTAATTTTGCTTTGGGTTTTGAAACGCAAAACAACATTTGTGCACAACTGCATTATTAGAGAAATGACAAGAGATAACCATATGTAGCTCTCAAATGACCCATATTACAATGTCGAGTACTTGGGCAAGAATTCCATTTTCTCATTTATTATTCATTCATCCATTCATTCATCTATTTGATAAATATTTAAATGTATGTAAAATGAGTTAGTAGTTTCTTTTCTCTGAAGATACTTAAAATTTAGTGTTAGGAGGGAGAAAATCTAGCACTGGTATTCAAATGGTGAGTGTTGCTGAGATAGGCTTAATGAAGCCTCTTAGGATCAGCTGGACTGCTAGCAGACGCTTCATTTCCTGTGGATTTCTTTCCTCACAAGCTGAGCAGAGTTTCAACAGTTCTCACAACAATTATCACCCACTTGTTCTGTAGGTCTCAAGTTTTTTGCATTAGTCAGGTTGAAGGATTCATGGTATTAATCACAACTGAAGTTGTTATTTATCACCTGCTGGGTGAGAAATAATAATTTTGGCCCTAGTGGGGCAGCAGGCCAGAGGTACCAAATTAAGTAAAACATCTAAACACTAGCAAGGATCATTTCTCTGATTAATGAATTGTTACAAAGAAAAAGTGCTACTCATTATCTGGTCTTACCAATACAAAGTGGAGCATGCAAGGGAAAAAAAAAACCTACCAGCTTGCTCAGACCAATTTTTCTGTTTATTTCCTTCCTTCCTTTCTTGCTCTTTCCCCATTCTCTTTCTTTCTTTTTTTTTTTTTTTTTTTAACTATGAACAGTCTTGTTTAGCTGGTCACACCAATGTTTGTTTTTTGCTGTGAAATAACACAAATGGACAAATTCTTTATATTTTAATAGTACATCAGAAAGTATTTCTGGCTATTGAAGCAATATTTTTGTGATCTTTAAGATATTAAAGTAAGTTCGAAAGAGTTTAGGTAAATTACATTTTAATTATTGAATTACCTCTTCATACTTGAATAAATTAAAGATTTTACTCTAAAGAGTCACTGTATTTTACTTTTTCTACTTTGAACTAAATACCATTTCTGAAGGACTTACTTTAGAAAGGGTAAACTTTCATTTCTGTTGGTTAGTTGTTTTGTTTTTGTTTTTGTTTTGACAATTCCAAATAAGAAAAGCTAACTTTGACTCCTATAGCAATCTTTACCTTTCATTAATGCCATCTAAGAGCTTCCACTTCCACTCATAATGGAAGTAACAGGGACTGATTTATTTTCTGGCATTAAACAACTAAAGAAATCAGACCAAACAGATGAAACAATGGTTTTCAGATATGAAACAAGAATCAGTTCAAGACAGTGATCCTTGCATAAAGGAAAACACAAAGTGAGCCCTTCAGTTGCCCCAGCTTCTGCCTAGAGAGCATTTCCATGCTGCAGCAAAGGAGAGAGGAATCCAAACAGAGCTCCGTAGATTCCCTGAGTTGAGGAGACAAGAGTTCAGAGTTCACCAAGGCCAACATGCTAGAATTCACAAAGCAGAGTACTGGAGATGAACTAACTGTATGGAGAAAGAATTCTAGAGATCTGTAGAGGGTTCCCCTTCTAGTGTTCAACTGAGTGTTGATCATCACATGAATATGAAGAAACAACCAAGACTCAGGGAAAAAAAAAAAACTATTGGAAAAAAGCAAGCAGAATAATCTTTAGAGCTCATGGAGGGCTGGAAATAGTTTGTGTTCCCACCATTTCAGAGTGGAAAGATCACCTGGTAAACATGGACATCAAATGGAGTCCTCAGAGGGATATTGCTTCAGAAGGGGATTAAGGCCAAATTAGACCTTTAAGTAAAATATCTAAACAGATCTAAATAGACAGAATGCTGTCTGGACCTACCTAATAAAGCTTCAAAGCAAGCCTCAAAAGAACTAAAATAATTCAAGTAACTAAACTGCATCCCAGAACAAAACCTTAAAATATTTAAGGAACATTAAAATCTCCAGCACCCAATAATGTAAAATTCACAATGTCTGGCATGCAAGAAAAAATCACCAGGCATGCAAAGGAAACATGAGGAGAAATCAATCAGTAGAAATGGACCCAGAAATGACACAGATGAAAGAATTAGTACACAAGGATGTTACAACAGCTATTATAAATATACACCCTATGTTCAAGAAGGTAGACGAGAGCATGCCATGGAAAATAAGTGTTGTTCTAGGTAGACAACTGATGTTAGAACTTTGTAAGTGTGCCAAGGACTGAATCAGTGCAAATAAGATTGACTTTTCAGAAGATGCATTTCAATAAGAACAGAAAGCCCTGAAATATCTGTCATTTGTATTTTCAAACAATAGGAATGGCAAATTGAAATGCTGAACTTTATTATGTTTATGCTTGTGTTAAAATTCTTATGATGATTAAAGAATATACAAAGGAATAAACAAATGGTAGGCTTATGTCCTCTTCATTTGGTATGTTGTCAAAGCTTTATACTGTGTTTAATAATTGCTACTGATTAATGACACATTTCTCCTATAGAAGTTGTTTCAACTGGTTCTCTAAGAGCATTCAGTATATACCCTCTGTCTGTAAACCTAATCAGAAAATAATGTGTCATATGAAAACTTGACTTCTAAAAGAGACCAAGAAAAAAGTTACTTTATTTTAAACTCCTCATTTAATGATTATTAATAAAATATATAGTATTTAAAGGAAATTTTTAAAAATATATCAAATTACATTGAAGCATCTAAGAGAGGGTAGGCACGAAATCTGTCTATGGAACCCTATTATAATGGCAGAATGGAAATTCCAAATTTAAAAACCATCTGCTAACAAAACTCAAATCAAAGTGAATTCAATTCAATTAAGCAAGTATTTGCTAAATATTTTTATATATTTATGCTGCATTTGTTAGTTTCTGAAGGAGATGAAAGATAGACATTGCTCCTGCTGTCAAGAAGATTATAATTTATATGGGTAGATCAGACAAAAATGTGTGGAAAGTTAAATAAGAGTATAAAAAGGCAACAATTTAAGAAGGGGCAGGTCATTTGTAGTTAAGTATTCAAAAAAAATCACTGAGTTTAAACATGTGAAAAATTATAGACATTTAATGGAATGGTTGTAGAAAGATTGAGAAGGTAAACTGAATTACATTTTAAGAGTAAGTAGGTAGACTTTGAATAGGGGAAAACTCTTATTAGAAGGATACAGTATGAATAAAAAGTGCCCAGCAAGTTCATGGACAGTAGGTAAGTGATTGTGGTTGGATCAGAAGGTTTCTGTAGGATAGCCATGAAAGATGAGATTATACATGTAAATTTGGACTAGATTACAAAAGGCCTTGAGTGCACTTCAGCAATTTCAACATTCAGGCAATGTGCAGTCATCCTACGCAGAATGGTGTAGTGGAAATTGCTCCAGACTTGTAGTCAAAAGTCTTGAGTGGGACCCTTGGCTCTGTACATGGTTTCAGGCAAGTCACTCCCTCTCCAAGTTTTAGCTTCCTGATCTACAAAATGGAAATGCTAATACCTGTTCTGCCAGCCTCACAGGCTTGGTGTAAAGATCAAACAAATTAATTAATGTGAAAGTGCTTTGTAGATAATGAAGCATCCACAAGTCCAAAGTGTAATTGGAGAAAAGAGTATGAAATGATTAAATTGGCTGTTGATCAGGAAGTGAGGTGTCATATGCCTCCTGCAGCTAGGAGACAAAAATAAAAGGCTCTTTCATTAATTTAAATTGAGGTAATGAGACCTGGATTAGGAAAATCACCAAGTAAAAGGAAATAGAGGGCAGATCTGAGAAAAATGTGGAAGGAAAAGCATATAGGGCTGAGAGCTAATCAGATGTGGTAAGAGAAAAAGTGGCATCAAAGATTTTGAGCCTCAATAGCAGAAAAGACAGAGTTGCCAGAAATCGCATGAGACATTGACAGTTTGGAGGCCAGTTTAGACATCTTGAGCTTGACATCCAAATGGAAATGTCCAGTAGGCAGTTTAAAAAGACATTACTTTCCACAATTTGAATTTAATGAATTTCCCAAAGAATCTTCTGTACCTAGATTTTTAATAATCATTTCCTTGGTATTTTTAGAGTGTAGGAGAACAAAAAGCCTGGAGATGGGGAAGCAGTAAACTGGGTGTAATTTAGCTCTGCCAACCTTGACAATGCTCGTTTAAAAACATGCAAATTAAACTTGTCAGGATAAACTCCTAAGGGGCTGTGGGCCACATCTTAAAAACTCCCTAAATGTTAATTCACAAAATTCATAATGCTTGTTTTTCTATAATTTTATTATTAATATATGTATGTTTCCATTTTCTTCCCTCTTGTCATTAATTGAAAGAATTACAGGTAATCAGAAGTGGCAAATCTTGATGGAAATTCTGTTAACTGCCTGTTATTTTCAATTAAGAATATTCAATTTCTGGAAATCGTATCATATTGAGTCACTACAAAATGGCCTTAATGGCTTCTATTTCACTTACTCCCATAAGCATAACTAGTCCTGAATGGGAGGCTTCATTTTTGGTAAGTACATAGATTTTTATTTTATAAACTCATCTTATAATTACTATTTTATATATAGTCATATAATTATTTTTAAATTAAAATTAGGTACTTTTGTTTTAATTTTCAAAGTTCATGCTTGAAAACTTTTTCGTTTCTGTCCAAATCTGGTAAGTGGTGGGCAAGAACTAAACATCGTGTCTTCTTTTAGTGACCCTCCCCCTCCCCTCTGCCAACTCGTCATTAAAAAAAGGGAGGTTGGGGAGATATTTAATGTCCATGTCAATTTTATAGAAAAGTAAATCCATATGTTTCTAATGAACTTACGCTTAACTCATCAAAATGTGTGGTTTTGTAAAAGCTATTTGATGTCTATATAGATCACTTTGGGACAATCTTTAAACTTCTTGGTTCTTCTCTATGGCTCCCCTTCCCTCCCTGATAAAAACTGAGGAAAATACTGTATTCTGCCTGGATTCTGGATTCTGGAGAGCTCTTAAAAGATATCTTACTAGTTTAGAAATTGTGTGTGTGTGTGTTTTTAATTAATTAATTATTTGTGGAGGGAGGTAATTAGGTCTATTTATTTATTTTTATAGGAGGTACTGGGGATTGAACCCAGACCTCATGCATGCTAAGCATGCACTCTACCACTTGAGCTATACCCTCTCCTCTAGAAGTTGTTTTATGATCTCCCTTGCATGTGCGCGCGCGCGCGTGTCTGTGTTTCTGCAGGGATGACAATTCCCTCTACCTGCAGTCTGCAGTAATGGCAATCCCTGAAACTAATGCCACCTTCCAGCTGTAGGTGTAGCCGTTTGGGTTGACCATGCCTGACACTACTTCTCTTCCAAAGGAAGAAAACACAGGCCATTTCCGAGGCACTTGGCACAGCGGTTAACCAGGGGACAGCAAGAGTGCCCTTTTGTTTTCCCCTTAATCAAAATCTATTCATTCCAGTTTTCAAATGGCTGTTTTTGAGCCCTAAATCTCTGCCCACACTAATGTCTGCGGGTCAGACTTTGACCCTGCTTGGAACAAAACCCGGGGCCGGATATTCACACCAGAGTGCCTCCGCCCCGCACGTGTCAGAAGCCATATTGCTGCAAATGCCTCACCCACCTTGGAGCGCAGCTTGTGGAACTGATGAGGTGAGAGCGCGGCACAGCGGCGCGCGCCTGGTAATCACGGGACTGAGGAAACACATACATCATCTGCCACCAGGTTGGCATTTCAAGTAAAAAACCTTCACACTGTGTAAGATGTTGGACAAATGACGGCCATATGCATGTTTGTCTGGTGCAGATGGCTCTGCGTTCTCAGAGACGAGAGAGCTGAGCTCGGCTATTTTCGCAGACAGTTTAATATTGGTGACACAGTTTATGTCCTCTGCAAAAACAATAATGGAGGGGAAGGTGACATAAATTATTTGCAAATCGTTTGACATATGCAGGGCATTGTCCTTGCAATAATCACCATCAGTCTGTCAGTTTAAGATACGAACCGCGCCACTGCCATTTTACATCACTGTGTTAAGCTTTCACATGTTGTAATTTTACAGATTTGTTCTTCGGAGAGCTACTGCAACACAAATCAAATCGGATTATGTTTAGTCATGGGCTGTTTCGTGCACATTGATTAGATAAAAATAAAAACGCGCATTCTGTGTGTTGGGAATCTTGAGACAGACTTCCTTCCGTTCCCTGTCTCCGTGAGGTGGTAGTTAAGTAAACCTTTCCTTCCACACCATTACTCAACGTTGGTTCATTTTTCAAGTTGGTGAGGTTATTTTTTAGAGTATTCACTTTCGTTTCTCACTATAAAGATATATAGAATACGTTTAAGGTGAAAATGGCCCATCATAGGATTTTTCATATGTTTTCTAATAAACTTAAGAAATTAATACGCAAATGTTCAACAATAGCTCATAGCCATCTTTAATTTTGCGTATGGTATTACTGGATTTCTTTCACAATCCAAGAAAATGACTGTAAATGGTGATTAAAATGAGTTGGGGTTGTCCCTGTTCCTACCAAATGAACATAATGCGTTGCACTTTTTACATACTGAGTTCCTGATGCCAACTGATGTTGAAAACTGTGTTTTTCAGTGTAACCATACATAGCAAATGTTGTAGACACTCCTGAGTCATTGCTCTGTTGCATGTATTTGGAATATTGATGAATGAACTTTAGAGACAGTTTATCAATTTCCCAGAGTTTTCACAAAAACTGTAAATTCTAACTTTATAGAAAACTATAAATTCTAAAACAGAGCATTCAGAAATTGAATACAGAAATTTTTAAAGAGAAATATGGTTTGTTTTCATTTGGAAAAGTTATCCCATTCAGTTACATCAGCAGAGCTGCATCTGCCTTCTCTCATTATGTAACCCTTAAAACAAAGATTTATCACATTTCTGTCTTTGAAATAACCCTTTTTCTCATTGAAGGTAGCCATTATCACTGTGCTGTTTTATATCTGTACTGGTAAGTGCAGTAAGGCAAGCATTTATAAATAAGTTGTTTTAATCTGTCTTAAGTGATGCACTTAATGGTGCATCAGGGAATTTTACATTAGGTTCAGATAATTTCAGGAAGTCTTCATAGTAACATTAAATCAGAATATTCTTTACCTAGCATTTAGGAAAGATTTAAATAAGTAAATAATTAAGCTTGATGAAGATGCTGACAATATCAAATATCGTATTCATAGGACCAAAGTCTAAAGATGGCAGGGTCTTCTAACAAACTTAACTAATCTATTTATTTGGAAGTCATTGCTTACATGCTGATATATGACCCCTATGTCTAACCTACTGAATCTATTCAATGGAATGTCCCATAAGCCTCAAAAAATACAGTCCTTTCTAAACTACTGTTCCTCCAGTAGTTTCCCCATTTCAGTTAATATCACCATTTATTCAGTTGCTCCTTTGTCAGTGTTCTCCTACAACTCTCATGCTAATTTGTTATAAAACATTTGTATATGTTATAGTTTTAATTATTTATCTCTTCAGTTAGACTGCCAGATCTTGGAGACCCTGAAAGGCACACAGATGCTTTGTAAATGTTTGTTGAATTGAATTGAATCATCTTTGACTCCTCTCTCTTCCTCATTTCAATATTAAGTACTTCCAATTTTTCTTGTGAATAGTCTCTAGAATTCATCCCATCATTTTTATTCCACTACTTTGCTTCTGGTTTCACATCCTCATTGTCCTTCTATTATTTTTTGCTAACTATTCCCTCCAGACTGAGGTCCCCTCTTTTTGTATCTTCTCTCGTTGGGTACATGTTTCCTCATGGTCCATGTGCTGCTTTTCTCTTCCTGCTTCAGTGACCTCTTGGCCTCAATTAATTAATTAATTCATCAAACAAGACTTATCAAATACTGCCTTATTGTTAAATTTTTGCATAGATTGGGTTTTAGAATTAATTCTTTACTCTGTATTGTAGCTTTCACCAAGTCTGATCTCTCTTGTACATGGCATCTATTTTTAGCTCACATGTCCATATTTTGATTTCCTTTTTTCTTTCATGTTAGCATATGGTACTTTAAAAAAAAACTTTCTTATTATGACAAATTTTAAATATAGAAAAGTCTAGAGAACCTACTATGATAAACTCCCTGTACCCATTGCCCAGCTTCAATGGTAATGAACTTGTGGACAATCTTGTTTCATCTATACCTCCATTCCCATGGTCTCTGTGTTGTGCTGAATCAGATCCTAGATGATGTATACCATCTTTGAACCTAGTATGTGTTTCTAAATGATAAGGACTCTCTTGAAACCTTATTAAGCGCCATTATAACTCTTAGCAAAATTGACAGTAACACATTACTATCATCTAGTATGCAGTCAGTGTTCATATTCCTTGGTTGTCTCACAAAGGTATTTCAAAAATTATTTTTGTTTGAATAAAGATCTAAATAAAGTCCACACATTGCTGTCAAGTTGATGAGTCACTTACTCTTGTATAAGCTGTGGAGAATTCATCCATCTCTTTATTTTTTCTTGGCATAGCGTTGTGGAAAAAACTAGTTATTTGTCCCATAGCCTTTTCTGCAGTCTGGATTTGCTGGTGGCATCTTGTTTCTCTTTATTTACCAGTTTCCAAATAAATGAATTTGTTCCCTAATATCCTTCAATGACCAACAGGTATATTTGTTCTTGTTGTTATTTTAGAATCATTATGAACAAACATATTTTTAAAAATTTGCTCATTCAATCCATGCATTTATTATCTCTGCTGATGCTCAAATCTTTGACCAGTGGGAGGTTCTCCAGTTTGGCTTCTGAGTCCTTTTGACTGGGATAGTGTTTGGTAGCTTCCTTGGTTTTTATTGTGACTCAATTTTACATTTTCTTTCTCAGACCTGGGATCAGCTATCTCTGTTAAAAACTCTGGCTGTTTTTGGTGGGAAATGATACTTAGAGAACACAGTTGAGATATTCATTGCTACTGGGGCTGATCATTATTTTAGGCATTTCTAGTGAACAGAACTATGAAATATAAATATAAGTATATTCATATGTGTAAGTACACAAGGCATATTCAGAGAGGTCTAACTTGTATCTCTGTCCTGAATATACCACATTCCAGAGGTTTTTAAGTGTTTTCCCATTGTTCTGCATTTTATTGCAGAACAGTGAGTACTTTAGTGAAAATATATATACATATTTTTCATATTTTTGCTCATATACCTTTGGAATAGATTCCTAGAAATGAGATACATGGGTTAAAGGTAAATGCATATGTCATTTGGTAACTATTGGCAAATTCCCTATGGATGATCCAGTTTTGCATTGTCCCGTTGTATGAGAGTTTCTTTTCCTCTCACAGCCTCATCAACCAACTATGTTTTCTAACTCTTTGATTTTTACTAATCTGATAGGTAAGAAATAGTATCTCTCTAGTTTTTAAAATAATTTTATTGAGGTATAATTTATGTATAGTAAATGTAAATTCTAGGTGTACAGTATTCAAGTATAGAAAATGTGTACATCTGTGTGACTATCATCAAAATCAACATCTAGAATTTTTCCATCATCCTTGAAAGTTCTTCATGAAATTTTGCTATCAACCCTCACTCCCTGCCTAACTCCTGATCTCAGACACCACTAATTTGCTTTCTATCACTATAGATTAATTTTTCCTATTCCAGAATTTCATATAAATGGAATCATACTGTATACTCTTTTGTGTATGATTTCTTTCAATCAACACTATGTGAGATTCCTCCCTGTTGTCCCAGGTATTAGTTGCTTATTTTTTTACAATCCATTTTATAAATTATATGGATATACTACAGTTTGTTTATACTTTCACCTCTTGATGAACATTTGTGTTGTTTTAAGTTTTTGACTATTTTGAACAAAGCTGTTAGAAACATTCATTCATGTTCGTGTATAAGTTTTTGTGTGGACATATATTTTCATATGGGTAAATATCTAGGAGTTGAATTGCTGAGTCATATGATACATGTATGTTTAACTATATTAATAGCTACAAAATATTTTCCAAAGTGGTTGTGTTGTATGGCATTCCTTCCAGCAACATTTGAAAATTTCAGCTGCTCTATATCCTTGCTATCACTTGGTGTTGGTATTTAAATCTTAGCCTTTCTAGGCATGAGTAGTTGTATCTCATTGTGATTTTATTTTGCATTTTCCTGATGAGAATAATGTTAGCCTAGGCTCACTGGCCAGTCATTTGCCTTCCTTGGCAAAGTGTCTGTTTAAATCTTTTGTCCAAATTTAGTTGGGTTCTAAGAGTTTATTTTTAAAAATATCCTGGGTATAAGCCTTTTGTCATTATTATGAATATGTTCTCCCAGGCTGTGGCTTGCCTTTTCATTTTATAAGGAGTGTTTTTGGAAGAGGAAAGTTGTAAGTTTTGATAAAGTACAACTTATTATTTTCTTTCGAGGTTTGTATTTTCTATGTCCCATTAAAAAATTTTTTTTTTCTTACCCCAAAGCCATGAAGATTTTCCACTATCTTCTGGAAATTTTAGTGTCTTAACTTTTACATTTATTTCTGTGTATGTTGTGAGGGTTAGAGACCTTTTTTTTTTTTCA
The DNA here is from genome assembly GCF_048773025.1 of Camelus bactrianus. Taxonomy (NCBI): domain Eukaryota; kingdom Metazoa; phylum Chordata; class Mammalia; order Artiodactyla; family Camelidae; genus Camelus; species Camelus bactrianus. The sequence continues at coordinate 56,643,954 of NC_133543.1, forward strand.
TATGGATATTCAATTGTTGTAGCACCATTTGTGGAAAAGACTGTTCTTTCCATATTGAATTACTTTGGTACCTTTCTTGTAAATCAATTGACTGCATATGTGTCAGATTGTTTCTAGGCACTTTATTAGAATTAATCTATATGTCCATTCTTATGCCAGTACTACACTGTTTTGATTACTATAGTTTTATAGTAAGTCTTGAATTCAGGTAAAGTAAGTCCTCCTATGTTATTCTTCTTTAATAAAGTAGAGGTGATTCTAGGTCCTTTACATTTCTATACAAGTTTTAGAATCTATTTATCAATTTTTACCAAGAAAACCTTTCTGGGATTTTTACTGGGGTTTCTTTAAATTTAGGAAGAATTGATATCTAAACAACAACAAAAAATAGTTTCCTCCATCTAATTATCATAGTATTTATTTAGATCTTCTTTTATTTTTCTTAGCAATGTTTTATAGTTTTCAGTGTACAGTTTTTACACATTTTGTTAACTTTATCACTAAAGTATTCCATGTTTTTGATCCTATTATAATTGTTATCACTTTAAAATTTTATTTTCTAATTATTCATTGTTAGTGTATAGACATTTAATTAGTTTTATGTGTTTCTCTTATACCCTACAACTTTGCCAAATTCACTCCTAAGTACTACTATCTTTTTTTGTAGATTAGTTAGGATGTTTTTACATATATGATCACGTTACCTGCAAATGAAGACAGTTTACTTTTTCCTTTCCCATCTGCATGTCCCTTATTACCTTTTCCTGCCTTATTGTGCTAGCTTGGACTTCCAGTATTCTGTTGAATAGAAATAGTGAGATCAAATATTGCCTTATTCTCAATATTAGAATCTCAGGTGTCCACCATTACATGAAATTTTTTGTAATTTTTTCATTGAGTCCCTTTATCAGGTTGAGAAAGTTCCCTTCTAGCTGTATTTTGTTGTGGTTTTTCTTTCTGTTTAATTTCTATTAAAATGAAATTTTCTCTTTTATTCAGTTACTATAATGAATTACATTCGTTGGTTTTATGTGTTAATCCACCCTTGAATTGCTGAGATAAACCCATTTGGTGATGACATTTGTTTATTTAGATATTGCTGAATTCAAATTGCATATGTTTTATTAAGGAATTTTGCACCTATGTTATTGAGGGATAACTGTTATAGTTTTTTAAATGTGTAATACCTTTGTCTTATTTTAGTTTCACAGAGATTTATGTTGGCCTCATAAAATGATTTAGAAAAATTTTCCCCGTCCTCTATTTTCTATGTAGGATTGGCATTGTTTCTTCTTTAAACGTTTGATAGAATTCCCCAGTGAAACCATCTGGTCCTGGACTTTTCCTTCTAGGAGTTTTGATAATGATTTCAATATATTTAGCAGATATAAGACCATTCAGAACTTCTGTCTTCTTGTGTTGCTTTAGTAATTGTGTCCTTAAAGAGAGTTGTCCACTTTATCTAAGTTACCAAATTTGTTGGCCTAAATTTTTTTTTTTTATAAAATTCCCTTCTTTTCCTCTTAATATTTGTGTGGTGTATAATGATACCCCTTATTTTATGCATAGTATTTTGATTTGTTTTCTCTGCTTTTTATTTTTCAGTCTGGCAAAGGTTTATTAATTGTATTAATGTTTTTAAAGAACCAGTTTTTGGATGCATTGATTTTCTCTATACTTTGTCCATTTTCTATGTCAGTTATCTCCATACTCATCTTTATGATTTCCTTCTCTCTGTGCACTTCGGGTTTATCTTATTCTTCTTTTTCTACCTTCTTAAGGTGGAAGCATGGTTTATTTTAGACATTTTTTCCTTTGCTAATATAAGAATTTGAAGCTATCAAGTCTCTCTTGCCACTGCTTAAGAGTTATGAAGTCTTTTTAGTATCATTCAGTTCAAAATATCTTTTAAGTGCCTCCAGGCAAAACACTGGGGTGACTTAGGGCCCACTTCGTTGTCTCCCTATCTCTATGATCATATTCATGTGCTGCTTGTTGTCCAATGTCTGAAAACAGTTGTTTCATATATTCCACCCAGTTTTCTAGCAGATTATATAGTGGGCAGGCAAATCTGGTACCAGTTAATCTGTTATGATCAGAAGCAAGTTCTTCTCTCATTGTACTTTTAATTTTTATTTCTCTTATTATAAGAATTTCATATACCCTTTCATATGGCTAAAGGCAATTTTTCTTTCTTTTTCTAGTCTATTTTTCTATCATATTATTAGACATCTTCTCTATTTAAATATATATATTTAGGAGTATTAATCCTTTACAGTATAAGTTGTTAATTTTTTTCTCATTTTGTCATTTGTATTTTTTACTTTCTAATGATATTGTTTATCATGTGAAAGTTTATATATGAATTTGATTATATATAGAAAGAGTTTGAATATTATATATAAATTTGAATATATATATATATTCCTAATTACCAGTCGAACACATCCAAGTTATGGAGGAATACATCCACATTTTTTCCCAGTACTTATATGGCTTCATTTTTTTATGTATAAAATCTCTTATCTAGTTGGAAATTCTTCTGGTGTGTGGCATGAGGAATGCATTCAGTTTTATATTTTTACATATGGCTCTTGAATTAAACTGATGCTACTTATTAAAAAGTCCTTTTTTCCTCACTAATTTAAGATGCTGCCTTTATCATATACTAAATTTCCATATGCAGTTGGAGCTACTTCCAGTTTTTCATTCTGTTTCATTATTCTGTTTATTAGTGCACCAAAATGATACTGTTTTGATATTTAGGTCTTTATAGTGTGTGTTACATTTGGTAGGACCAGCCTCCTCACAATTGCTCTTTGTTTTCCTGGCTATTATTTGTTTGTTCTCTCAAATGAAATTTATAATCAACTTGTTTAACTCCAAAAGTGAGTGGAAGATGAGTGGAAGGTACTTATTTTTTGGGGGGGTGGATACAGATCTATAAAGAAAATTCCATTTCAGTAGCATTTTGAAGGTTAATTTTTCCGAAGCAGGTGTTGCATCAAAGGGTAATTGGTATAAAGGTCATCTGGGAAGTTGGAACCTGACTGAGACATTAACCTTGATGTTTCAGCCAGCTAGTATGAAAAACGCAGAGAACAGAAATCCAAAAATAACAATGAAAGAAATAATGATGTATCTTACTCTTTTTGTACTGATCTGATTTTATGTGCCCATTTGCAGTTTTTAGTGAGAGCTGATTTGTCCTAACTGGCATTTCTTATCCCATAAAAAAAAAAAAACAACAGAATTGTCCGCTGCCCTTTCAGATAGAAAGACACCCCTGATCCAGTTTTACTCAGATGTATGTCCTGAATTAACTAGCCACGAGCAGTGACAGCCTGCTGTGAGCCATCTGCCCTGGGTATGATGGTTGGGGGCATCAGGATGCCTTAGCAAAAGCACTGCTTTTGAAATCAGTCAGGCCTGGGTTCAAATCTTAGCACTTCCGCTTCCTAGTTATGACCTTAGAAATGAGTTTCTTTGTAAAATGAGCATATAATGCTTACCTTGTAGGAGCTAAGCTAGTTAAATGTCAGGTGTGCTTTAGTCTCTTCTCTCTCTTGTCTTTTATTAAGGCATCGTGAATGCAGGTGTGAGTGGAGAGGGCTATGGTTTATTTTCATTCCCCGGTCTTTCTCTGTAGTAGACAGAGGGACAAGGGACACATCCAGAAGTTAAAGCTGTGATCTTGGCTTTATTATCACCATGTTGGTGGAGAAACTCACATTTAATTTCATTTTATTTGGAGTTAGAATGTTATAGAAAAAAAAGAATGTGTTTGTCTTTTTACTAGAATGGTATTTGAAACAAGAGCTGGCGAAGTAGATAGTGGTAGATAAACCATCTTCTTTCAGGGGGAGTCTCCCTGTGAAAGTGAATAGATCCAGGAATGCCTGCTGCTTTCCTCCCACAGACACAAATGGAATCTTTCCTGGATGCAGAGAAAACCAATGCACCATTTTGGCTTAGAGCTACAGCCTGAAGCCAAGCTCAGCCTTGACTTCAGTCTTTTTAGACTCTGACTATATAGATTAAAAACAAAAACAAAAAATTCATTTAAAATCTTATCTGATGAAACGCCAGTAAAAGGCAGTCAACACTTTTTAGTATTGTGTATAATATCTGATAATTTCCAAACAAATCTTGCTGGAATCGATTCATCCATTTGCCATAACTTACTGAGCACCTGTGGTGAGTGAGGCACTGTCAGGTTGCAAGGACATAAAAAACAATTAAGATGTTCTTCTGCTTAAGTGATTTCTGGATAAAAAGAGGGAGACTAATGTGTGTAATAAAGAAGTTCAATTTCAGTCTTATTTTAAAATCAGTTTCTGATTTCCTGATGCATAGTGGGAAATAATAGGATTCTACGTATACTAAAGAAAAATCCAAATACCCAAGAAATATAGTAGGTGGCTGAATAATTTTCTTCAGTCTTAAAAATATCCCATATAACTGGAAATGAATGATATATGATAATCTTTGCTCTTGAGTCACCTTGTCATTTTTACTATAAATTGATTTTTTAAATAAATGTTTAATCAGAGGTGTTCTGTGCCCTTTACAATTACCTGTTTATAAAAAGAGAGAAACATATTCTGCATTGCCCCAAATATTTATAATTGTATTTTATTGCCAACTTTAAAAAAGTAACTTGTTTATATCGGTGCAATAGTCAGTGCTTTTCTGAGATTTACCCTATTGTAAGGAAGAACCCTCAAACACATATACACAAACCCTAAACCCCAAACAGCAAGTAAACTCTCTCCAGATTTGTCGATCTGTAAGTATGAGGGCCACATCAACAACCTCTTCTTTCCCTGTGTTAAATATAACTGAGGTGTGTACTCAGACCCTCATCACATAGTCTTGTTAGAAATGTGCATAAACTCCCTTAGAGGTGGCATTCCTCCTGTTTCATGCAGGCTACTATAAAATGCAAAGTATTACATTTTTGTGTTATATTAACTCAAGAGAACTTAACAAAAATAAAAGCATTATCATAACATGCAGTGCCCTTCTACTTTAGGCAAGAACAAGTATCACTGAGGTTTTCCTTTATTCCAAGTCTATTACTCTTGGCCTTAGCACATCTGGTCTTTAGATAATATTGAACCAGGCAAATTAGGTCAAATGTAGTTTCTTAGCTGTAGACTCAAGTGTGGTCTCCTTTTGTGGCAGTGAGTTGGTAGAGTTACCAGATGAAATATGGGATGCCTAGTTAAATTTGAATTTCAGATGAAGAATGAATATGTTTTTATATGTTCCAAGTATTATATGGGACATACTTAAATACTAAAAAATTATTTATCATTTATCTGAAATACAGATTTAACTGGTGTTTGGTATTTTTCTTTGCTAACTCTGGCAACCCTAGTTGTTGGTTACATATCTATGAAGTTTAACACAGAAGTGTGGCTAAAATAAGCCCAAACTGTGTGTTTATTTTGTTTTTACAGACATCTGTCTGTTAACCGTGTCCAGAGGCCCTGGTACAACTTACCTTTTATCACTTAGAAACTTTAGAGTGATTAAATAGTAAGGGGAAGGGTCCTGAGAGTGAAAACAGCCCCGAACGCAGGGAGTTAGCAGTCTCTCAGAGCTGGATCGCACAGCCACTGTCTGCTGTCTGAGTCTACGTGCGACTGGGCGTTTCCATTTCACCTCCCATAGGTCACAATAGGAACAAAGTGTTCCTCCCTCAGCCCAAGTTCAGTATTTGGCTTTTGTTAATATTTCACAGCTACAGATTTTGCACACCTGGAGTTCCTTTGATTGGATTTTGATGTCTGATTCTGTCTCCTTCATAGGCTTTGAATCTGCTCACACGAAGATTCAATTTGAAACTTGTTATAAGGAATCCCCCACCCCTTACATCTGGGTATTCAGGGCCACCAGCAGTGGTATTGTTCTCCTATGTTACTGCCATTGTAATGAGTTTACAACCCTGAATCTTCAGATCTACTGCAAGTTTAATTGAAAGAAGCATTTCAGCACTAAGATCTATCATCCAGTGAATTGCAGGGGAAATAAGAAAATAACATTGATGTGTGTCTAGGGTCCATAAACATACCAGATGAACGAATATATTGGCTTATAATTTATTTTGAAAATGGTCTTGTAATACAAAGTGTTGAATAATGAAAGATGGTTGATAGGTACCTATGACTAGTGCTGACATTTTTAGAGAACGATCTTCTTTTCTAAATAAGAGTCTACATCACAAGTTGCCAGCCTTTAATTATATGGAGAAACAGAAGTGGTAGGGTGAATACAACCCATTCCTGGGAAAGCATCTGAACAGGTGAATTACCATTATCAAATGCCTACAGACTCGTCACGTGAGGGCAATATGTGTTTTAAAAATAACAAGTTGAGCATGGGAGAGCCTCCTTTTGGCGATGGCATCCTTTCCCTATTACATAAGAAATTCAAGTAATTCTCTTAAGAAGTTACTTGACTGTAGTAGAATGATGCTGATCTTGGCTGGAAGCCTTTAAGTTGTAAACATTGTTTCTACAATTGTTGCACTTGTTTAGCATATGAGAAATTTTGCCCAGAAGAAAATTCTCTTGGTCTTTTATATTATCCAGGAAACGGTCTTTCTGGATTTTTCAGGCCATGAGTATCCCTATATAGTGAGTCAACACCTGTCATTATTTTTGATCTTTCCTCTGCTGTTTGTTGAAGATTTTAGCAAGCAGTGAAATGTCCAAAAAAGAAAGGGGGTCAAATTTGACTCAGACTATTGAAGATCTTTCTTACCCTTGTTCTAAACCTTTGGGCCATGAAACAGTTGTAATTGTGATTCTAGTTGATTAAACTCTTATTTAGAACATATTCACTTATTACAAACTATTGAAATGCAAATATGTTTAGAAGCACCTACGTACCATATTCATTAAGCTGCATATGTCTTGTCTAAGCATAAGAAGCATCTGAGACATTTGTTAAAATATAAATACCAAAGCCCATCTTTTGGAGACTCTGCAAGTTTAGGAGACATTGACTTTAGATAGGGTTAATGTAGGAAATGCCCTGGTTGGCTGGATTTTGTCTAAAATTTGTTCTGTGGGATTTGATGAGCAAGTACATCATGGTTCCCTACTCATTATTTATCTTAATTTCATAAACTTTGGTACATTTTCCCTTTTAGTCTTTAGTAGGTGGGGAATCTTAATTTTCTTAATCTTCCTTTCTATGAAAACTACTTCACACACATGATCGTTTTAGTTGCCTTTTATCTGGGCTTCTGGCTGTGTATGGACATGAAATACAAGGACCAGAATTGTATGCACTTTTCCAGATATGGATGCACCATTGTGCCCAGGAAGTAAGAACAAGTACTCACCTCTCACCCCTCATCACTCCCAGACCCCATCTCTCCATCTCTATTCCAGCCACTCAGAACAGCTTCATCCACACCTCCCAGGCTCCCTGTGAGCCCTTTCCCTTGTAGTTCTTTTCTTTCTGGAACACCAAATCCTTTTAACTCTTCTGCATCCAGATAACTCCCACCACTTCTTTCACCTTCCTTGCCCCCAACTATCTAGGTAATGTGTTCTTTTTCCATATAGCATCGTGTGGTGTCATCTAGGAGAGGGTTCATTTCATTCCATCAGTTTGTCATGCTGTAAGACTATAAACTTTGTATTTCCAATAGCAAGCACAGTGCTTGGTACATAGTCTATGGTCACTACATATTTATTTGAAAGAATGCTTATTTGTTACATTTTCTGATGCCATCCCACATTTATTCACTTCTTTCCCCACCCCCTTGACTCCCAGCCGGGGCAGTGTCTGTTGAGAAAAACCCTGAACCCTTTGGCAAACTGAAAACCGAGATCTTGGAGTTTCATAGATACATTTTGCATGACTTCTTTTAAATGCGAACACTTATCTCCCAATTTTATATGAAATCACAGAGTTTTAGACATTCTTCTAGTATTTTGTTTCTATGAGCATTTCACATTTCAGCTATCTTAGTATCGTCTATAATCCTGGAGCTTTTTCTTGTGCTGTCTTGTGGGTCATTATAAAACATCAGATGGTCCCAATTCTGATCTCTATGGAAACTCATTTTTGTGTCCAGGAAGATGTCTACTTCTACTTGCCTTTTTTTTTTAACGCCTTTATATGTCTCTCTCCTTGACAAAATGGCAAAGCTTTTAAGAACAGAGCTCTTAAACTCTTGAACAGCCATTTGGATAAGAATGATTCTCATAGGACTTACATTGGGTGATTAGAATGGGATGAAGATCTATAAAAATACATCAAAGAGAACTCATACCAAATAATGTTATTTGGAGTATAAGGATCTTAGAAAAAAGTGGATACTTTCAGCATGTTTATGAAAGCATCTATTAAGAACCCATGTCTGCCAACTCAACTCTAAGTCCTTACAAAGGTCTATTAAGCCTGACACGATCTGAGTCCTGCTACATCTCTGAACATACCCCCTACCATGTCCTCCTTCACCCTCTTGGCTTCAGCCAAATAGGCCTCTGTGCTGTTTCTTATTCACTCAGCCTGGACCACTTTCCCACCTCTCTTCCTTCAGTCTCTGCTCAAATATCACTTTCTTATTGGGTTATTCCTTGGCTTTTCTAGGAAAAATAGCACCTCCCCTACCTTGTCAGATACTACCTGTCTCCCTCTCAAGCTTTTTCTCAAGTACTCATCACCTTCTGATGTACTTTATGTTTATTTATGTGTTTGTTTTTATGTCTCCCATACTGGGAGGTAAACTCTCTGAAGGCTGAAGTTTGTCTGTTTTGTTCACTGCTGTATCCTCAGCACTTAGATCAGTGCCTGGAAATAGACTAAGAGGTCAGTCAACATCCATTGTTCAAAACTGAGTTTAGTTTCTATTGTACAGTCTTTGTAAAGTCTGTGTTATTATAAAAAATGGAATAGAACATGACCAAGGAAGAATTAAAAAGTTACAGAATAATTACGTCCTAAATTATTGGATTTTAACAATTTTATTGAGATTTTAAAATCTTTCATGGAGTATTTCAATCCAATGCTGTTAAACTCTTTTAGAAGATAGGAAAAAATATTCAGCACAATTTATTATAGTGAAAAATGGAAACAGTGTTAATATCCAACAATAAGGAGTTGCTGAATAAGTTAATGTATATTCATACATTATTATATATCATACAGTATATCACAATGTATTCTTACAAGGCATGAGAAATAATATTAACATGGACTAATGCTTCTGATGTACTCTTTATAAACTATGATATAAATATGTGAAAAATGATTTCAAATTTGTTGTATGTATATGTGTGTATATATTAGACACAGACACACTCAGAGGCCTGGAAAGAAACACCTCAAAATAGTAATGAAACAGAGATAGTTTAAGTAAACTGCCTGTGGTCATACTCCACACTAAATTGAGGAGCTAGGAGTCAAGTCTAGGCAGAACAGCTCTAGCCTGCATCTTAGCATCTTCTGTGCCATACACTGCTTGTTCTGTGTGTGTCCTGCTGGAGGACCCCTCAGCCCCACCAGCACCACTCCCTCCAACAGGGAGCTTCCCCACTGCAAGGCTGGGTGTCTGTGACCCAGCACCTAGCACATGTACCAGCTCATCACAGTGTAGAGTTGAATTACAACCCAGTATAACTTTGGGTCTTATATGTCTTCTTTCCAATTGTAATGGAGTTAGATTTCAGCAGGCTTTAATCAGTCCTTCAGTTTTACCTGGAAAATACTGTTCAATACTCTGTAGGCTAATATGGAAGTGGGGGGGGCAAGGTATAACTCAGTGGTAGAGCGCATGCTTCAATGGTTCAATCCCCAGTATCTCCATTAAGAAAATAAATACATAAATAAACCTAATTATCTCACCTTCCCGCCTCCACACAAAAAAACAAAGTTTAAATACTCTGTTGGCTAATATGTAGTACTTCCTGTAATGACAATGAATGAGGCTACCAGTGTTGTTTTTTCTTTTTCAGAACTGGGACTGCTGCTGTTGACCAGTGTGGAAGTGATTCAGCTAAAAAACAGATCCATTAAAAATAGGTCCAGTTGCTCAGTCGTAAGAATATGAGTTAACACCTTGAGCAACTCTTAGGTTATGACGTCAGTTTTTTGAGGACAAGCTCAGACAAAACATCTTCCAAAGAATCATCATCATCTGTAAAGTCTATTTGGAAATTTAATCAAAACACAGTGTCATTAAATACAGCCCTAGACTAGAGTTTGTAATCTTAGGCAAGTGGCTTACAAGATGGTCACCATTTGTTCTCCTGTTTCCTTAAGCAGCTATCTTGATATCCAAGATGTCCTGTTTATAAACTGTCATCTACGAGGCCAGGGAGCAAAGTGAGCCTGTGATGGATCACCCTTAGCAGGCTGACTCCGCCTGTCGTTCTTGCTGGCTCTAATTAAAAGACAGCGAAGCCAGGGGTCTAAGGCAGGGATGACAATAGGGCGGCAGTCCCCAAAATAGCAGCAAAGGAAAATGGATGCCTTTGAGTGATTGCATGATGTCTGAACTAATGGCCAGGAAATGAGCGATTATTGCATACTTAAAGCTAGGCTGTTTTATAAAGCTTGTGGTGTGCTCAAAGCTATGTACTTGAACTTGGGGAAATTTGAGAGGAATTTGTTCAGTGATTGCTTGGCTGGATATAATGCATATCCAAGCAGGGTTTAAACTAAGGAGAAAAACTGGTACTGCTGTTTTAGTATTGATGTTTCTAAAATAAGCATGATCTTATGAAACTCATTTTGTAGACACATGTAGTCTCTAGCCAGTTGTTGACTTAAAGACACAGCTTTTATTGCTACTGCCTCTGTTCCTGACTTAATATTAGTTGGTATTTAAATAGCTGTTTTACTGTGGAAGCAAAACTTCTAAGATTGCCCTTCTTTTTCTCTTTTCTTTTTAATATATTCTCACAGCACTTCTATTTGGCAAGTCAGTGATAAGCATCCTTATTTTCCTGTGGCCGATTAGTTCAGTAGGTTAAGGCATCACACAAAAGAGGCCGAGGTCCAGCGTTTGATTCCCCCTTGGGGGTGAGCTCCCCTAGGCTGCACTCCTAACCCCAGACGCCATCTTGTAATGGTGACCATTCATCATGGGCAGAAACAGGAGAGGGGGTAAGGGTGGATCACAGCAAATCCATCACCACTGCTGGAAACCCAACTGATCATGCTGGTCTCACAGACTGGGGGCTGGGAGGGGTCAGGGGGATTGTTTTATGCAAACAACAGTGAGGCATGCAAACAGGAAAATTGAGGTACAGATACACTATATTGTTGAATTTTAAAAAATTGATCATTTTAGTAAACTTCAAATCCACATTATTTTTTCCCACTTTTCAGTCAGTTTGAATTTTGTAGACATAATCCTAAAAACATTTGCTGCTCTCTGGCCTGTATCATATATGGGCACCTAATTATTTCTTAAACTATCTTTGTTCTAAAAATAACCACCACAAATTTAATAGCTGGAAAATGGATGTCAAATGAAACCTTGCTCACATATATCTTCCCACATAGAATGGCCTACCTTAGAAGAACCTATAGGGAATAAAGGAGAAAAAGATACCGGAACGTAACACTGACTTCAAAAGGCAGATGATTTTGGCTGAAGTAGGAGACGTTATACTTGGCCTGGTTTTGTTTTTGCAGGACAGTTATTCTTAGAGTGGCTGACCTTCCTATTGTGGATTTCTTTTGTCTTAACTAATGTTGGCTTCTGCTCCCCACCCCCATTTATTTACTTACTTATTTTCCCTCCAGCCCACGGTCGGTCCTCCCGAGAAGCCCCGCTGCTCTCAGTCCTTCCGACTGCGCTGTCAGATGCTCTCAAGCACCCTTGGTGGCTAAGGTCCCCACCAAACACCTCATGCACACCAAGCCCACAATCAAGATTCCACTAAGATGAGAAACATCTGGGTTGTGTTCCTTAGTTCTTTCTGTCACGTGTCATGCTTTCCTTTTATGAGCGTCTGCTGAGTGGATTGGGCACAGAAGCCAAGGTCTGATGAGAGTGGTTTGGCTTTGTTTTCCAATGTGCCATATCCACAGAGAGCCAGAGTGTCCTCTTATCAGTTCATGTGGACTTTAATCTCTACTTCTAGCTAATTTTCTGTTCACAAGTGTCCCCTAGGCCTGGTGTCACCTCTCCCTACCTTGTCCACCAGCGCCCACTCCATGCATGTCTGGTCAGGAAGACCCGACGCTCAGGGTCTAAAGTTCCTGTCCCCAGTTCCCCTTCCCCAACTCCCCTTTTTAGCTTCTGCCCCTCTGCTTGGCTGGAAAGGTAACTTCTGGGTTTATCCTAAGCACTTTCCCACCTGTACTCTATTTCTTCTGATAGAAAAAAACAGCTCATTAATGATCCCAGGGATCATTAATATCAGAATGATGATATCAGGACTGATGTTCATGGTATAAAAGTCTCCCACGGAGAGGAGTTGTCTTATTTATTACGATCCCATCCCGGCCTCAGGATGAAGGCGGTTGCACAGTCATAATTAAGAGCACAGTTTCTGGAGCCAGACTACTTGGGTCAAATCCATCGCTTTGTCTCTGTGTGCCCTCAGACAAATTCCTTAACTTCTCTGGCCTCCATCTGTTCATCTTTTAATGTGAATAGTAGTATCTATTTCACAGGTTAATAGTATTTGAAAGCATTTAGAACAGACCCAGCAAAGAGCAAATGCTATGTAAGTGTTACTCAAATCATGAGAATTTTTTTTCCTCCTCAACTTTTTTGCTAACTTTGCTAGGTATTTTATCTTATAAACATAATATATTAAGGTACAAACTTACAGTTATAGAATAAAGAAGTCATGGGGATGTAACATACAGCATGGTGACTATAGTTAACAGTACTATATTGCATATTTGAAAGTTGCTAAGAGAGTAGGTCTTAAAATTTGATTTCATCACAAGAAAAAAAATTGTGACTATTTTGGTGATGGCTATTAACTAAACTTATTGTGGTGACCATGTCACAATATATACAAATACTGAATCATTATGTTGTAAACCTGAAACTAATATAATATTATGTCAATTATATCTCAATAAAACATATGAAATATAAAACTATGAGAATGTGTATTTTTAAAAGCAAAAATGGTTTAAATACAATGTCTGTGGGCAAGGATCATTGGAAGCCTTTCATGTGAAAGTATGTCTTTTGGAGGGTGGAGATTCTTCCTTACTTTGAAATGTTAAGTCATCTAGATATTTAAAAATACATTTTTCAAAACCTTAAATAGTAGTTTGTGTTACTCTTTCTTCCTTTGAACATCCTGAAGTGTAGAAAAAAAATCCATATTTCTCAGAGGTTACCCCTTCTCCTTTTTTGCTAAATAACTTACACTGAAAAGAGGAAACACTGACACTTAATCAACAAAAGAAAGTTGTACTTGATATCCTGTTTGTACAGAGGATGAAAATAGCTCTTCAAAAATAGCAGATTGAAGTTGATATTAAAAACATCCACTTTGATAATGAGCATTTCTCTGCCTCTGTTCCTGAGATAATCTATGCTACCATAATAAATAGGGTATCAAAAGGAACACAATTGTGTCAGAGTTTCTCTGTTTGACACAAACACAAATATACGTATTTTACAGTGACAATTGATAATAAAAGATTTGCACAGGATATATCTGTTTGTGCTTTCCTTATAGCCCCTTATTGGCGATACATAGTAGCACTTTTTCTAAATTTAATTTTTATGAAAGGAAAAGGAGCAAGATGCAATAATAAAAAAATCCAGTGGGTAGAGCTATTGTTAATCAGATTTTTGGAGTTGTGGGGGCTGTGTCTGCAGCACTCAAGGGATTCTTTTATGGACGAAGGTTCAGAACAATTTCGCTGTGCCTCAGGTATAGTGTCTAGGGGAGTTGTCTCTGGATCTACTTAATCAAGTACCCCAGCATAGGTACATTTGTTTATTTGAGGGGATGTTACATGTACTTTGTATATACCAAACAAAAAATTAAAGATGATGATCTAGGTAGTACACATCAATTAAAAAAAATTAATTTTCTACCTGTACCCAGTCTCTCATTTCTATTCTAAAGCCCACTGGTTGGAATTAAGGTCCCCATTTTATCCATAAAATGAAAGGTCCTAGAATTTGCCTCTAAATAAATGAATCACTCAGTGAGAACAGAGTCTGGAGAAGCATATGTAGCTTATATTTTTTCTTCTCAACTCCCATGTAAACCTCTCTATATTAAAGGTCATTCTTTACTAACGGAAAATTCTCTTAACTAGGCATTGGTATAGAAACCCTGCTCCCAGAAGTCATACTCTCCCCTATGTGATTTGAAAGTATTCTGCTGGCTATTTTTATGTCCTCAAAGTCCAAGATCAGAAATGGAATTTTCAGATTAGTTGCAGATGCCCTCCCCTCCCCCTCTTTGTAACTGGATGTGCTTTAATTCAAAAGGAAACTTTTCAGGCCATTAAGCTTCAATACAGTTTAATGCCTTTGGGCTGTGGGGCTTGAAATCATAGAGAAGCCTGAATAAATGTTTTAAAATAAAATTTGGAAAGCAAAGTACATTTTTTATCCTTCCAGCAGATTTGTTTTTAGTTTGGGGATTTTCTGCCTTGCTCAAATCAAAAATCTTGGTCATGTCCAGGCTGCAGCAGCCCAGTGGATGATCCAACCCAGCTGAGGAGTGGACAGGCCAAGTCTGAGGAGGTTTGGCTTGTCATGGAGGGAGGCAGGCATTGACCTCTGCCTCCTTCTGCCTGTAGCTTTAAAATAGTCCCAAGTGACCAGTTTGCATTCTAGGCCATGGTAGCTTTTGCAGAATGAATAATATTTTCTTAAACACTTTAAAGTTCTCATTCACAGCCTATTTTAAAAATGATTTAATGAATAAAAATATGCTGTTTATAAGTCCCTAAGTGCATATTTTTTCAGAAAGGCCTAAAAGAGTAGCTTTGTTTACACATTTAATACAACGGCCAAGTGGGATGTTACTGTGATCAGAACTCCCTCAAAATGATTTATGGAGAGCATGCCATCTGCCTGGTCATCTTTTTTAGGATCCAATTCAATTTTTAACACTTTGATTCACTTGGCCTCGCACAGACCCTTGGCCCCACTTTTCAAGTGGGGAAACTAAGGCTTGCAGGTAGATGAATAACTTACTCCAGTTTAAGCAGGGTAATCAGGAGCAAAGTCAGGTTATTTGAAAATCTAGCCAACGTGCTGCCTATAGACAATAGAGAAACCTCCTTAGTCAGAAGAACTCTGATAATGGAGACAAGACCTCTAGACTAGAGAAAGGATTTGTTAAGCAAATTAATAATCTACAAAGGACAATTTAGTGCACATGCTATTTTAAGTCTGGGAAAGCAGCCAGTCTTGTGGAATTGGCATGCTAATTATGAATTATTTCTCTACTTGTCAATCAGGTCCCTAAATAATCTCTTATTAGCAATACCTAATTAGAGTTCTTGTGCATTATTTAAAGAAATAAAATGACGTGATTTAGAATACTCTCTTATTCAGATGAGACTGAATGAAGAAGTGATGCAGTATCACATGCCGTCTTTTACATAGCAAAGTGCTAGCTTTAAGTGTCTTAATTTTTTTAATTAAAATTAAATTTTAAAGATTTATTTGTACATTTGCTGTAGTCTAATCTGTTTGGGGTTCTGAATACACTCATTATTTAAAATTAATAATCATTCTAATTTAAAAAAATTTGATTTTAAAAAGCATTTCCCACCAAGAAGAAAATTTAACTTCATGTTTTCAAACAGTATCTTCACAAAACACTCCACAGGGAACAGCACAGGCTGAGATGGAATTTAACTGAAAAATACATGATCAGGTAAGAGTATGTCATGTCAAATTTTTAAGTTTTAACGTTCTCTTTTCCTTTTTAGATGGGCTTCAAAGGAATAATCCATAACCTTTAAGTAAACTTAGATAAATGTATCTTTTGTTGTTATTGTCAGTGTGGTGCTTTAGGAATTTTAAGAAGCCTAGATTTCAGGTAAAATGAAAGAGACAATTTTAATATTTCTCAGTAAAACGGAGAACCCAGTGATATACTTTATTATGATACCCCAAGTAAAAAAGGAAAAATAACTATGGGTTATATATTATTCAGCCCTACACACGCAAAGTCACTATTTGACTTGAATTGTTTTAACAAATATCTAGCTCAAATCAGTTCAAGTTAACGAGATACAGGCCACCGAAAACTATCTAGAGTGATTTAGGAGGTGCCCTGCACAGGCCTGTCATGAGAGAATCAGAATTCTTTTAAAGAGCTAAAACTTTAAATTGTTTAGTGTTTAAAGTGGGAAAATTCATCTTTTTTTCTCTTTTTTAGATTGGGAAACCGAGGTCAAGCTAGAGTGATACAGTGCATCTTCTCAGTGGCAAATAATAGTGAATTGACTTGAGGGTAGGAGTTCTTTATAATTAGTTTTCAAATAAGGATGCCATTCTTGGGAATTCTGCATTAAACCCAGTTTCATCTTCTCCTTGAGATGCAGTTATTTTCATCCAGCAGAAGGCATTTCCTGTGTGGCGGTAATAGCACAATGAAATTTTATCAGGTGCTTCAGTAATGTATAGTCATCAGTGAATCTAACAAGGATGCATTTTATAAGAAAATCAATAAGAGAAAATGATGATATTGTTGACTGGAGCCAGCATCCACAAATGAAAAATAGAAAGGAAAATATCACTTTGCATTGGACAGGGTTTCAGTGTATATAATGCGCAGGGTATTCTCTTCCAAGTTATTGGGTATCTAGAGAAACAACAGGGAGCAATGGGATAAAGATACTTCAGGCCTTTTTAAATGTCAAAAACAACCTTAAAACCACTACTTCATCCTTAATCTATTGTTTGAATAAAGTGCAGTATTTTGTCCCACCAAAATGTTTACATGTTCAAGTTGAAATATGTTGTGAGCCACGGTTTGAAGCTATTCATATTTACAAATGGGAAAAACTATACAAATAATGAGTCAAAAAAAAAATCAGTGAAGAATTCTACCAGATAAACATCTGGAAAACATGGGAAATGAATTTTTTAAAACTCTGAGGACTGGAGATCTTGTATTTACACATCAGTGTAAATACAGTGTTATTTCTAAATACTCACCAGAGTGAGCACGTACTTGGGAAAGAGTGATTGATACATGTTATAAAGAAGAATACCCACACTTATCATTTTGAAGTGTCCTTAATGTAATTGAAACTATCTCAATAACCACTTTATTTAATACTGTGGCTATGTAAAACTATCATAATCCTCTCAGTTTTCTTCCTTAAAAAAGTATATTTACTTGAAATTGTAAGACTTGAAAGATTGTTTATGTTTTGTCATTAAATTTGAACATGCATTCATTATCATAAATGCATCTGATTCTAAAATGTGGACTTATTTGGATATTATGATTCTACTTATTTTGATCTCTTTATTGTTTAAACTTTTGTAAATAGATGCAATTTTAAAAGACAAAGTATTTTAAAGGCTTAAAATTAAGAGCAGCAGAACCTGACTCAACTTTTCCCTCCTGGGTCCTCTTCAGTGGCAACTGCCTGTAACTCTTCTAATTTGTTCTCGTATTTGTGTTTCTGAATAACATCCTTACACTGCTGTTAAAATTTAAAAAAAAACACACATTTGAAAAGATATATATACCCCAATGCTCGTAGCAGCATTATTTACAATTGCTGAGATATAGAAGGGTTTATCAACAGACGAATGGATAATGATGTGGTATATACATGCAATGGAATACTACTCAGTTATAAAAAAGAATGAAATTTTGTCATTTGCAACAACATGGATGGATTTGGAGGATATTATGCTAAGTGAAATAAGTCCAAAAAAGACAAATACTGTATGATATCACTTACATGTGGAATCTAAAAAATAAAACCAGTGACTATAACAAAAAAGAAACAAACTCACAGATTTAGAGAACAAACTAGTGGTTACCAGTGGAGAGAAGGAAAGGGGGAGGGGCAATATAGGCATAGGGAGTTAAAAGGTACAAACTATTATGTATAAAATAAATCAGCTGCAAGGATCTATTGTACAACACAGGGAATGTAACCAATATTTTATAATTATAAATGCAATATAACCTTTAAAATTTGTGATTCACTCTATTGTATGTCTAAAACTTATGTAATATTGTACATCAACTATACCACAATTTAAAAAAATTTTTTTTCAGCTTTAGGTGTTATCTATCAGTTTTCTACCTTTAATGAAGAGGTTT
Source organism: Camelus bactrianus (assembly GCF_048773025.1). NCBI lineage: Eukaryota > Metazoa > Chordata > Mammalia > Artiodactyla > Camelidae > Camelus > Camelus bactrianus. The sequence goes on from NC_133543.1 coordinate 56,662,226, forward strand.
GGCTTTCATATCCTTCCTGCCTCCAGGCACCTTCACTCATTTTGGTTAGATCAGTATTTGACGTTTATAACTATGTAACTCTTTTTCACAGGTAAGCCATATGATCTATCATTTCCTTTATGGTCTACTTTGTTGTTTTCCCTGGAATTAACAGACTTTCTCTTTTTTGTTTGCTGAGTTTTCTATTTTGTTCTAGTTTATCCCCAAATCTTGGACAAAGGGGTGAATTTTCTCTGACTACCATCAAACAAGACAGGTAACATTTTTCTTAGCTACGTCCTCCCGAATCCCCTTTTCATATTGCAGCAGTCTGGACGGGCTCTGGGCTGCAGCCCTAGATGTGCCCTTTACCAGAGTCATGTAGAGTCCCCGTGCCTTTCTCTGTGTTGGAGCCCACATCTTCATGTTTCCTGTTTTACCATCCTTTTGGGTGGTACTACCCTTTGGGTAGTAAGCCTCGATTAGCTTCCTAATAATTAAAAAAAGCAGGAGATCTTTTTTTGGTCTTTGCATTTCCAAAAATATTTTTATCTATCTTTACACTTGATCAATAGTTTGGATGAGATTAGAATTCTTATATGCAAATAACTTTTCTTCAGTATTTTGGAGGTGTTGCTTCATTGTCTTCTTGCTCCCAGATTCACCACTAAGATTTCCTACGCCATCCTTTGTATGTGGCCTTTAAGTCGCAGTTTCTGGATTTCCTCATTGTTTTTAGAGCTCTGAAATTTCATTACTATGAGCTTTGGTATCAGCCTTTTTTCACTTACTCTGCTGGATACTTGAAGAGCCATCCTACGTGGAACCCCGTGCCTTTCTCCTCTGTGTGTTCTTTTCTGGTGTTATTGCAGTGATTTCCTCCCCATCTCCTTCTCTGTTCTTTCTTGGTTAAGCTGATATAAACAGAGAATAAACTTCCCAAACAGATCATCTGAATTTTTCATTTTTATTTCTTCTACAGTCATATATTTATTTTTAAAATTTGATTCCTAGGAATTTTCCTCAGCTATATCATCCAACCATTCTATTTCTTTTCAGAAAAATTTCATGATCATAACTTCCAAAATACTTTGTTGTTCTTTGAATATGTTTTTAAATCACATGTATTTTTGAAGATCATTCTTATTTTTAAATGTTTGATCTGTTCCTGCACTGTTTCTGTTTTCCCCAAGTCTGATTCACCCTGCCCTTCATTCCTTCCTTTTCTCTTTTCTGTCTTTCATGTTAGATGTGTTTCTGGAATGTCTAATGATCCTTGGCTGTCTGTCCACTTGTAAGAGTGAGTCTCTGCCATGTGATCCGGAAGCTGAGTCCACATGTGTCCAACTCAGGGCTGGATGAGCACCAGGCTTCGCTCTGAGACACATTCTTTCATTAGGGCAGTGGCTGAGCTGTTCACATTTATTGGTCTTTCCTTTAGCTTGCTCAGTTTTTTTTCAGAGGGGAATCTTGCCTGGGAGATAGAAGACAGGCTCCCAGCATTCTTGGAATTCAGTTGGGGAAGGGGTTCTGTTGTATATAATTGCTATATAGAATACATAGAATTTTAGCCAATCCTTCTGTTTTCAGTTCATTCACATCCCCACCACCAGAGGTATCAAGTGCCTCCAATTCCTGAACCTTTCAGGGCTCTGTGGTACCAGTATATTTGCTTCTGGGTTTTCCCCATTGCTGGCTGCGGTTTCTGTTTTCTTGAGTCTGCCTCGACAATTAAGAGTTGTCCACGGCTTTCTAAGCTTCCACAATTTTAATACGGCCACTTCCTCACCTGTTCTCTGAATCCTTGTGAGTGAAAGCTTTTTCAAAAATCATTTGTTTACAATTTCAGTGGTGACTTGGAAGGGACTAACAGGAAGAGCATCTATGAAGTCTACCATGTTTAAATAGAAATGAGCATTTTTCCAACTTTTCAGTTGTCCTTCTTATGTTTGGTTTGTTTGCCCTTCTTTCTTCTCTGGTTTCCAAAGGAGAGTTCTTTAAGGCTCAGCCCTGTGTACTTTCTTCTCTTTGGTGTCTACTTTGAAAATCTCATGAATACAACAATTGCTCTTGGGCTGTTACCTCCAAGCCTGTATCTTCAATCTTGTTTTTTATCTCAACTCAAGTTCCATATTTCCATCAGCCCAGCAGGGCAGGGACTAGGATGAAGCTACTGAAGTCCCAGGTGCAAAAGTTAAGGAGGCATTCCGCCTCAGGGCTGTGTGACCCCAGGCCTGAGAGGGACACTGTAAATTTTGCACCTGTGCCTTGTACATATGTCCATTTTGACTATCTCATTATCATTCCAACTTGCTGGTGTCCAAAGCCAAGTTCATCACCTTTCTATTCACAGTCTTTCTCTTTTTTCCCATCTGTGTCTCTGGTCTTTGTCACTGGCACTACCAGTCTCCCTGTCAGAGTCAATTCTCTACCAACTGCCTGATGGTTGGAATCAAAGTTTTATCTATTTTTCTTTTGAAATATATCTTTTATCTGTTCCTTCCAACAGAGATTTTAACTCTGGAAGCCTTGAACAAAAACTTTCCCTGCTCCCAAATTCCTCATTTAGTGTCTATTTCCTACCCGTTCAAATCTAATATGCCTACTGTACTTTCATGACTCTCCATCATCTGACCCTACCTCACCTTGAATCAATTCATTTCTCTGTTAAGGTTCAATACAAGTCACAGATCTCTCAGAAGGCTCTCAGTCACTGCTTATTACTGACTAGTCTGTTCAGTTTCTCCCTTTCAGTTCCTCTAGTACTAATTGTCCATTTCACACTTAATTTTACACTGATGTGTAGATGTGTAGCAATCCATGCCTCATGGCCATGTACTACTCATTGGTCCAAAGCCAATTTCATCATCTTTCCATTCACAATCCACCTGCCTTTTCCTCAGTGAAACTAATAACAAGAGGTTTGCAAGCAAAGAAAGAGCGAGGAACAACTCATAGTGATTCCCTGATACATTTTCCAGTCTTTCCAAATCATTTCACCTGGAATTTTATTCAGTTATTCCAAATTTTTCCCAGCAAGAAACCTCTGAAAACTGTCCAACTACCAGTTATTTGAGAAAGAAGAAATTCAATTAGGAAATAAGTGGAGTTGCATTAATGCTTCTCTGGGAATAAGTGAGGTTTGAATTTAAGGCTGAGCCTCAGAGCTTTCTAGGCTTTGGGGGCATGTTTAGGAGGGCAGAGTGCCACAGATCACAGCAGATTTCCTGATCATTCAGGCCTGGACTCCACACTGCTTAAGTTTCCAGTGTAGTTTTGCAGAGTTTGTGGTCATGATCCAATCACTCACAAGATCTCTGCTTCCCCCTTCCTCAGCATCTCCCCCCGCTGTAATTAATTAACAGTTGTATGCTGCCTTGGCCCTAGGGCTGCTCAAACTTCAGCGTGCCCACGAATCACCTAGAATCTTGTTAACATGCAGATTCCGATAGGCTGGGCCTGGCTGGGCCTGGCTGGGCCTGGAGAGTCTCAGTTTGTAGAAGTTGCTAGGTGATGCCTCTGTTGGCATCTGAGGAACACCATTTGAGTAGGAGGGATGTAGGAATATTTAGAAGAATTTGTTCATGCCCCAAAGTGTTATTTTTAAGAGTAAAAGTACTACAGATATGCCAAACTTCCTTACATTGAATTGTCACGATCTCTTATTGATAATTGCAGACCCATGATTTTGTATTTTATTTCCATCTCCCGCTGTCCTGGTGGGTACCTAACTTGTCTTCATGTCAGGGAAGGCCAGCCTTGCAGGCAGGCCTGTTTTCCTTGAACTTACAGGGCTGGCACTGATCGGGGCTCTTGGGAAGCCAAGGGAACTACTCACGGCCTCTCAGGGTCCCCTGACTTGGAGCTTTGGGGTCGTTCTAATGCTCTCCAGCTCTGAGTAACTGGATCTTTATTTTTAAGAGGGCTGCTCTGAAGTCCTTAGGTTTGAAGAACGTGTGAGGGTCCCACGACGGGCTGGGAGGCCGCCTGTGGACCGCAGGGCTCTGATTTATGGGGCTTCTCCCCTGCCTGTTCAGCAGGGAGTCACTTGCCAGATAGTCAGACAGAAATATGACTCTTGCTGGTGATAAACATCCTGAGAAGAGGGCATGAAATGTGACTGAGAAAAGAACTGAAAAAGAAAATAACATTTTATTCACTGAGCTACACTCAGCTTCTCTCTCCAAGAGCTGGTGGGTGTCCTTCCTTCCTGAGGGTGGTTGATATAAAAATATGAAGCTCTGGGTGACCTGGTTGAGCAGGAGATTTTCACAAAGGCTCCTTTTGCCTGATGTTTTAGAAGGATGGATTCATTTTAAGATACAGATTAGATCGGGCTATCTCCCTTTACAAATGGATTTTATTCTACTTTATTTCTATTAACTTATTTTCCAGGACTGGGCTGAGCAGCCATTTGTTTGAGTTGAAAGACATGAGATCTGAACTGATTACTTGTCTATATTTGTCTATTTGAGAAGCACAGCCTCTGTGAAATTAGAAATGAGAGCTCAGATTAGTTTCTACAGCTATCCAACCACCAGATTAAGAAACATGTTTAGATCAGATCAAACAGCAAGGACTGAATTGATTTCCCATTTCCTTTAATCTACGATTCTCAGAGTGTGGGTTCCAGACCAGCTCCGCCTGGAACCAATTAGAAATGCAAATTCTTAAGCTCTCTTCCAGACCTACTGAATCAGAAATTCTAGGTGTGGGGCCCACCTCTCTGTGTGTCTTTCATCCTGAGACCTGTACTTTTATGGTATATTCACCTCAATCAATTATAGAAATGCATAAATTGAAAAATGACAGATCCCATCCAGTCCCCTCTCCTGAGTGCCTCATCCTTTGTAAAAATAGTTGATTTTACTTTCTTTAAGTTTTAATTTTGAAATGTTATAGATTCACAGGATATGGATTGTTGCATAAAACAAATGTACTGGGAGGTCCTTCTCCCAGTTTCTCCCAGTGCTAGCGTTTTGTGTAACTAGAGTGCAAGGTCCACACAGGAAACTGGGCACTGGTGCAATCTACAGAATTTATTTAGGCCTCACCAATTTTGCATGCACTCAGCTGTGTGTGTGTACTTCTATTCAACTTTATCACAGATTTGCGTAATTTATGCAACCATCATCACAATCAAGACACAGAATTGTTTCATCACCACAAGGCTCCCTTGTGTCCTCTCTTTGTAACTACATCTATTCCCTTCTTCACTTCGCCCCATCCTTAACTTCAAGCAACCACAGCCTATTCTTCATCTCTATAATTTCATTATTTCAATTTTATTTATTATTTGTAAGTTTATATTTGTTATATAAATGGAATATAATATAATTTGTAATATAAATGGAATGGAATAGTATGTAACCTTTTGGAACTGGCTTTTTAAAAAACTCAGTATAGAGGGGGAGGGCATAGCTCAGTTCCCAGGACCTGTGTTTTAAAAAATAAACAAATAAATAAACCTAAAATTACCCCCTTCATTAAAACAAACAAAAACTCAGTATAATTCTCTGAGATTCAGCCAGGTTCTTGCACGAATTAACAGTTTGTTCCTTTTAAATGGCTGAGTAGTAGTATTCCATGACAGAGATGTCCCACAGTTTGCTTAACCACTCACTGACTGAAAGACATCTAGGTAGTTTCCAATTTTTTTACTATTATGAATACAGCTGTTATAACCATTCTTGTATTGGCTTTAGTGTGTACACAAGTTTTGTTTCTCTGGGGAAATTGGTCAAGGGTACAATTACTGGGTCATATGGTAGTTGCATATTTGGTGGTTTTTTTTTTTTTCCAAGACTTCCAAACTGTTTTCCGGAGTGGTTGTATCATTTTATATTCACACCAGCTATGTGTAAGTGATTCTGTTTCTGGCCACTGTTTTTAATTTTAGCCGTCTATTCTGATAGCTGTATAGTGATGTGTTATTGTAGTTTTTCTTTGTGTTTTCCTAATAGGAGATGATTTTGAACATTTTTTCATATGCCTATATGCCATCTGTATATCCTCTTTGGTGAAATGCTGGTTCATGTCTTTTGCCTGTTTTCTAGTGGAATTGTTTGATGTATACTGTTGAGTGTTGAGAGTCCTTCAGATGTGTGATTTGTAAATACTTTCTCCCAGTCTGTAGCTTATCTTTTCATTCTCTTAACATGGTCTTTTGCAGAGCAAAAATTTTAGTTGTGATGAGGTCCAGCTTACACAAGTTTCCTTTTAAGGGCTGTTCTTTTGGTGTCAAGTCTAGGAGCTTATATTTTAGCCCTAGGTCTCAAAGATTTCCTCTTTTTTTCCCCTAAAAGTTTTATAATTTTCTACTTTCCATTTAAGACTATGATCCTTTTGAGTTAACTATAAGAGCAGTAACAGAGGACATCTTTACCTTGTTCCCAATTTTAGGGAGAAAGCATTCAGTCTTTCACCATTAAGTATGATGTTAGCTGTAGATTTTTTGTAGATGCTTTTATCAAGTTGAGAAATTTCTCATCAGCAAAAACTAATTTGCTCAGTTTGTATCATGAATGCCTGATTAACTTTGTTAAATGCTTTTCCTTCATCTATTGATATGGTCATATGCTTTTTCTTCTTTAGCCTGTTGAGTTATTGGATTACACTTTTTGGTTTTTGAATAGCAAACCAGCCTTGTATACCTGGAATAAATCTCACTTGGTTGTAGTATATAATTTTACATATTGCTAAGTTTAATTGTCTAAAATTTTGTTGAGGATTTTTGTGTTTAAGTTCATGAGGGATGTTTGTCTGTAGGTTACTTTTTTGGTGCTGTTTGTTGATTTGGGTATTAGGGTAATACTGGCTTTGTAAGATGAATTGTTGCCTCCTCTTCTATTCTCTGAAAAAGAGTATATAAAATTAATGTTAATTCTTCTTTAAGTGTCTGGTAGAATTCTCCAGTGAAACTATACAGAATGAGGAATTTGGGGAGGGAAATTCTAAATTATGCATTTAATTCTTTTAGTGGATATAGGACCATTTGAATTATTTCATCTTGGCTAAGATTTGGTAATTTGTGATTTGCTGGTGTGATTGTCCAGTTTCTTTCAAGTTGTCCAATTTATGTGTAAAGTTGTTTGTATACCTCTTATTATCATTTTAATGGCTGCAGCACCTGTATTGAAATCTTCTATTTTAGTCCTGATATAGGTGATTTGTGTCTTCTTTTTATCAGTCTTACTAGAATTTTATATTAACTTTATTGCTTTAAAAAAGAAAGCTTTTTCTTTATTGATTTCCTCTATTGTTTTCTTGTTTTCAATTTCATTGATTTTTTTTTCTTTTCTTATTATTTCTTTCCTTCTGCTTGCTTAGGGCTTAATTTGATCTTCTTTTTCTAGTTTTTTGAGATAGTAACTTTAACTTAGTGATTTGAGACCTTTCTCTTTTCTAATATAAAACTGCTTCCCTCCCAGGATTGCCTTTGCTGCATCCCATGGCTCTATTATGTTGTGTTTTCATTTTCAATTTAGTTCTATAAATTTAGAAAAGTTTTTTTGAGTTTCTCCTCTCCCACTTATGGATTATTTGGAAATGTGTTGTTTTTATTTGCAAGTGTTTGGAGATTTACCTGTTGTCTCTCTGTTATGAATTTCCAGTTTAATTTTATTATGGTCAGAGAACATACACGTATGATTTCAATTCTTTTAAGTTTGTTGACGTTTGTTCTATGACCCAACACATGGTCTACCTTGGTATATGTTCCATGGCCATATGAAAAGAATGATGTGGCATTCTGCTCTTGTATATGGAGTTCTATAAATATCATTTAGATCCTGTTGGTTGATGGTGTTGTTTGGTTCTTCTATATCTTTGCTGATTTTTTTTGTCTGGTGGTTCTATCAACTGGTGAGAGGAATGTTGAAGTCCTTGGCTGTAATTGTGGCAAGCTGTGTTTGAACAAGATGTTCAGATGGTTTTGATCATGCTGAAGTTTGGGAAGAAGTGCCTTTAACTATTTTTGAGTTTCAACTTCATGAAAGAAGTCACTTTGAAAGTGGAGAAAATGTGAGTTCTTTTATGAAGTTGAAACTCCCTAGCTCTGGTCTTTTCTTCCAATCCATCCATCCTCTTGATCATCACTAGGTACATTTTCCTAAAGAAAATTCCAATCGTATCACTTCCAGGGAAACCTTTAATGACTCTTTGCTCCCCTTGAGTTAAGCCTTAGCATCTTAGCTTGAACATGAATGGTATTACCTCCTCTCAAGCCCTGTTACCCACTACCATCCTATATGGGCTGTAGTCTATCAAGCTGGACAACTCATAATATCCTGTGATTTATAATAAGAAATAAATATTTCATCTTCATCCCTGTTTCTGGCACAAAGTTCTTAAAACCCTTGGGATTTCCTAAGTGATGAGAGTTGAAAAGTTGCCCTTTGTTATGTAAATGAGGTGACTTTTGGATGGAACCCAAGTCTAGGGGGCTGGCTGCCAGAACCAACCACATAATTAGAGAGTTGGCACTTTCAGTCCTGCTTGCCTGACCCCTGGGGAAGGGAGGGGGTGGGTGTTTGAATCAAATGGCCGATGATTTAATCAACCCTGCCTGTGTAACGAAGCCTCCATAAATATCCACCCCACCTCCACCCCCCAAAAAAAGAGGGTTTGGAGAGCTTCCAGGTTTGAACACGTGGACATGCAGGAAGAGTGTTGCTCTCAGAGATGGCATGCTCGCTCTGTGCCCCTTCCCCCTACCCTGCCCCAGCACCTCTTCCCTCTGGCTGTTGCTGAGTTACATTCTTTCATAGCAAGCTGGTGACTAGTAAGTAAAATGTTTCTCTGAGTTCTGTGCGCCACTCTAGCAAACCAATAGAACCAAGGAAGGGGTTGTCGGAACCTCTAATCTATACCCAGTTGGTCAGAAGCGCTGGTGTGGTGTCTGAAGTGAAGGGCGGGCTTGTGGGACTGAGCCCTTAACCTGGGGAATCTGACACTATCTCCAGGTAGAGAATGAGAGTTGAATTGCATTGCCTCGGGGTGTTGGGAACTCCCCTCCCCCATGTTGGAGTTGAGTCCCAGAACCCTTTTAATCCTGCACCCACGCTGTGCCTTCTTTTCTCTGAGTTTCCTTCATGCAGTTTGTTTCTACCTGGCATGTCCTCATTCCACATATCTGTTAAAAATTTTCCTTGTCTTTCTGATCACCCCAAATAGCACTTTCTTCATGAGGCTTCTAAATATCTGAACAATATGTCATTTCTCCTTTCTTGGGCTCCCCATGATGGTTTATTTATCTTCCTCTTTCCCACTTTCCACATTATCCTTCTCTAGAGTTACACGGGACTCTACCTTCTGTCTCCTGCTAGATGGAAAGTTTACTGAAGGCAAGGACTCCATTTTTGTATTTCCTGCAGCACCTCCCATGGTTCCTTAAAAATGCTTAAAAAGTATTTGTTGAGTTGAATTTTCTGCACAATTAATGTCACTTAATGTACCATGCTTTGTTCCTCTGATTAAAGATAATTTCTAAGTGAGTTTTTAAAAGTTTCATTTTTTTAAGAATCCTGAAAGTAAAAGATTTTTCTTTTTTAAAGAAGGGGAGTTCGTTAGAAATTTATGATGTTTCGAAGTGGCCTTTAAATATATTTTAAGCCCTTTTTAGAGTAGTGGAATGGTAATAAAATACATAGAAATATGACCATTAAAGTCAATGCCCATCGCAATTCTGTCTTCTAAATGTGTCTGTCTCTATCCCGCCTTTCCATCCCCATGGCCACTCTCAAGGGCTGACTCCAGTGTCTTTTGCCTGGACTATTGCAGTGTTTCCCAAACCTACTTGGCCATAAGGATAATCTGGAGCACTCAGTAAAGAGTAGATTCCTTGTCCCCACCCAAGAGCTCTAAAGAGAGATCTGGGAATCTGTATTCCTAACAATCTTGCCATGTGACTCCAGTGGTCAGACCACTGTCTTCTAATAGTTATAATTTCTCATCTTTCCAGTCCATGGTTCATCTGTCATGTTACTTAATTATCAAATTAATTGTCAACCACTTCCACGAAGGATTTGTAATTGAAGGGATGGAGTCTCTGAATGCCTGATTTTTTGAATGAAAGGGACCTTCATAGTGGTTTGTCTTTTTTATTAGTCATTGAATGCTTTAGTAGCCTCACGAATTAAGCACAAAAAATGCTACTTACTTTCCCTTACCCAGCATAAAATATTGGATATTATAAGAGTAAAAGAGAAATATGTTACAGCATAATATAAAAACACAGCAGAAAGCAATGTGGCACTAACTTATTTGTGTTTTAGGGCAAACAGTATTACACTGAAGAACTGATACAAAATAATTTCAGGAGTTTCTGGGAATATGATGGACAGAATAACTCACAACATTTGATGCTCTGTAGTATAAAAAAGTAGATGATTGTAAATAGTCTAAAGGAAATTTGCTTCTAAATTGCTATAATGTCCATAAATGTTGACACACAATTGCTAAGTAGCAACTTTGAGAATCATAAGACATAATGGCAACATTCCTACCCTAACTTTAGAGTCTAAAGAGATTTTTTAGAAAGTATCTTATTCAATCCTTGCATTTTGTAGACCATAAAGATGGTGAATACTATGATGATAAACACTGTGAAAAGTGCTTTGAATATTCAGCGTCATTTAATCTCACTGTCTTTGCGATTGTTTACAGATAAGGAAACAAAACAACAGAGAAGTTAAGTAGTTTGCCCAGGATCACACAGCTAATGGGTGGTTGATTTGGGCCTAGGTATTTTCATTCCAGAAGTTGACTCTTTTAAATGCTACCCTCCCTCTGCTGAGGAAATAAGCTACAAGTGCCCTAAAGCAAGTCACTTCTCCTCAAAAAGTGTAAAACTTAGCTCTCTCAATTTCTACAACATTCATTCTACGTCACGAGACCGTATAAAAACATGTCAGATACAATGCAATTCCTTTTGGATCCTTACTGTTATCAGCTGGAGTATACTGCATCTCGCAGCTACAGGAAAGCAAATACTTCTAACAGCCTCAGCAAAATTTTCTAAAGTTTGCCTGAATTTCAAGTCTAACAGTCTTTCAGCACCATATAGGCAGATAAATAACTTAGTGCCACCACTAAGTTACATTAATATAGGAACATTATGAGTAACCAAAACAAAGATTACCACTTAAGAGTTACTTTGTGTTTCTCATATATTATGTGATGAATTGTGCCCCCGCCCAGATTCCTGTGTTGAAGCCCTAACCCCCAGTACCTCAGAATGTGACTATATTTGGAGAAAGAACTTTTCAAGTAGTAATTTCGGTAAAATGAGGTCATATTGGTGGGCTCTAGTTCAATCTGACTGGTGTCCTTAGAAAAAGTGGAGATTAGGACACAAACACAGACAGAGGGGTGACCCTATGAGGACATAGGAAGAAGGCAGTCATCTGCAAGCCAAGGAGAGGGCCTCAGAGGAAAACAGCCCTGCTGACCCCTCAGTCTTGGACTTCCAGCGTCCAGAACTGTGAGAAAAGAAGTTTCTGTTACTTAAACCACTTCATCGTGGCAGCCTGAGCTGACTAATATGGTGTAATTGCTGTGGCCCATGGCATCCTGGGAATATTGATACGTGAGAAAATCCCTTTGGTCGTCAAAAGATTCTTTGTTTACTAAATATTTGCTTTGCATAGAGCCATTAGCAAAAAGAGTCATCCAGTGCGGGATCTAGTGTCCCCTCTGTGTACATCACGTTTCCCCTCATGGTCAGTCCAATTTGAATTTCTCTGCCGAGGGCTCCAGGAATATTTCCTCAGTGTTGCTCACCCCTTCAATCACCAGCTTCCTTAAATCCAGGTCAAATGCAGTAACCAAAGTAATACTGACCATCCTGCTGGCTTTCCGTGTCTCCGGGCAACGTTCTAGACTGAGGTGTAACAGCACAGGGAAAAGGGCGGCAGTTCTGGCTTAACACCTGGCCTGTGGCATGGTCAGTAGTGAAGCCATTTTAGCTGGAAGATGTCTACTTTGAAGAAAATTTCTGTTCTTACCTGGTGGGGATAAATTAAAACAACCCAAAAAAAGACAACTATGGTTTTGGAAAATGGACTTTGGAAAGTAAGCTCCAGCAATTCTAAGGGTCACCAGGGAAACTACTCATTTTCCCAGCGCTGCCACAGTGAGGGGCCACGACACATGTTCTTGGGAAAAAGATGCTTTGGAAGGTTCTCCTTCTATCTGGAACTTTCAAATTTAAGATGCTACTAGAATGTGTGTATTGTTTGCCAGTTTATTTGAAAACTATTCATGACAAGCCTTTATGTTTCTCCCCCCACCCCCACATTCAAAAGATTGTGAAAGCTTTTTGCCTATGTTCCCTTTTTTAGGTCTTTTGCAAAACAGCATAAGCAAGAACATCACTTTTCTTTTGGAATAAAATGGGTGTACGGGTGAAGGGAAGGAGTTTGTATACCCTGAACATTCATTTCTCAGGCTTGCCATAAATATCAGTACATAAGATAAAAAACAATGCTGCCAAACCCTCACCACCAGAGAATTCTTCAAGTAGAGTTATACCAGGGCAAAAAGCTAGTTGTCAATTTTGATGGAATGTAAAAGATTTTAATGCCTTTAGATCTATAAATCACCAGAAAGTGGCAAAAACGACAACCGTACTAAAAAAAAGAAAACCACAATTCCAACATGCTCCAGAATTGCTAATTGTGCTGGATTTTAGATAAATTTTGGCATCTTTAAATACATTAAGTACTAGGAAGCTGTATAAAACAGCAAGAATATTAAATAAACAAACTGAAGTGATCCAGAAGTTCTAGTTGTGTCAGATTTTATATAATTTCTGGGGTATTTGGTAGATAATATATATTTAATAAGCATACATATGATTCACTAAGTATTTATGATCATATGTTGGTTGGATGAAAGGAGGGAAAGGAACGAAATGCATTTTTAAGCATGTCATTTCCGGGGCCACGCAGTGAAGTGCAATATTACTCATGAAGCTAAAGTAAGACGATTTTTTTTGCCAGCTAGTTCTGTATTAAACAGATGCTGCTGGCAGCAGTAATAATGTTGTGAACATAAAACTCTCTTTGTCTAACATTCCTGACAAATGCCTGACTGTTCGGGGGAAGCCATCTGTATGCTTCTGAGATCTCCAAGGATGATGCTGTGTCACTATTTGTCACGCAGGATTGTCTGCACCGGGCTGGAGGTGTTCTCTAATGCGTTTCTTCAAGTGCTGATTTCTCTATAGATAATCAGTAGACAGGTCCTCCAAATGAGCAGCACAGCTTGGAATCCCCATATCAGCGGCAGGCCTGCCGGCTCCGGGTGTGTGAACTGTGAAATGGAAGGCAGAGGGCAAACGTGGCAAACAGGCTCAGGGGCGGCTTTCTCCTTCAGACTCAATAATACTCTTGAAGTAGTGGCTTAGCATGTTGAAAATGATGTGAAACTTTAAGAGCAACAAGTCAAATAGATGGTGAGGCTCCGGGGATTTGTAAAAGGATACGGACCTTTCTAGTGCAGATTAGTAGGTCAGCAGTTCAAATGCAGCTGTGCTCCGCCAAGACCGAGTCACCGCCCCTGGTGGCTTCCGAGGCCAGCTGGGAAGCCGGGAGGGGGCCTTCGGTTCCCGTTCAGACAGCTGGGCAGCTGGAACCCAGCGAGGAGGACCACCATTTCAGCTGGCAATCTCGGAAACTTGAACCTGCCAGAACGCTCCCGATCGGCTGAGCCCCGTCGCCATCCGCCTTCTAACGCCTCCCCAGGGCTCTGCTGGCCCGTGACGGGTGCAGGGAGAGAGCCTGACCTGTGACTCTGTGGGCTGCACTGATTCCTTCAGCGCCGAGGAAAATCTTTCATGCATGAATCCAGCTGCCGAGAGTCGTGCTGGCATAGAGAGGACCTGGCTTCCGGCTTTGACTCCATGTCTTTGAACAAGTCACGTAGCCCTGAGTTTCCTCCAAGCCCTCGTCCCTCCCCAAAGGTACGTCCAGGGGAGTTATGGCGCAGTCCTTTGATTTGGCTCGCTGGCAATAAAACTTGCAGAAAGGGAGGTATCATGTTCACAGAGCTCCCAGATCTGGACATGATCTTCAGGACTGCAACTGTGTTGGGATCAGTTAGTCCTGGCTTCCCATGAAATAAAGGAGAGTTTTTCAAAGACAGAAAGGTAATCAGATGTCGGACAGTCTGGTGAGGATTATGCTGTTCAAACAAGCCCCGTGTAGAAGCAGGTACTCGGTCCACCTGAGTTGGAAGAACTGATGGTGGGATGTTATCTTTCTGTGACCTCTCCTCTGTTCCACTCCAAGTTTCACCCAGGATGGACGGACATACTGGGGCTGACAAGAGGCAGCTATGATTGGGCAGAAAGCTGTGGTTAGGTCTGGGGTTCTGGAATCCTGGATTGCAGTCCTGGATCTGCCAAGAATAATCCTGGCTGGTCCCAGAACCTCTGTTGAACCTCAGTTTCTCCATTTCTAAAACTGGAACATTGCACTATGAGGATTTCTGAGTTATGCTGTGGTTTCCAAGGTTCTATCTTAAAACAGTTTGAATTCTTTAGAAGACAGAGATTATCAAAAATATAACTCATTGTGTCTGAAGTTATTAATGGTAATTAAATTATTTAGGCTCAGAGTGAGTGAACAAAATTTGTTCGTTCTGTAGAAAACTGGGGATATGTTTATAAGTTTAGAAAGCAAGAACAATGACGTTTAAATTACGATGGCTTCGTAAAATACACGCTTACCACAAAGATGGCCCAGAAAATAGTGAAAGTAACTGTGAGTGGGAGAAAATGTGGGTGTGGCTTTTTATATACATTTTCCCTAACATTTTATTTATTGCATCCATTATTTTTTTCCAACAACTAAAAACAGGCTTCCAAACAGCATGTACCTTTAAATTTACTTTATGGAGGTAGTCACACTGCCTTTAGAAAAATGTTATTAGGCTGCACTTACTACATTACCTTGAAAATAGTGCATTTATATCTCTGTAGAGACACCTTTCCTTCAAAACCACACAAAACCAAAAATATAGATGTTTGCTTTTGTCAGTTCCTGTAAATAAAAGAAGCAGAGACAGTAAGTAGAGAAAAGTGGCATGTTATGTTACCATAACACACCGGAAACCCCAGGTGAGGCTAAAAGTGCTATTTATCAATCCACCCAGGATTTTCTTGTCTTCAACATTACTGGAGTTTAGATAATTTCAGAATTTGATTCTTAATCTTAGAACTTCATCTTTGGAAAGCTTTTTAGTAAAACTAGGAATTAGGGTGTATAACGTGGGAGCCTGATGGGGAACAAGGATAGGATGACTGGAAGATGTGGAGAATCTGCACTCCAAACAGCAACAGAAGGCGCGGAAACATTCGGATTCAAGGGGATCCCAAGTGTCAAGCAAGATACCCATGTCTCTGCATCCATTCACTTGTTTGCAGCCCTTAGCCCTGGCAACACCATGTGACTTCTGTTTAGTATCTTTCCAAAAATGCCATTCCAGGTCAGGAATTCATTTGTCTGACTTTACAAATTTTGTTGCAAATAACACAGAAATCTGGATAATGTTATTTGCATTAGTTGTATTTCTTTTCACCTTAAAGGAGTACCTTTCTCATTCTTTCTCTCTGTTTCCATCTTTCTCTTATAGATGTGTGCATGTATTTCTTATTAGGTGCCTGTCTTTGTGGAAAATATAATCATGGCTTCTTCGCATTAAAGTAACCAGACTATTATTGAGTGTGAAGAATATAGCATTTCTTTCTTTTTTCTTTTAAATTCAATAGTTAAAAAAAAAATAGTCGGTTTCTGTCTTGGTTTCTAAGGTTAATGGGAGACAGGTAAGTGTGACTGACATTTACTGAAACGTAACCCATTCTAGGCTCTGTGCTATCTGCTTTAAGGGTTCATCTCGTTACCCCTCCTGCCAACCTCTGAAATGAATACTGTTCTTTCCCAGCTACAGATGAGGGGACTTGCTCAAGGTCGCAGAGCTGGAAGTCAAGCTACACCTGAAATGGAGGGCAAGGTAGGGACTGTGCACTCTGCAATTTAAGAGAAAAAAAATAGCTTTCTTTCCTTAAAAAAAAGAAAAATCTTATATTGCTCTTAGGACACCACTCAGCTGCTGATGGAAGAAAAAATGTATTTTTCAATTAAGGAGAACATGAAAGAGAATGAGTTAGCCTGGAAAAGAGGGCTGAAATCAAAGGTGACAAAGTTCCTATAGCACCCCAGAATTGTGCGTAGTACAGAAATCACAGGTTTGAGTCCTAGTGTATGGATTCTGGCTTGGGTATGTGGGCAATTGTGGGCAGGGCTTCCTCAGAAAAGGCTTTCTCACTTTCCTCCAACCGCCCCAACTCAAGCTGGGTGTGCCTGCCCGTCCCACCACCGTACACACACACTCCACCCCTGCAACCCCCTGCTCCCCAGTGGAAGCTCCCAATGCACCCTGTGCTTCCTACTTGCAGAACCCATCACCCATCTAATTACTCTTCCCCATCTGCCTTCCTAGCTGGGTTGGAGGCCCCCGGGGTGCTGGGAGGGTTGCTCTCCTTCATACCCAACACTGCGTGCAGGGCCTGAGGCTAAGCCGCTGACGGAGGCCCTGGGCCTTGGTCCACTCCCTTTTCTCTTCTGCCCCCGAACATCCCAGCCTTACACTCAAGCTCCATCCTCCTCTACCCCAACATAGCTAGTCCTCTGCCTCTTCCTCAGGGCTGTTTGGACAGGGAATTCTGGGGTCTTGGGTACATGGAGCAGGGCTTAAAAAAGGGGGGATGGGCCAGAGCACGCTCTCTAGACTGCGGGCCCAGGGCAGGCGTGGTGGTTGCTGGAGTCTCAGGGAGATGTTGCCAACACTCGAGACACATTGTTGAATGAATGATTGACAGTTAATCTGCTGAAGCAAAGCCGCAGAGAGATAGCATTAAGGTGACCTCTGGGGGCCTGACAGCAGGAGGTCACTCTGGTGTCCCTGTGAGAGAGGGCAGTCTAGGGGGACCATGGCAGGCCCTGGGTGGAACACTCACTGCAGTTTATTGTACTCTTGCCATTATTTTTCATTACTTTTCTATAACCTTTAAAGGCCTTCATTGTACAAAAAGTTCCACCTACCTGGCTGTCTCATAAAGAGATAATCTCAGGCCTTCTCAGAAATGACTCAACCTAGTAGAAGCTGAACTCTCTGAGAATTAACCTGGACCCTCAGGGTCTTTCCTTTTCTGTGACCAGTAATTTCTAGATCCACATGGCATTTCTAACTCATTCCTGATAACATGTATAAAGTCCAGATTAGAAGTGAAATTGCAGGGCAAGGCAAATTCCTTCTGGCTCATGTTGTCCCGGCAGGGTCTATGGGGTAGAGGCCGAGCAAACTGGACCATCCTAATACAACAAATACAAAACCCGTACAGAAATCTTGGCTCTAGGCAAACAAAACCATCTCTCTTATGACTAAACCACTGTTACATGTGGTTTTGAGGTGCAAGTTCAGGATAGGGTGAAAAGGGGGAGAGAATCTTCATGAAACAGTAAAGTTCCTGGAGGTGAATCAGCACTCCATTCATTCTCCTTGCTTCTTTTACCCGAAGAGTACAAGAATGAATCTGAGAGACTCGGACTGTACCTCACTTACAGAAGGAGAAAAACAAAAAGAGAATGTATATTCACCAGACAGGAACTCCATTAAAAAAAAAAAAAAAGAATTGACAATTACTTAGCAGTCAGGAAGCCAATTTTAAAATCAATACATTGCTTGAGAAGGATATGGTGATGGAGTGTCAAAGTAGGAAGCATTTTGAGAGCTACATTTACTTCGCATCAGTCCTTAAGTAGTCTGCTCAGTGCTGAAACATCTGTGAGAGGAAGGTCCATAAGCAGAGCTCCAATCTGACCTTTACACTCTGCTAACCAAACCTTACGATATAGAATGAAGCCAAAAATCAGGTTTCAGTTGCTTTCATACTTACATTGGCTTGGTTTTAACCTAACTGTAAAAGAACATCTCCATCCTCCACCTACCCCCACCGGTAGAATTAACAGCGAAACTACAAACAGGAACAACCACAGAACTGGGTCCCCTGTGTCCCACTCAGATTCTTGGTGGCATTGCAAAACACAACCTGAATGTTATTAAAGGGGAAGTGGAAAACAAAAGGGGATTTAAAATAAATAACATGAAACGAATTTTCATCAT
Source organism: Camelus bactrianus (assembly GCF_048773025.1). Taxonomy (NCBI): domain Eukaryota; kingdom Metazoa; phylum Chordata; class Mammalia; order Artiodactyla; family Camelidae; genus Camelus; species Camelus bactrianus. The sequence goes on from NC_133543.1 coordinate 56,680,391, forward strand.
CCTTGCTTCAGTTTGTGAGAAATTCAGTGTCATCCCCATTTGTACATCGTTGAAGAATAATTTCAGCTTATTGGGCTGAAGGGGCAGAAGTATATTTAATTCACGGAAGAATTCACTGTAATTTGCATGATCGTGGTCCTGTGGAGAAGGAACTCGGAAAGCGTGCCCTGAGAGGAAATCTAGCCAGACTGCTGGAATAAAACCACGAAGAAGGAACCCAGTTTCTTTTTCAACATTTGGTACAAAGCCAGTTCCCATTCGTTTTAAATTACTAAGAAAAGTAAACATTTTGGTAAATGCCTCTGAGAGATTTATAGGTGACCCTAAATGCAATCTACTTGGTGACTGACTCAATTTTAATTCCTTTGGTTCTTGGTTGCGGAAAGGGCAACATTGTTACCACTTGCCTGGTCAAAGGTTACATTTCCTGCCCTCCATCAATCCGGCTGGGACATCTGAGTGTTTTCAGATACTAGTCAGGTCACCTTCTAAGGGGAATCACTCATGCTAACCACCTGATTAAGGGGCCTCTGTAATCCATACTGCTACCAGGTATGCAATTAGCCAGCCTCTAGCTTTCCTGGTTTAATGAAATGCACGTTAGATGCCTGTGCGTGTGAGAGCTCAGTGAGCAAAGGTGCCCGGGACCTAGAAAGTTCAATAGCCATCCTTCTTTTTTGAATTTTTACCTGATGCACAATTTCAATTCACTTTTAAAAAAAATGTATAATACAAAGTTTTTGCTCTTACATCAGAGGAGATTTGGAAACTCAGAATGCCACGTTTGGGTCATTGTTTCTCCAAAGAGGTTTCCACAGGAAGAGCTTTACTCATGCACTTGGCATCCAACATAGATGCTCCTGGCAGTGTTGGGGGTGCTTTCCCTAAGGTCTCCAGTAACAGAGAAGGCTCACTGGATGCTTACAAGAGCAAGCCTTGTCTTAAGCTCTTTGCTTACTGAAGACTCATGATTATTTCTCTTTCACACACGAGAAAAACGAGGTACAGAGAAGAGACGTATCCAAGCTAGAGGGAAGCAGAGCCAGGATTTGGATCCAGGCAGCCTAGAACCTGTGTACTTAACCATGACCCAGACTGGCCGAGAGCAAAAGGGTGAAGCCCTCAAGAGTCATTCCCAGATCTCCAAAATCCTCCTTCTGCTTCTTTGCTCAGAAGCACCCCTCTCCTGGCCCTTGGACATTAACATGCTGAACACAAACCACTACTCCAACTTAAAGCCGAGATCTACCATGGAAACTGACCGTCTCCTCAACTCAGCATGTGCGCGGTGCGGTGCTGCTCACGGGTGTTCACTTGCTAGCCCAGCTCGGGTCTGAAGTAATGAGTTCAGAAATGGGTCCATGGCCCAAGCTAGTCTGATCAGAATTCATCTAAGTCTTTTTTTTTTTTTTTTTTTTTTTTTTTGAAGTCAAAAGAAAGGAGGATGGTTTTTCCTGCGGACTTGAACCTAGGAGGCGGGAACAGCTTTACCATCACGGACCACATGGAGCCTGAGCAGGGCATCAACAATGGGAGCAGAGCAGAGCCCAGTGAAGAGCCAGAAAGGGCTGGGTCCTGGAGACATCCTTAAACCCCACCCAGTCCAGCTGGGTTCGACTCGGGGTCTGCCCTGAACTCCTCAACTGTGACCCAATTAAGTCCCTTTCTGTTGAAAGAGTTTGGATTGCGCTTTCTGACACTTGCCTCAGAAAGGTCTTTCTGCCACTGGACAATGTTTTGATTTTCACCAGAAAACAAAATCCTTTTATTTTCATCTAATGAAAACAAAAACGTTATCCAATGGCAGAGACAAGCCACTCCTGCCCTTCAAAGAAGCAAGGGGTAAGGTGGGTGCCATGGCAGAGCAGGGTGAGAGGAAAGGGAATTAATGTTAAACAGCTACCACATTGGCATTCACCGTCTCGTTTAAAGCCCCCAGTGATCTCGTGAAGAAGGTGGCATTATCTCCAGTTCACAGATGAGGAAACTGAGGCACAGAGAGTGTAAGTATTGTCCCCCATTTCACATGCTTTGTAAGTGGCTGATCTGGCTTTTGAACCTGGGTCTGTCTGGCTCCAGAGGCCAATGGTGACTTTCTGCCACTCGGGGCTGCTCCAGAAAGTGCTTTGGAATGTGGAAGACTTGGGGAGAGAAGTTGTCCACAATGCTGCACATTTGATGCGCCCTGGCCATCTTCAGAGCACTCAACACATCGCCTCATTTGCTGAGACCAGTGGGAGAAGTGGTGGATGTTATCTCCAATTCTCGGAGATGGGCTCGTGTCATTAGAGTGGACAGGATGTGGGCATTCAAAGCAGTAGTGTTTCTCTGTGGTCACAGAGGATGCATAGAAGACAATGTGGGCTCAACATATCTCTTGGTCTGTTTTTTTTTCTTCCTGGCCTTGGAGGAATCTGAAATGCCGCTGTTGCCATGGGAATGAGTAAGTAGAGCACTGTGGTAAATTGGGGAAGGAAGAGGAAAATTTCCTTGTTTTCCACATTTAATTAATGGTGAGGCAAATATTTGTTCAATAACATTTTAAATGTACTGAGTACAGTTCTGAACTAGGTACTTTGAGAATATCAAATAAAAGGAAGCCAAAATACATAGAACCATGGAGCAATTAAATAGCAACACATGAAGAGAAGACAGAAGTGCCCGGATGTGTTTGTTGGGCGTTCATCACGGGTAACAGGAGAGATAATGAGTTAAGTGGGGTGGCCCAAGGCAATGTTTTGGATCTGTTAAGTTTTGAGCGAAGCTCCTAAGAATGCGCCTGATCAGTAGAAGCAGGTGGGGAAGATATTTTTTGATATGTGTGAAATAGCACCAGCTTAAACTGGTTTTGCCTCCTTAAGTAGGTTGTTGATTACTCAGGCCTTGAGCTATTTTACTCAGACAGCACTGCATGTGTGCAAGTCAGAACCCCTGTCTCCAGGATGACCCAGAACCAAGAATCTTCAGTCTACAGAACTTAAGAGGTAGGAATGTTGTCACTGGAGCCCTTTACAAAGTGAGAAGTCCTTCAATATGGAAAATCTGGCTTCCAGCAGCACGAGTAGCTCATATGGACTAACTGAAGAGTAGCCAACCCGCTTCCAAGTTTAAATTTCTCCTCGGAGCCTGGATGGAGGAGGCAGATTTGAGAGTCTTGCCTCCTGTCTTCATGCCGGTCAGCCTTGCAACAAAGCTCTTTCCTTTCTCAAAAGCCGGTGCCATAGTATTGCTTTTTCTGCATGTCATCAGGCAGTGAGCCCTTGCTTGGTAACAGGAGCAACTCAGTGGGCAAATTGAGGTGTCACTTTATTGTGGTCTCTGGATTTGGGTGATGGAAACTGGGGTTGGAGCCAGACTTCCATTGTACTTTTCTGAAGAGCAGTTTGGGGAAGGAGGCCTATCATGAGGTGGCTGATAAAGCCCTGGAGTGATATTTGGAGGGTCTTGCTTAGGGTGGCAAGTGGGAAAATTTGGAAAGGGTGAATCCAAAGAAATGGGAATGACCTTTCTGTCTGTTGCCAGAGGAGAGTGTGTTACTTTGGGATGTGAATCAGACTGGGTTTTATTCATCTTCCCTGAGTATCTGGCACTCTGGGTGTATCAATACATATTTATTGAATGAATGAGTGAAGGACGGAAGGAGGGGAGGAGGGAAAGGAAGGAAGAAAGGACACTGACTAAACTGGGGTGGGGGGATGTTTCAGACGCAGGAGCAAGATAATAGCTATTGATCAGTGGCTGGAAGCTGTGGAGAGTTCAAGAAGATTCAGAATGGAGTAGAGCCATTTTTCTTTACAAAAGTGAAGAAGTCATTAAGGAGATGGGAACTGTGGTTTCTTTTTGTGGTGGCGCAGGTGGAAGTTAAGCTGGAGAGAATGGATCTTTTTGACTCAATTAGATGTCCTGGTTACACCAGATCTTCAACTTCTCCACTGATCAATATTCATATCCTTAATGCTCCCTGTTTCCCCGCTCACAGGAGTAAACCCATCAAGGAGCTGAATTCCAGGTGGCTTGCTCCCCGTGGACACATTTGCTTTGGTATAAAACTTATTTTGCACGGGATGCATAAGTGTTCTTTAACTCAGCTTCATAGCCTCAGCAGTTGTTCCCCGTAACCTGCTTAGTCTTTTATAGACTTGCCTTCTGTCTTCAAAGGGCATTTGACTTTTCTCCAAACATTTCCTAATACACCTGAACAAATCAATTAAAAGAAAAAGCCATCCTGCAGTTTCCGACAGATTTTGTGACTTTACAGGAGGTTGAGTCTCTTCCTACATACATCCTATATCAACACTCTCCCTTCATCTTCCCTTGTTCCTCCCAATGCAGGAAATTGTTCTGGTAGATGGGGCCCCCACCCCCAGGAATGCCCAGTCGTGTCACGGCACCAGGGTCCTCTGATCCCTCTGCAGGCTGACGGCTCTGGGTGCAGGGCTCCGCGCTGCTCCAGTGACCCCAGGAAATGGAATTCCTTTCCCAAGCGGCAGCCCTGTGCTTCCCTCTTTCTTCTTGCATTACTTCATAGATAGGTAATCTGAGTTAATTCCTTCTGGGTTCTTATGCATTTAGCCCTTGCCGCTTAATTCTGCTGCTGAATTCTCCATGTATACCCAAGGCAAATTCCCTAAGACCATTCCAGTTCTAATTCTTGTTTTCTTGGGTAAAGATAGAGTTGCATTAAAGATAGAGTTTCTTTAAGTGAGGTTCCTTGCGTATATATTTTCTCCTGCTTTCAAAGGTTGAATGTCATTCTTTTATAATGCCAAAATCCTTTTTAATCAAGCTTTTCAAAATGAAACTTTGTTTTCTATTTCTTTTGGCTCACTTTGGGGAAAGAACTCTCACAGCGTCTGAGTATGGATGCTTAGACCAGGGAGTGAAAATACTAGTTTGGCATTTCTCTTGTCTTTCGGGGAATAAAAAGATTTGCCATAGGAACATTCTGAGGGCTGCCAAGAAACCTCTACTTCTAAAAATCAGTTCCTTAGGCCCTTAATTTCTGTGACATTTGTGTTTCCAACTTGATTATAAACTTTTTGCAAGTGGGGGCCAGTTTCTTTTTTCTCTTCCTTTTCCTCCATGCTCTGAGCTAATTTTTGGCATTGGGCTCTCTACTGTGAGGAAGCTCTCCACACATGTAGCTGGCTCCTGGGTTGAGGTAGCTACTAACTCCTGTGTTGTTGGCTCTGTTAGTGTGTTGAAATTAATATCTTAAAATTAAAGCATTCCAAAAATGAATTTTTGCCAATATATGGATTTTGTTGGTGTGTTCCCTATAATTAGGATATTTTGGACCACAAATGCCAGAAAGCCCAATTCACAGTGATATAGGCAACACATGGGGTATTCCCAGGACATTCACAATTTACCCGTACTTTCCTGTCCTAATCAATGACACCCCTTTCACTCTCAGGAGTGCCCAGATTTGGACGATAAAGTGTATGGTCATCCATATTAGTTCAATGGCTGCTGTAACAAATTACTACAAACTGACAGTCTTAAAACAGCACAAATTTGTTATCTTACAGTCCTGTAGGTTAGAAGGTGTTCACTGCTTCCTCCTGGAGGCTCTAGGGGACAATCTGTTTCTTTCACTGCCTTTTCCAGCTTCCGGAGGCTGCCTGCATTCCTTGACTCATGGCCCCTTTGCCCAGCAGGGTCCTGCCGGGTCCTTCTCACGCTGCCATCTCTCTGATTCCCTCTCCCACTTTGAAGGGCCCTTGTGATTACAGTGGGCCCACCTAGATGATCTAGGATAATCCTCCTAGTTTAAGGTGGTCACTTGATTAGCAACCTTGATTCCTTCTGCAACCTTAGTTCCAGTTTGACCTGTATTTTAACATATTCACAGGAGCCAGGGATTAGGCTGTGGACATTGCTGTGGGGCCATTACCCAGCCAGCCACATCATTCTACCCATTAAAGGCTTTATTATTATACGTATCAAGTTCAGAAGCAAAGTGGCTCTAAGAGGATAGCAGCTGTGCAAAGTCGTCCTGCACCCAGGTTCTCACGTCTTTCTGCTGAGCCATCTTCAGTGTCCAGTCTGTCTCTTGGTTTTGGGTGCAAGGTGGCTGCATTCTCAGATACTGCAGAGGCAACCAAGGGATGTGAAGGAGCTGTTTCTTCTCATGTATCTCTTTACCAGGGATGAAAATCTTTACAAAATCCCCACAAGAAGATTCTGTGTCTTACTGGCCAAGATTGTGGCACACCACATCTCACCCTCTGAAGCATGGAACTGAGGGAGAGTGGAAACCAAAGTAATGGGGATTTCTCAAGAGGAGGACCAAGGGGAAATGGCTCTCAGCCAGGCAACCAGCAGCATCTGATGCATCTTTGGAAAAGTGGGAGCAGCGCTCGTGATTAACCAATCAGCTGCCACTGTCAGTACCAGGGACTTTGAACCCTCAGTATCTCAGGACACTCTTCTGATATTTTCTAGCTCTATTCATGACATTCTTTGGGATTATAAAATAGATTATAATTAAGAGGGGCTGCACCAGAAATCTTGAGGCATGGCCAGAGTGTTTTCTGTCTTTTGCAGATGAAAACAGTAGACACTGTAGAACAAAATCACATTCACACCAGGAGGGTCTGGACCACACCCCTCAGGTGTCTATCTTGCAGTTGTATCTGAGCCTCACTGTGGCTGCCTTGTCATCTTGGTCCTGTTTTATGTCCCTGCCTAGCATGTAAATGTATGAGGTACAGAAGCAGAGCTGGTTAGCATATCTTACATGATAATATACAATAATCCTGGAAGTTGTCCGTCTCCTCCATGCTTGAAGCCTTAGTAAATGTAGTAGCTAATTATGACACCTCCAAATTCATGCAACAGTACTGATAGCTACAGCTGCGTAATACAGAACAGTCCATTCCAGTAAATGGGCTTTATGGTCCCATGATTACTGGAAGCAGGACTACATGGTAAAGCACAAGAAGTCACAAGCAAAATGTACGTTGCTTTGTGCCGCGGCGCCAGTCCAGGGGCACACCAGCACGGGTGATGCCCACAGACAAGCACCAGCATCTGTCCACCCCTTGAGGAAGCTGGCTCTTAATACTGTGAGAAAATTGCCATTGAGGTGATGGGAACAGAGGAATGACATCAGGTGTTGAAGTGTCCCATCTCAGTTCTTTGTTGCTGTGGATAAGAGTGTGTTTTCTCTGATCATTCTAGGGGAAAAACTGGTTTAAAACATGAATGTACTATTTACTACTCTCATGTAAATGTATTCATTTAATCAGTGTGTTTACTGAGGGACTTCTACGTGCTGGTGACTGATCCTGGCTCTTGGGATAGGTCAGTGACCCAAACAAATATCCCTTCTCCCATGGAACTTACATTCACACGGGGGACTGACAGTAAAAGGTAAATGCAGCAAGTCAGTGAATTACATGGTATGTTAGAAAGTGCTAAGTGTCCTGGCAAATGAAAAGGTCAAGCGGCTTCAAGGGATCAGAAGTATGAGGAAAGCAGTAGGAGAGGAGGGTCAGTGTCCACAATTTTAAATAAGGCGGTCAGAGGAGGTCTCAGTGGGCAGGTAATAGTTAAAAAGAAATTAGAGGTGAGGGAGACAGCCATGCAGACAGGAGAAGTATCCATCCGATTGCGGCTCTCCCTTATATCCCCCTCACACTTAAAGCCTTCCAAGGGCTTCCAACAGCTCCTCCAGGAAAGTCTAAACACTTAACAGGATCTCATAGGAGGTAATTTCTTCTCTGAAACCTTTTCTCGTTCCTCCCATCCCCCAGCCCCTACGTTACTCCAGCCACGCTGGTCACCTTTCTGCTCCTTAGAAACCCCACTCTCTCTGCTGCCTGAGACCCTCTTCCCTGGAGGTTTATCATGGCTGGTGCCCGGGTCTTCTCACCCTTCAGATCTCAGCTGAAATGTCACCTCCTCAGAGAGGCCTCCTGGACTCAGGAGTTTTCAATTGGCCAAACCTTCCCCCACCCCGTTACTCTACCATATGACCCTTTTGATGTTTATGACAGTCTGACATTTTCTTGTGTATATATTTGTTTCCTGATGTTGTCTGTCTTTCTCTAGAGTGTAGGGACCTTATCAATCTTATTCCTTATTTTATCTCTAAAATTTAGCACATGGTAAGCACCTAACACATTTGTTAAATGAACAAATGCATCCATGCTTAGGTGTATAAGGCTTGAAGGCCCATTTGTGTGTAGCAATTTAAGGCTCACAGAATCCTCTCCAACCTACCTGTCCCCACCAGCACACACACATACAAGTCATAAACAGCACTTTTGTGATGCTGCAGAGGAAATGATCGTGGATGTGAGAGAATTAATCTGCACCAATCTGCTCTCTCTTACCAAGAGACCTGTTGTTAGACCGACCTGAGGTGGGTAGTGGTTTACAGATAGATCAAGCCAGGACATACTGTAAGAGACGAATATGACAGCTGTCTAATAGAGCATGTGCTCCATAGCAAATTACATTAGAAAGTGAGATGATTGTTAATTGCTATTTTAGAAGCTATCTATCATTTGTCAATCATCTATGCATCAGCTACTATCTATATCCTATCTATCTATCTATCTATCTATCTATCTATCTATCTATCTATCTATCTGTCTATCTATCTGACTATCTAATTCTGAACTAGACTGTTGTTCAGGCTTGGCGCTGTTCCCCAAAAAAATCAAGAATAGCTGGATATTAGCCCAACTGGGTAGCCAGTTACAGAGCTTGTAATTACAGGTGGTACCACCTGCTTAGTTTCCACCGTTGTCAAGACAGCTGTTCTTGGTCATATGTTTTCCTCTTCCTAAGTGAGGTGAGAGAAAGAAAAGCAAAAGATGGGGCTATTTCCTTGGGTTTACTTTCCTCAAGTTTCTTTAGAGACCGAATCAAATGTGACTAGTCTTCAGAAGGCATTTTAGTAGGAGAAAGTCTAGGGGATTAAAGGGTACGACAACTTTAAAGACTTGATACTTTTTGTCAAAGTGCTTTACCTGAAGGGTGTTTAAGGATTGCATGAATGAGGGTGAATGAATGAAATAAAGATGGCTGATGTACTTTATTTCAGCAGGCAGCATGTTGTAATAGGAAGTTCAAGGGCTTATGATTGCTTCACATGTCTAAAACTGGAATAATCCAGGGGAATTAGCATAGGCTCTGAAGAAGAATATCGCATTTAAAAAGAACATGTATAAAAGCAACTTGCACCTGTAAATTCAAACAAGAATGGTATGCCTAATTTTTCACCTATCCATTAGCAAGGATTAAATGTAACAATAGTCATGATGAGGGTGTTGTAAGGCAACATTCTCAGTCACTGCTGGTATAAATTGATACAACCTTCCTGGAAAGAAATTTGGTAAAATGTAACATGAGTCTTAAAAATCCTCATTCCATTTATTCCAACTATTTGTCTTTTAACTGATTTTCTTGCTGAGCATGACTTGTGTCTAAAAAGGTTTATTGTGGTATTTTTTGTAATCGAGAAAAACTGGTAGCATCCAAATGTACATTAGTAGAATAGTTAACTATGGAATGTGAAACGATGGACTATCTATATAATAGTATATCATACTACCATTGAAACTTACAGGTATGATGTAATGTTAAATAAAAAGCAGGGTATAAAGTTATATATAGACTATGAATTCAACTATGGGAATGAAAGTATGCTGGAAAACCATTGGAAGGAAATTTGAAAATTTTGAGTGATTTGACTCTGAATAGTTTGGAAGGAAATTTGTGAAAATATTGAGTGATTGCCTCTGAATAGTGGAATTATAGATATGTGTAATGCAAGTAATTCTACTTATTACATTTCTTTTCTTTTGTCTTCTTCCTACTTTGGATACATTTTTCATTTTTTATTTAGTTGCTCTCCTCTACCTTGTCAATAATGTTTTTCAATTGCTATAAATTTCCTTTATACCACTATTGGGATGACAGTTGTAGTCTTTTTATTTTTATATTATTTTATCATATGTAAAGTGGATTTAATTTCTTTTCCCATACAGACATCCAACTAATCCTTCCTCCAGCAGTTATAAATATTTTTTTCTTCCCAATCAATTTATTAGTCTTAGTTAATCTTTCTATTCAGTATTATAGACTATTTAGAAACATTGCTTAATAAGGCAATAGTATTTTCATAATAAGTTTTTTCTAATACCAGGAAGATAACTTTATCACTAGAAATGCCTATATTACATATGAAGTAAATGATTTCCCAAGACTTCAAAATGATCATTGGTATGCAGGAAGACCCGTTTGGATATAGTAGAAAAGCTACTAGTTTCTACCAGGATATTCTTAGAGACAGCAAGTACTGTATGCAATCTGTTGTATATAATCTGCATGTAACCTATTTGTACATAGTTTTAAAAAGGCATTAGATTACAGATTATTTTCAGATAATTACATGGTCATTTTAGTGAAAGAGTTTGCACTACCCATGTGAAGGAACCTTTGATAACTCCCAGTTTCTTATCAGATAAACTTAAGACTCTTTTTCATGGCTTCACCATCGAGTTCCAGCTTCCCTTCAGCCTCTTCTGGTATCCTCACTCTGGCCCCCACATTCCTTATTCCTGACCCCTTGAGCCTCTCTTTTTTGCACCTTGCCTATGAACTCCTTCCACGTGGGGTTCTCTGTCTTGCCTAGGATGTTGGTTTGGATACTTTAACAGAGATCATGTAATAGTGACAAACAAGGGGAAGGTTTATTTCTATTTTATGTGAAAGCCTGAGCTGCTGGACAGGCTGGGGTTTGGCCGTGCTGTTCCACTGGGTCATCCAGAGCCCAGGTACCTTCTACTTTGTTGCTCCGCCATCCCATAAGGTTTTGTCCTTGTCCGCATGATCTAAATAGACAACTAACATCTGCAACTCAGCCCTCAGGAAGAGCTAAAATAGGCAATAAGGAACAAGAAGCTTCTTTCTGAGGATATAATCCAGGTTTGCAAACATCATATCTGTTCCCTTCAGAATTTAGTAACACAGTCCTAATTAGCAGGAAGAGAGGCTGGAAATAGAATCTCTACTGACTTTATGGTCAGTTAAAACCCAAAGTGGACACAGTGGAACATATTCTATTATGTAAAGGAGGATGAAGGGGTTTCCCCATTACCTCTGCGAAGTCTTTCCAGAGGTCCTTAGGCAGAATTGATTTTTCTGTCCCTGGGTTCTGCATTTATGGTAAACATTTTTTACTCATCTTTCTCTCCCTCGAGTCTCTGCTGTCTTTGAGGTCAAGCATAATGTTTCCTTCTTCTTGGGATTTACCTTCTTTTTTTATACTTCTCTGGGTACTTCCTACTTGTGTTGTTCCATGTCAGTCATTATCACACTGACTTCTCACTTGGAAGATGGAGCTGTTAACTCTTTCACCTTCCTCCCATAATACAGACACACTTCTTATGTCCTCATCCAACTCAGTGTAGTTATATGGTACTTTTATTTATGTGAACATTTGCATTGCATTTAAATAATTATGTCTATGTAAATGCTATTCATGTAGTGTAATTTAATGCTTTTTCTGTTTCATTCGATATTTTGTATATCCTAGAGTTTATCATTGTTTGTCTTAAAGTCATTGTTGTTTTTTAATATCTATGTCCTTATCACTGAATTCAATCAAAACTTCCCCGAAATTGCACAAATCTCTTTTTAATAGATTCAAACACATTAAGCATAAACGGCATCTTCTGAAAGAAAGCAAGCCTTCTGATGTGCTTTAGTTGGGACTGTTTCTTTTCCAGGCTTTCTGTTGCTGAGTAGTATTCTGTTGGCTGAATATACCTCTAAATGTTTTTCATTACTCATCCATATTACAAAAAAATCTTTGAGCATCTGCCACATTATACATATATTCGGTAAATTTGGACAACAGCACTATTTTACACACAATAAAATTACATATACATCTAGGAGTTAAGATGAGATCAAAATACAACCTGTTTTTCCTCGCATACCAATGCATCAGCCTGATTAGTCTGTGAGGGTCCACACTTGGTTCCCATTATTCTATGCCGCTTGGATGTACATTGTCAGTGGCTGTACCTTATGATCTTTCCAAGGTGATTCATTATCTTTCTCCTAAATCCAGCTCCTCCTCCTGGTTTCTTTGCATGAAATAAGTGTTCCCACTCAGTTAGGCCAAGTTAGAATGAATTACCCTCAACTACCTGGTTCTTACCCCTTACAAACAATTTCCAATCTAAAAGCATCTCTTGGATTCATCTGGTAAGTGGCTGGTCATTACCTCTCTGTGTACATGGTCTGTTAACATTTACTGCTTCTTGAATTGACTAGGAAAAATCATATTTTTCTGGACGATCATCTGTTTCTAGGTTTTCAAATGCGTCATGTAAGTTTTATGTAATATTCTATTATGCCCTCTTAGCCTCTTTAGAGTTTGAGATTGTACTCCTCCCCCTTTTCCACATTCCTAATTTTACTGTTTTGTCCTTTTTCCTTAATCAAGCTTAGGAGGAGTCTGCCTATCCTATTTGTCTTTTCAAAGAACCAGTTTCCAAATTTATGTAGTTTGGTTTTTCATTTTACTAATTTCAGTTTTAATCCCCCTAAGGTACAGTTTAGATCACGTCACTCCCTTCTTGGTAAGCCCTCAATAGCTCCCCATGGGCCTCTGAATCAAGTACACACTCTTCAGACAGGTAGTCCTGGCCGTAAGGAGATGTTTCATGAATGGCGCTCTTTCTCCATTGTCAGAGAAGGAAAGCTATAGTTAGTTGTGTGGAGAAGAAAACCATGTCTGCCCACCAGCCTGTAATCTGTTTAGCTATGTTATACAACACCTTTTATGTTTAACATCAGGGGCAGTTCCCTGACCTTTGGCAAGGCTGTGAAATAGACCTTGCTTTCCTGAAAGTTGGGGATATAAATAATATTTATATATCAGGTCTGCAATACCATAGGATCAGTTTCATGAGCTGTAATTAAATAGGACTCTTGCCATAAATTCTTTGGTTTTTGATGGCATGCAACAGCTGGTGACCTTAGGTTTTTAATAGTGTTTTCAGGGGAAGATGAAGAAAAAGAGAGGGTCATTAATATGGTCTAACCTCTGAGACTTTTGTGAATATGTTGGTCTCGTACATGCCTCACTTACTAAGTGAAAGACATCTGTTCATTGCGTCTGCAGCAGTTGGTATCGGCATGGAAGGGATCCTAAACAAATAGGTCATCCTAATCAGGCTCCATCCATTTGGTTGAAAGGCATTGATCATTTTGGGCAGACTTAGCCAATTGAGTTGATTTTTTTTTCTTCCCAGTGTAACATTCTCAAAAGCAGATGTTACTGATTTCTCTGAGATCTTGTTTTACTTCCTATGAGGAAAAAAATACCGAGCAGCCAAAAACATTGCCATGTTCAGGGGAGCAAGGCTGGGGCTCTTGTGAGTTTCTCTGGAGGTGTCGCATAGCAAGGCCATGGCCATGATCACTTCCTCAGTGTGTCCTGCACTGATTGTGCTCCCAGGCTTATTATGGATTGCTAGGCATGGCAGATAACCAGCTGTCTAAGACACTGAGGAAATTTATTGACATGAATGTGATAGCAAACAAGTATGAATTCATGTATAATTTGTACCTGAGGGTTTTATGTGTGACAGATTGCTCTGCGGTGATTTTGGAAGATGGATACATGGGGGGAAGTTCCTAGTGAAGAATATGGAGAATATTGAAGTGTTCATTTCAAACTTTAAACATTAAATACTTTTATTTATTTCTGATCACAAAATTAATAGAGAGTCTGTATAAAATTTCAGGGAAAAAGATGAAAATAAAACTCGTCTAAATTTCAGAGAAAACCACTCTCAATATTTTATTTGTGGTCTTAGAGTCTTTCTGTCCCAGCCACATGTCAATCTAACAAAAACGCAACTATATAAGATGAAATTTTAATAATATGCTGTGGCAACTTGAAGAAATGGTGGCAAACTTTTCAGCACTCCTTTAGTTGTTCTCTTGCCTTGTACCTAAGCAAGAATGTGGCTGAAGTGACTCTAGGTGGCTTCCAAGGTTAGTTCAGAAATGGAGATTCCACTTCTGCTGCCTTGTTCTTCCTAACACTTGTGCTGGAGCCCTGAGCCACCATGCAGGAACTTCAAATATGGAAAAAGATGTATCAGACAAAAGACCACCTTGAAGGGACAGCCTTTGGGGAAAAAGTCAGGCCAGGTAGACAGACAATTTTTTTCCCATGCCCAGGAATAGAAGATGCTGGAGACTACACCTGAAAGAAGAAAGAAAGAATAGCATTTTCCTGTAAATTTCCACAGGATTTTCCCCGTATTGACAAACATGAGAGACTAATACAGTAAGCCAAAGTGGTAAAATTATTTCAGATCTTTTAAGGAGGAATAAAAAAAAAATCTGTTGCTATCATTTCTGTGACTATAGGATGTGAATTTCATGAAACAAGACTCCATGCTATAAAATAACAAATTCCTCCAAAAAAAAAACTGCAGTTGCCTGAAGCCCCAGAGCTACATGGGAGTTCAAGCCGTGTGACGGGCCATGTGTAGACCCTGCAGCCAATAGCCCCAGCTCACCTCCAGCTGACAGCCATCCTGGATATCCGGTCTAGGTGAGACTTCAGGTGGTTGAGCTGTCATCCTACTGCAAACTCTTAGGAGACGCCCAGCAAGAACTGCCCCGCCGAGCCTAGCTCAAATTCCTGAACTGCAAGCTTTTGAGAAAAACGAAACGGAGTAATTGGGCACTTTGTTATATAGCAATAGTAACCAGAACACAGGCTTTAAACAAACAAACAAACAAACTTAGCATCATACTGTGAACTCTTTGGGTTCATTCCATTTCCTTCTGCATCATTTTAATGGTCACATAACAGTTTTATTATATGAAAATAGCACACTGTTTTTAAATGAATCCCCCAGTGTTGAATATTAGATTCCTTTGCTTTCTAGCAAAACCTTCTAGATAAATCTTTGTACACATCTATGATTTATCTCCAAAGATAACTTACTAAAATTCAAAAAGTAGAAGTGCCAGAGTTATTCTTTTTGATGCTTTAAACAAGTACCTTCAAATTATCCTCTCCCAGTATTGTCTGTGCAGCGGCCCGCACGTGCGCACACACATACACACACTTGGAATAGAGGAGAGAGCCTGGGCTTTAGAACCAGCAGACTTGAGTTCCAGCTCACAATTCCACAACTTGCATGACCTTGAGCAACTTACTTAAACTCTCTGTGCATCATTTTAACCATCTGTAAACTGGAGATTATTATAATACTCACCCCAAAGCACTGCTATGAAAATTAAATGAGGTGCAGTGTTAAAGTACCAAGCACTGAGAGGTCACTTAAAAGGGTAGCTCTTCTTGTAATAACTTCCTGAGAGTGAAGTAATCCATCCAAGATTCCTTTTCCCTGCTCTTCCCCACCTACTGGATGGTTCTACTTTCCCTCACTCCTGTCCTCGAAGGCTTTGCTGGTTGATCACATAGTTGGTTGATCAGTCCCGGGTGAGTGGTAGCTGACAGGTGTTAAATGGGTTACTTCTGCCAGGCAGTGGTTGCCTTTTAAGAGGAAATTCTTGAAAGCAGAGGCATCTTGAAGACCAGTGGAATGAATCCCTGGTGCTGGGATTTCTGGCACCTGAAGCACAGAGGGAGCAGCTGTTCTGGGGGAAAGGAGGGCCACCCTGTCATCGCACCCTTCAAACCGCATGCCTTGGGCACTCCCAGTCATGAGACTGACCCTGTTCTCAGGCAACCTGCATGGGACAGCTGGCCTTCCTTCTAAATAATGGAGAAGTGAGAAAACAAAAACATGCAGACAGTTCTTTCACATTAAGTTGGAATTACTTTGGGGAGACACCATGTGAGCTCTGAAAAGTGTGTGAAGGGAAAAGCAGTCACAGATGTGGGGCAGGACCTGGGTAGCAGCTGCCCCACTGGCTCTTTGGAGCCTGTCAGCTCTGCGGTGGTGGGAAAGGCTGCGGTTCACAAATGACACCCACAGATTATCAGCAGGTGAACGGAATGAATGATGTTGAGAGTTTCTGAGCCATTTCTATTTCTTTATCCCTTTTTCACTCTCGGTCATTCCAGAAAGCTGGATGAGTTGAGGACTAAAAAAGCAAAGATTTTCTGCGTCTTTAACTTTATTGAGATCTCTATATGGGAACGAGACCTTGGCTGGAAAGATACTTATTTTCCAAAAAAATAGCCTTTTTGTAAACATGCTATTGTGTAGCAGCTGTAGAACCTTCTTTAGAGATGGGGACTAGGCAAGATGTCCTTTTTCAAGACAATGTAAAACATTTGAAAAAATAATTTTCATTTTGGGTGTTTCCTATTAATCTTTGCATACCTATGTGGTAGGGTCATAAGTTTTCTCATAATATATTCAGATGTGCAAAAAAATATTGCTTTTTGTTTACATAAGACCAGTTTGATCTTCCTCATGAATCCCCATTTGTGTCTTGGTAGCAGGAAAAAAATATTAAAAACTAGATCTTTGCTATAACTGGTACATTTGCTCTGGGGCAGTCATTTAAACCATCTTTAGAGGTGTTCAGATGCTTTATAGGTAAAATGGGCTCTGCTCAGGCCTGGCCTTACTCTCCTCCTTTCAGAAGGATCTGGGCATATGAGAGAGGAGGTCGAAGGACATGAGGGTCCTTGAATCTCTAGCGATTCCTTTGGGATCTTTATTTGTCTCTGTTGTAAAACTGTAGGTCTCTTGGCTTCCTGTGAGGTTGGCCACCTGGGAGGGACGGTCCCACAGTGAGTGCTGGAGGGCAGCTGAAGTTGAGGCTTGCTTGTGGTGTAGACTGTGGTCTGCGCCGGCAAGGCTGGAGGGCTCCCTGAGGAACTTGGAGTCCCTCACCTTGACTGTCATGGTGCTGCAGGCCCTTTGCATCTGTATCACCTTGACATCTGGCCCGCGGGCTAATCCTTCCATTTTGTTCCTCACCCTGTGGG